>NC_142594.1:20648158-20952533 GCF_965207765.1 Zootoca vivipara
TTTGAAATCATGCATCTAGCATGATACAGATGCTCACAATGTAAATATGAACGTGCATGATTATTTCCCCACCTACCATGTTTCTCATAAAATAAGACGTACCTATAAAATAAGCCATGGCAGGATTTTCATGCGTTGACAAAATATAAGACATACCCCAAAATAAGCCGTAATGCTAGGTGCAGTTCTGGAGGGCGCCAAGGAAGAGGAAGAGGCCTGTCGGGTTGGGGCCCGGAACCGGATTCTGCCACTGCTGCAGCCCTGCCACAACACCCAGCAGCACGCGCCGAGTGGAGCCCCGAGCCAGTGGGACCCAGCAGCGCGCCCCGCTGAAGCGCCGACAAAGTGCCCAGCACCACCACGCGGAGCGCCCCGACCCAGCGGGACCCAGCAGTGCTCTGTAGCACTTTGAATCCTCCTCCTCCTGCTGCGACTCGGGCGCTGCTGGGCGCTTTGTCGGCACTTCAGCTGGGTCCCGCTGGCTCGGGGCTCCACGCGGCACGCGCTGCTGTGAGCTTTGTTGGCGCTTCAGCAGCAGCTAGTCAGGTCGGCGCCGCGCGGAGCGAGACCACCGAGTGGGCCGAGCCAGCGGGACCCTGCTGCTGAAGCACCGACAAAGTGCCCAGCGGTGCCGCGCGGAGCACCCTGAGCCTCCGGGAGCCAGCAGGAGGAGGAGGACGCCTGCCGGGTCGGCACCTGGCAGCGCCACGCACCCCGAGCCAGCAGGACCCAGCAGCAGCAACGCCGGCCGCGGCAGAAGGAGGCAGGCGCCCAGAACCATCCGGTACTTACCGGTAATTAAAAAAAAAGACACCCCCCGAAAATAAGCCATAGGCTTATTTTCTTGAGTAAAATAAATATAAGTCGATGTCTTATTTTAGGAGAAACACGGGTATGCTGTACTAATAGAGACTGTTTGTACTAGTGGAGTCTGTCGGTAATGTAATTCTGTCATTTAGCAAAAAGAAACATCAGCTCTTTCTTTAGCACAGTAGGATATGATGGCTCTTCTATCAATTTCCATCTAGTTCTTTTCAGAGATCCTCATTAGGGCTGTTACTGGAACTTCAATTCCCTGTTTTCCTGTTCTTTCTCTTTGGCTCAGTGCCAATGTTATATTCCCTGCTATTCAGATGTTCTGTTTGATTACACCTGGCCGAGTAGTACTAACTGCTTGTCCCAATCTCTGATCCTTGAGATCAATCCATTACGCGCTGACCATGCAAGAACCCAAATACTTGAGGAGACCCTAAGCGTAGCTATGTTTGTTGAGTCAATATTGAAAGAGAGGAGAATTCTTTTGTTTAAAACATAGACAGTTGGAGCCCTTGCAGAGCAGAAAATTCAGTAAATATCAAGAATGTTTAACCAGATGTGAGAGAAGCAGCACAGTAACAACTTTCAAAATACATTTTCACAACTGGAAATTGAGGCACAACTTTAAGATGATAAGGTAAGGTAAGGTAAGGTAAGGTAATCTTTATTGTCATTGTCCCCTTGCGGGAACAACGAAATTACTCGGTTACCACATCCACTCGGATAAAGCATTCCACATAATCCAAAATTACTACAAAACCCTAATCAAAACAGTGCAATACGATACAATATAACAAGCAAAATAAGATGACTTCAAAGTTCAGACTTTCCATTTAAGGCCAAAATCGCTCTAGCCATCCGCTTTCCTGTTTTATCGCCATCATTTTATTTCCATGCCGCCTTTCTATAGTTAAAACCATGCTCGTGGTGGCTTACAACATGAAAATGAATTAATTACAAACACAGCAAAAGTAGTCATAAATAATAGAACACATCAAAAAGTACACAACCAAACTGAACAACTTCCACATAAATAATATCTAAAAAATAATCACAAAAAACTAATATCAATAACAGCAACACAACCCTCTAAACCAGTGCTTTCCAAACTGTGTGTCGCGACACGTTACTTTGTCGGCTGCAGTGTGTAGGTGTGTCACGCGAACACTTCCCACGCTCCTCCCGGGGCCAGAAAGGGGTTAGTTTAATCTCTGGTTTGCTGGCAAAACTGAATTACTGTGTCGCGAAATGATGCATGTCTAAAAAGTGTGTCACCAACATGAAAAGTTTGGAAAGCTCCACCCTAAACCATACCCCAGCCCAATAATCTGTTCAACAACTTCAACTTTTGTAGCGAGAACCCTGACATCCCAAGCCAGATGTCAAAAAGACCAGCAAGACAAGGGGCAGGTCTTCCAGGACTCACAGTCAAGATGGCTATGTATGACTTAATTGGAATTATATGAGGCTGTAGCCATGCTGACAAGCCCCAGTCCTCTATTCAGCATGTCATGGTCCCAGTCTTTACAGCTGTCCTTAGGTTAAAGCAGGGAATCTCTTGTACTTGTGGAGGCTCCATCCCACTTCCTGCCCTGGTGATTTGTAACTCTGATTATGTAGAGTTCTCCATCCTGCATATATAATATATAATAATACTATTTATTATATTATATATTTATTACTATTTTGCCAAATGCATAAAGCTGAATGTTAAATGTGCCTAAGTTGCAGGCTTACTGTATGTGCACAATAAAGAGCTCTAGTTCTGTTTTGTTAGAAGTAGGATTGCTATGCCCCAACCAAAGAGATTGCCACTTTTAAGAGCTCACACAGTTACCAATATTGTTTCAAAAGGTCTCCACAGACCTCATCCAATCTACTACACTGCCTGCTGCCGTCACCATGCCTATAAGTGTGGCTCACAATGTGCACTTGATGGTGTTTTCCTCAACGTGCTCTACCCATGGTGAAAGCTAGCTGCCAATAATATTGTTAGCTTTGGAACATTGACTTTATAGCAATTAATGCTTTTTAGAGCAACCTTCCCCCAAGCTGGAGTCCTCCAGATTGTGGACTCCAGTTCCCATTATCCCCTTCTAGTATGGATGACAGTCGGGGATGATGGGAGTTGTAATCCAGAACATGTACAGTAGATGGCCCCAGGTTGGAGAAAAGTGATTTAAAGAGAGAAAAAGAGATAAAGTGGAAGTATGGGTTGAGAAATGTTATCTGTATAAACCAATACACTTTTCAATAGTAAGTTATCAACAAAACAAAACAAAACAAAATGGAGGAAGGGAAAGGCACTACTGCTGCATACTGTTGTAAACCACCTCCACAGGATTATCCAACACATGGGCACCAGAATGCAATGAACACACAATGGCAAGTTGTGAAATTAAAGGCCTCTGTGGCACTTGTCCCCAATCAACTTCTGGTGTGTACACATATTAACCAGAAGTTTAACACTGCTGAAGACCCAAGGAGTCACATTTTGGCCACAGGTTGCCTCTCCTCTCAGAGCTGCATGGGTCAAAAGCTAGAGGGAGGAAACCTTGGGTGGAGGCCCTCAAGCTTTGCCTCTCTGTCTGTAGGGACTCAACCCCAGACCACATCCACCAGTAGCCCTGCTCCACATATTGCTTGAGTGCTTTTGCCTGGCTGGAATTTGTCCTTGAAATGGCAATTATGTTTCTTGCTTACCTGGTCAGAGGATGGAGATCTATCTAGGTGTAGAAATCTTCGCCTTTGTGTGGCTGGCATTTAGCCCACTGTAGAAAGGTATGAGTCACATCTGTTGCTCCACCTACCACTAGCTTGCAGCCCTTGGAAGTTTGCCCATGAAGGAATGCGGCCTTGAGGCTCAACAAGGTTCCCCGCCCCTACTTTAACAGAAGCCACGATTGACCAAGCCTGCTAATATTCCCCAGAACCTGACACAGGATTGCTCCTTCTAAAGAGGAGCTTCAGTCTGTTTCCTCAGGATTCAGCAGAATCTCACTTCTGCCTATATTTACTTTGTTCTGCTGAGTAATCACCCACAAAGGCATATGGGTGATCTTCTGTCACCACTTCTTTAAAAAGTTCAGCACCAGCTGCCAGCTTTGCTTCCAAACATAATCCAGAGTGCTGATGTTAACCTTTAAAGATCTAACTGGATTGGGACCATGATCCCTGAAGGCACTACTCCCTAACAAACTTAACATAAATTAAGTCCTTCAAAATGAGGCCTCTCTCTCTGGGCCCTCCTGATGCTTAAGATATTTGTAGGGTGCCTTCCAGAGAGACTGTTTGGAATTTGCTGTGTTTAGAATCCCCTCTCCAGATAACTTTGTCATTAATATCTTGTTCACCTGTGAGCTTTTCACACTGTGTGGTTTTACTCCTGCTGTTACTAATTTATTGATTTGGGGCAGCTTTTTTTAGATGGTATTTGCACTGTTGATTTTCATTTCTATCAGCCACCTTGAGCACTATTTTTAGAGGAAAGGCAGGATAGAAATGTCCTAAATCAATATCTGGCACATAGTTCATCTCTCCATAGTGTACTTGGCTGCCTAGATATCAGATTGGTTACTCTATTTTCCTCCTTCTATACAACGAAGCATTATACCAGGAGTAGCTTACATGGGGGCCCTCCAGATGTTGTGGATTACAACTCCTATCATCCCCAGCCGGCATGGTGAATGGTCAGGGATGGGAGTTCTAGTCCACAACATCTGGCGGCAACTAGATTGGCTACCCTTAAATTACTTCAATTTCTCACTGGCTCCACATCCTTAAAATAACAGTTTTTATTAAGTGTTACTGGGTTAACACTTAGTCTTGTTTTGAGAATTCCCAATGGGAACAAAATTATGGTGACAAAAAGTGGTTCAGGCTTCTGAAAGTGTCCTGTTTTCCCACCATCAGTTATGTTGATACCTTCAGCTTGGGTGGAGGAAGAGGACTTCAGTCATGAACATGTCACAAGGGGAAAGGGTTAAATATGCCCTTTCCATGCTGCTATCCTCAATAAATTCACAGCCCTACTCAATACCGGTAGCTGCTTTTAAGCTTTAGAAAAGGCATTCAAGGATCTAAACCCAGATCTCCTGCCTAATGGGAAGTCTGGCACTCACACAATAGGAACGAGACTAGCTAGACCAGTCTCCTGAAATGGCAAATTCCAGCATCGATCATATTGGCCTTATCTGCACATCAGGGTAAGCCATTGTTGATTGCTCTTTCTCGGTCTGTTCTGCTCCACTCCACTCCCAGTGAGAGCAAATAAACTATATTCACTCTGGGTGCTCAGCAAGCTATGCTCTGTAGCTAAGATTATTTCTTAGCGTACTGATGATGGCATATTGGAGCAAAATGTGCTACATTCCCTAGTTCATGGAACGTGAAGCCAGGGGTTGTTGTCTTATGCCCAATCCTCAGCAATTCCTCCCATATCCTCCTGACAAAGTATTTACCTTGTACGATGTGAAAGGTTCTGGGCATGGGAGCTTCCTTTGGAATGGTGGAGAAGAGTGAAGAAGAATTTCCAGTTACCTAGCAACTGTTTATCCAGTGTGTTCTAGTTGTAATGCAAATAGAATGCCACTTAAGAATTACTGTAAATTAAATGGCATTTTTAATTGTTCTCATTATTAACCACAACAGAAATGGGGGGGGGGGGGGCAGCAGTGTCTTTTCAAGTAATCTAAACTTAAGAGATCTAAGGAGAAGAAGAAAAAGTACCTTAAATGTTGGATGAGGGACACTAAGTTCTACCAGTTACACAACTTCAAGCACTTAAATGATGGGATTCTCTTGTTTAGAAAAATTCAGTCCTCAGAAAGCTTGCCTGTTGGCAGAGGGAAGAGTCTGACAACAGATAACAACTCTGAGGACCATGATGGGGCTATTACCTCCATCCAGAATGCTACCTCGTGCAACACAGCAAGGGTGTTTGCCGCCAAAGTGGTGTGTCATTTTGGCAGCAGTCTTTCTTGTCATTAGGTTTTGAGGTATGCAGAGGAAGGCAATGATAAAGGGTCTGGAAACCAAGCTTTATGAGGAATAGTTGAAGGAATTGGGTATGCTTAGCCTGGGTAACAGGAGAGGAGCCATGATAGCCAGCTTCAAATATCTAAAGGGCTGTCACATGGAACTTCCTGTTCTGATTGTCTGAAATCAAATTGGTAATCCCATGGAAGAAAATCAAAGTAGATGTGCTTAGAGAGAGTAACAACAACAACAAGAAGAAGACATAGATAGAATTTAATTATTAGATCTTGAAAGATTGATATTTCCTTTTGCTTGTAGAACAAAAAGTGCGATAGCATCTGCCTAGTCACGAATCAAAATTTTAGAACAGTGTCTAAATATCTATAATGTCCCTGTGGACTAAATGAATGACTAGTTATCAAATATCAGAAAGCCTGGGTCAAATGGCATTGGCCACTCAACAACTAAAACTTCTTTCTCAAATCCACTTGAGTTGCATGTTCTTCCTTAGTCAAATTATTGTCATATAATGTGTCAACAGTTGTTGTTTTTCAATATCCCCAAACTTCTTGCTTTTTTCAGAGACAGACAGAAAAACCTATTGCATTTTGAGGGTGGAGGAAAATAACTGCCTACTTCTGCCAGGATGTTTCAAAGTATGGAGGAGTAACAAATAATGGAAAATGAATTAATCACATGTTTGTATCTTATACTCAGAAACACAAAGTTGGCTTTTAACAGGTCAGACCATTGATCATAGCTCAGAACCTTTTGCATGAAAAACATGAACTGTAACCACTCCTCCAATTTTATCAAAATGATTCTTCTTATTCCTGCTGCTCTAATAATGGTATACTTTGTAACATACACATCAAGTAAGACAAAAATAATTTAAAAATAATTATTACCGTTTATAATAAATAATAATAATAAATTTTTATTTATACCCCGCCCTTCCCAGTTCAAAAACCCGGGCTCAGGGCGGCTAACAACAAATTAAAACACCCAGGGCGGCTAACAACAAATTAAAACACTTAATTGTAATACAACATAAAAGCAGCATAAAATACAGTATAAAAGCATGAATAACAATAAAATTCAAGTTCAAGGATCAATTTGGGGGAAATCCATCCAATAAACATTAGATAGTCACCAGGGCTAGCTGGCTAAATTAGACCTACTTGGGCCAGCGAGGCGCATAGCTGCAAGTTCTCCCTTTTTTAAAGGGAAATTCCATTATGCTGAATAGGCTTCCTCGCGAGAAAAGGGAAAACTTGGCAGCTATGGCGAGGCGGCCAGGGGAGAATTAGCTGTGGGGTCCCAGAGCGGGTAATCTTCATAAAAGGGGGGAGGGGGGAAGAGAAGGGAAATAAAAGATCAGGCTGAGTTCAAATTAAAGGCCAGGCGGAATAGCTCTGTTTTCCAGGCCCAGGGGAAGGAAGTTAAATCCTGTAGGGCCCTAGTCTCATGGGACAGAGCATTCCACCAGGTCGGAGCCATCACTGAAAAGGCCCTGGCCCTGGTGGAGGATAGTCTGACTTCCTTAGGGCCCGGGACTTCTAAACTATGGTTATTAATGGACCTTAAGGTCCTCTGCGTGGCATACCAGGAGAGGGGGTCCCATAAATACAAGGGCCCTAAGCCACATTATTGCCAACCTTTTACCCGCAAGGTCCCAGAGTGGCTTGCAACAATCAAAACACAGTATTAAAAGGCGAAAGATTTATACGATCTGAAGAGAAACCAGAGTATGGAATATTGTTGTATGTGAAAATTAATAAAAATTAATCTAAAAACAAAAACAAAACACAGTATTAAAAATTAGTCTTCCTGCTGCTAAGAGTAATACTATTTTATTTCTTGCTTTCAGAAAGGGCATTCTATTACCCTCTGAGCAGATCATGTTCTGATCACAAAGTATTTCTGCAACTCAACAATAGTGGCGATGAAAAATATGCCCTCACTCCTCTACACAGAAGCTATTATATTTCAAAAGCAACTCACAGTTTACAGACTGACTTGACCGAAGACAAGTATTGTGTTGTTGCAGGCTGAATGACATTTGTTTCCACAAAAACAAGCCCTCACCTTTTCCTCCGTTTCTAAATAAGAAAGATTTGAAACTCACAGGATTTGACATAGCAAGCTTTGCTACGATACCTTAGCCATTTGGCAAGACAGGTGAGGTTCCCCTTTATGAACTATCATTGATAACCTGGACCACACTGTGCTGTGCCAGAACCAATCCAAACCTACCTTAAATGAAATGTCAGACTGCCTTTCTTCTTCTGCTCAGAGTGTTTTCTGCTAAGCTTTCTCTTTCTCTTTCTTCCTCTTGCCAGTCTTCTCCCCACCCCCAGGTTGCTAGGCAACCAAATGATATGGCTGTGCATGCATGTCCAGCAATAACGAACACTGTGTGATAATTTTTTATTTGATTTCTTAGATGGAAAACAGGGGAATATCCTGGCAAAGTTTCACCTCCTAATGAATAAGTTTCAGAAACTTTAAGCTTCCAAATACACACCAACCAAGCCACAGAACTTTGAGACGGTGGAACACCTAAAATTACCAGCCTACTGTTATATAACCTTCATTGTTGTATTGAATGTTCCACGGACATTTCTTTGCTTATTTTAACTGCATGACAAACTCTCACCTGCTGAAATTTCTTTTTCTACACGGCTATTAAAGTTGCAGGTACCCTGGTTTCTATTGGATCTGGGCACACTCTCTCCTCGACCTTTTGTATCTGGGGAGGGAACCTTTTAAATACTAATAGGCAACATCCAGTCCAGCCAAGCTGGAGCATTTGTAAGACTGCAACCTTATGCATGCTTGTTTGGAAATAGGCCCAACTTAAACACAGTGGGATTTACTTCCAAATAGGCAAACACAGGATTAAGCTACCGTAAGCATCCCATTTGTTTTAATGGCAGGGGTGCAAAGCACTGGCTTGAACATTTACTATGCTTTACAAAGGTTCCTTCCCATTGCCTCCAAGTGTCCCTATTTTCCAGAGACCATCCTGGAATTATGAAAGTCATCCTGGCTTCTGATTTTATCCCAGAATGTCGCTATATTTCCCGCCAGTGCCAAGCTATGGGAGGTGGATGAGCTAGCATTTGTCCCAAGGAGTAGCTGCAGCTACGAAGGAGCATCTCATTGCATCTGTAATCAATAATATTGTGGTCATTTGGATCTCAAGCTGTTGTCATGTCATTTTTGCTACTTCTGCATCCCAGTGGCCCCCAGCCCACTGCACATGGGCCTGCAAAGTTGTGTGGCTGTGTGTGCATGTCTCAGTGGGGGGTGGAGTGGGGTGGAAGGATGTGTGTACATACTTGAGTGTGTGCCTGCACATGCAAATCTTTGAGACCCTAACCAACTGCCCCTCCCTGTATTCAGCACCCCCAAATGGTTTAATCCTGATTCTACAACAGGAAATGTAAATCTACATTTCGTATTGTACACTGGAATCTGCAGTGGACATATAATTTGTAGTGCAAACATTAAAATTGTAATGTAATCTTGTCTTTTATTGGTTTGCAACACATCAGGATTATATTTCACAGTGTGGTGATAAAGAATTCTGAGACATCACCCCCCCACACACACACAGTTCCTCTGCTCCTTTCCTCAACAGTTGAGAAATCACTCCATCTCTGTGATGAAATTTCTCCCTCCTCCACCCCCATCCCAGACAACCAATCTGTTAAAGTGGATGGCTACAGTGCCCTCCTTTGACTTAACAATAATTTAACAGATTGAAATGAATGAGAGCTTTTTATTTTATTTATCAGGCTCCTCCACTAGGGGCTAGGTTATATTCAGAATATGTTTGCAGCACTGACAGGCTCTGACCCTATGCAATCTCTCTAAGTATTTGTAGATCTGACAGTCCACTGTTAAGGCCAAATGGCTTTTCCCATTAATAAAAATTATTACATTTAAAATAAACAGGAGCCAGCTAATGCAGCATTTGATTTCTCTATGGTATTCATAGGAACCTATGAAATGGCCACACTGAATCAGACCATGATCTTTCTATCGCAAGTATTGTCTTTCAAGCAAGTGTCTTTCCAAGCTGCGATGAGACTTGGAAAGCACATCTCACATCACTAAGCTACATTCATGAATTGGATACTTTGTTAATGGTATTTCACAGGCCAACCTGGGTCCTTGGCTTAATAAGAATAAAGAGTTCCATCTGGCAGCAGGAGGAAACTAGTGGTGGTGGTGGGGGTTTGAAATCTCAAATCTCTTAAGTTCCCCCTCTCCAATTCTCAAACATAGTGCAGTTCTACAGCCCGGAACACATGGATTCCTTGCATATTTTTAGCCAATAATGTGTCAACCTTAACATTCTGGCTGGTACTGTAGATCCTTACCCAAACGTGATATTGCTTGCAACACCATGCAGTTGGCAGGAATACACAAAAGGGTCAATTCAAGTCATAGAGAATCATGTACCAGCAGGCAACGTTCCCCGTATGTCCCTCTGCTAGTAATGTATTACTACACTGGAGCTGTAGAACAAAGATGCAAGCATCTTCCAATGAGAAAATACTTTAAAAATCATCTTTTGTAGAGGTTCACAACCCCTGGTGAAGGCATAGCTTGTGTACGTTTTCACTGATAGCACAAAAATGTATTGTGTGGAAATTGTGTATTAACATAACTGCACCTCACCAAAAACATGGCATTCATGCAACCAAATTCCATATAGCTATCGCAGTCCTGATCAATCGTCCTATCTTCTGGGATCTTTGTGTACAAAGCAGACATTCTACCACTAAGCTATGCTCCCTCCACCACCCCTGGAAATGCCAATGGTGAAGCTGGGATCTTTTCATTCCACGGCCTGAGAACACCTGAGGCTTCTTTTGTGTATTGCCCAATTCCTCAATCAATTAAAAGTTCCAGGGGAAGTACTACCCAAGTATGGTTTCCTTTGGAAGTGAAACCACTGGAGAATTAGTACATGGTAGTAATATTTCCTTTATTTACAAATATACAAAGAGAGTATTCACTAAGATAAGAAAAGAAGCAAGGCATCACGTCTGCTATTCCATATCAAATTCCCAGCTGTAAGTTGGCTCCATCTCTCCACCTCTTCTGAAAATGATAAACTTATCTCTCTTTCCCTTACACTTTCCTCTCACTTACTTCCCACACACACACACCTTCCCTCTTCTTGTAGATAAATATGTTTCACCTTCTTCAGACTCTGATGGTTGTCTCCTTCAAAACACTCAAAAGAGGACTGGCTATCAGGATACTTTTTCCTGATCCATTTTTCTAAAAAATGGTTAGAGTAGCAATTAACCTAACAAAACAAGAAAGAGGTTTATTGCATCTTAATGAGTAAGAAATATATTATGGCATCAGCGTTCCTGGATTACAGTCCACTCCATCAGATGCATGAAGTGTTATCCTGAGTTGCAGATGGAGGCGAGATTGTAAACAGTGGGAGCTGTAATGCAGTAAAGGCAGACAGTGACCATTACTTAATTAACAATGGTCACATTGGTAAATCAATTAGCAGATGTAATGTGATAAAAATCCTTTCTCCTAGTTCAGTTTTTGAGTGAAGCAGTTGATGAACTGTAATTGAGCAGTTTCACCATGCAACCTTCCCACTGAAGTTATTTTGTTCACTTAGCCACTAATAATAGTCTTATCCTCCATGAATTTATCTAATCCTCTTTTAAAAACAGTCTAGTTAGTGGTCCAGTTACTACCGTACATCATGTGGGAGCAAATTCCATAGTTTAGCTGTGTGCTGTGTCAAGAAGCACTTCCTTTCATTTGTCTGGAATCTTCCAACATTCAGCTTCATTGGATGCTGGAAGATACAGTACATTTTCACTCTTTTGCAACCACTCTGTCCCTTATTTCCATTTAAGAGTTAGGAAGCAGAAGAGAGTCGGAAATGAAATTATGCCCTGACCCTATGATTCCCTCCCCCCCCCTTTTATAGGACAAATTCAAGGGCAGGAAGTTGGTTGTTGATGGCTCTTACTCATAATAGCCAAAGATGGAACCATAATATTCAAAGGAAGCATACTTCTTACCTCAAGATACCGGGGACCAGCAGCAAAGAATGGGCTATCAGCATCATTTTCCATTTGTGGGGTTTTCAAATAGACTTTGAGAAATGCATAGTAGAAATAGATGGACTGTGGTCTAAGTCTCCCCACAGTTAGGGAGGATTTCCTAACTATGCAAGGCATTTACTCTAGACTTGTAATTTTTTTTAAAAAAAATAATCACAGGGCACGGAGGTTCTAGCTAAATATATGCACAAAAGGAAACCATGTGTGCTTGAAGTGAGACATTTTTCTGATCACCACTGCTAACCAAGCAAAACTGAGACACAGAAGTGAACTGCAATCAAATGAAGAGCTGCTTAGATTATTATGAGGAAGCAGTCTGGTAGACCACTCTTGCGCATGTGATTGCAGGTCCATTTTTTGATGGCATCAAATATTATTGTGAATTTCCAGCTGGGCTTCACACAATCATTAATGGCAGAGTTGAGTCAATAAGGTCATGAAAAAAACTCTTGTTGTTGTGAAATGCTGTTATTCCTAAGCAAAGATTTGGGTAGTGGATGGCGAACATTTGAAGGCTATATTTATTGCTTCTGCATTCTGCATAGGGCAAACAGTTTAGTCTCTACCTAAAAGAATGGGCACAGATCTGGCACCAGAAATGGCAATATATTCAGAAACTAGTAGGGTTTTCAACTTCCCAGCTTATTCTGCTACAGACTTTAAAGTGTCTGTACTTGAACAAAGGGACTTCAAAGGGAGACTCCACTGTGAAAATGCTCAATTACAATTCATTAAGAGGTTCATTGCTGTTATCTGTGAACTGAATAGGGTAAAAGGGTTTTTCTTACACCACCAGTGCTAATTGGCATAATAATCCCAGTATCTGCATTAGCAACAATAGCTGTTTTGTGAATGACCACTGTTAATCACTTAATTATGGAAATTTACCTATCAAACCACCTAATCTGACTTGCACCTTTGTTAATATAAAAACTATGCAGTTTTTCTTTATTCTTGTTTTCTACCTACCAAGGAATCTGTGTGTTTCACCTAAGGTTGGAAAGAGACTTGAGTAACAGCAGCTTCTTCCATTTCCAGAGATGGGGGGAAAGTTGTGGATTCTACCTTCCCAAAAGGCTTTGGTGTAGACAAAGACCTGCAAATCACCTACAGTGCATCATTTGAATGTCTGCTACATTCCCCCATCTTAAGACTATTACAAGATACAGACTCATGGCTTTGCCACCAGCTAACTCCCCCACCCCCTTCTCTCCCCATTTGCCTGGTTTATCAGCTAGCCTGATGAAGCATTCTGGAGAACTCAAAAGCTTGCACACTGTTTTGTTGTTGCATATATGCTTGTTGCCTTTCCCTGTGAACTCGCTATTTATAACCCCCTCCACCAACTATATAACTGTGGCAAGGTATAGATAGGTAACTGTGCTGGTCTGGCATAGTCAAAATGAAATAAAAAAATACTTCCAGTAGCATTTTAGAGACCAACTAAGTTTGTCATTGGTATGAATTTCGTGTGCATGCACACTTCTTCAGATACCAAGGTAAGGTAGTATAGTATAGTGGCTAGAGTACTGGACTAGGACTTGAGAGACCCAAATACTGGTACCCACTCAGCCATGAAGCTTACTGGTTACCTTGGGCCAGTCATACTCTATTGGCTTACCTTCACGTGGTTTTTGTGAGGATAAAAATGGGGAAGGGGAGAACTGTGTGTGCCGACCTTGAGCTCCTTGGAGGAAAGGCAGCATAAAAATGTAATAATAAACAAACACACAGTGCATCAGATGAAGTGGACTGTAGATCTTGAAAACTCATGCTACAATAAATGTGTCTTTAAGGTGCCAGAATAACTGTTTTTGCTGCAACAAATTAAGACAGCTACCCTCTGCAAATGACTTTCCATAGGTTTTTGTTTTTTAATGCTTCAAAACCAAGGATGTATATTTTTAGTGCGCTTGGGACATAGAAGCCAATGATGTCCCAACAAAGAAAGCTTTTAACCTGCACAGGAGAAATGAATGCTTAGTCCACCTGTGAGTTGGACATGTGTGTTACAACCCACATATGTAAAGGTGCAATGCAGGCCAGCAGATGACCTGACATATTGGCAAGCTTATGTGGGGCAATGTGGTCCTTTTGTTACCCAGGTCCCAATCTCTATAGGGCTTTCATCATCATTTGAGTTCAGAAATGGACTGGCAGCCAGTGCAGCTGTTTCAAAACCAGGGAGATAGTTTCCATTGCCTAGTCCCAATTTGTAGCCCAGCAGTTACACCATTTTGGAGTAACAACAGCTTCCAAGCACTCTTCAAAGGCAGTCCCACCTACAGCACAGTTGCAGCAATCTGATCTGAAGGTTACCAGATACAGTACTTATGACCAGGCTGCTTCTGTCCAGGAGGGGTCGCATTTGGCACACCAGCACCATCTGGTGGAATGTGCTGTATGCTGCGGGTGCCACCTAGGCCTCTAGTATCATAAGTGAAATATGTTTCACTGTTGTTTGCCCCATAAAATACAGCTACTGTGCTTCCTGTTACCTGCTGGGGACAGTGATTGTGCCAATGTTGCAGGACCCTATTGGATAGTGCCTATGTCATCAGTGGCAGGCATGTCATTAATCCCTCCTTTATTTTAACTTCTCCACTTCCTCAAACTCTATGCAGCTGCATATGGTACTAAAAACAGAGCTTCCTCCTTGAGTTAGGCTACCCTGTGTGGTGCAGTTAATTCCACTTTATGAGGCTAGAGGTATTGGGTCACATGGCAAGCAGGCACTACGAGGAGGACATAGAAGCTTGCATCTTGCTGGAAGTTGGCAACCCTACAGTGTAAGGATTTTTTTTAGAAAACAAGAGCTGAGTCAGTCTTAAGAGTGTTGCTTTTCAATTTCTTGCACTTAAGCAAAAATTGGTGGAGATCATGCCACACAGCAGGTTGCCACATCCTTTATCCCACCACCTGAGGCCTCAAAAGACAAGTCTTCAGTACATCCTTCCTGCTGGAACTATACCTGATCTTTAGAAAACCAGCAACCATCTACCACATTTATCACTTTTTATTCTCTTTCCTATATAGATGAGATAAAATGTGTAAGAAACGTTCAAGGAGTTGGTGGAGATAAGCAACAGGAAAATTTATTGAGCTAAGTGATGGCCTAAGCATCTTTCCAGTGCTGGAACACACATTTCTCTTGAACATGTGTGTGTTTAAAGAAAGCCACATCTGTATAGATATTCCCCTGGCAATAGCCTATGCCCTGTTTACCTTCCCCATGTTACCTGTGCTCTGGATATTGTACAGCTATCTTTGAAATAGGGTTTGGGTGTCAATGACTATGATAAAAGACATTGGGTAATAATCAACGTAAGTTTTACTCAGAGCAGACCCATTGAAATTCATGGGCATGACTAAATTTCAATGGGTCTACTCTGATTAAAATTTAATTGAATACCATCCTCAACAAATGCATTTGGGGCAGACATTCACAGTCACCTGGATAAGTGACTAGGAGCAGTTGTTTCCTTTCCTCAGGATTCACTAGTATGCTGAGGTCCACTCATCACCAGAGTGAGGTGCTAAATACTGGCTGCAATATGGGGGCACAGTTCAGGGGCAGAGTCAGTTACTTCCTGAAATCAATGAGCCATACACTGATATGATCTTTAAAGTGTCTATACTTGAGCAAATGGACTTCAAAGGGAGACTTTACTGTGAAAGCGCTCAATTGCAATTCATTATCTGTGATTATCTGGTAGGTAGCCGTGTTGGTCTGATGTAGTCAAAACGAAATAAAAAAATCCTTCCAGTAGCACCTTAGAGACCAACTAAGTTTTACATTGGTATGAGCTTTCGTGTGCATGCACACTTCTTCAGATACATTGATTATCTGTGTTATCTGTGAACTGAATAGGGTAAAAGGGGTTTTGTTACACCACCAGTGTTAATTGGTTTACTAATCCCAGTATATCTGCATTAGCAACAAAGCTGTTTTGTGAATGTCCACTGTTAATCACATAATTATGGAAATTTACCTACCAAACCACCTAATTTAACTTGCACTTTTGTTAATATAATGTCACTGTCTTTGATGTCCCACCCCGCCTTGGGGTCTTCAGCCGCCTGCCATTTTTCTGGTCTTTAATATAATACCTAGTAGTTAGCCAGGTGCCACGCCTTATCGGGGTAAGCAGTGGTCACCAACCCCATGTAAGATGAGTAAGCAATTAACCAATTATCAAATGTCCTATTGACATCTTTGGTTTAAACTTGGAACTACAAGAAAAAGCCGGGGAAAGTAGTGAAAAGATATCTACAAATTCCCCATTTAAGATGCGGTTGCGAAGGTTCTTTTTAAGCCAGATACCGGGTGGCTGATCTGTCTGCTTGAAATTGGACGCCCGTACCCTGCCTTTTGAATCCAACCCGTCTTCCCTGCACGGCTCCTTGGCCCCAAAGGCACGGCAATGATGTTGAGTGCGCCATTCCCAAATCCAACTAGGAAGGCCAGGAGCCTTGTGAGTAGTAACCCAGTAGCCCTTGCAGCATTCTTCCGACTTGTCACATAAGGAATCACAAGTACCTGAAAGATCTGAAGAATCCGAAGTGTCCCTCTGGCACTTACGCCCATGATTGCTTGATCTGCACGACCTCTTCTTCCTAATTGGGGCTGAAGGAGCTGTCCGATGAACTTGAAACGGGTGACCTATACCTGCATCAACTAGGGGACTTGGATCTATCTAAACGCTCCTTAGCCTGAGCCAGGCGACGCTGCAGGCTGCGTTTCTGGTGCATTAATTTCTGCACCCCGCCCTGCTGGACAAGGAAGCATCGCTCTCAATTTCAAACTCCTCTGGGGAAACATACCTTTTCTTCTTAGGGTAGGCCCTGTAGAGCAGTGTTTCTCAACCTTTTTTGGGCCAAGGCACACTTGTTCCATGAAAAAAATCACGAGGCACACCACCATTAAAAAAGTTAAAAAAATTAACTCTGTGCCGCCCTATATTGACTATATAATTATGACTGTAAGAAACACTTGCCAATTGCTGTGTTGGTTGCAATCTCCTGTAATAAGGCTTCACAAGCCACTGATTTCTCTGCCAGCACAATCCTTTGTTCAGCAAGTTTCAGGTTGAGCTCATCCAGCCAGCTTCTTTAAGTTTGTCTAAAACCACCCTCCCGTGGTGGTGGCTGTTGAGAGCTGCGCTCGCCCCGCGTCAGTGCTATTTATTGGCGGCCGCGGAACAGCGGTTGAGAAACGCTGCTGTAGAGCCTAGCATCAGAAGTGAAGTGGCCATCAAATTGATCATCCCTCACCTTTTTCTTAGTGATTACGAGCTTTATGGGGGGGGGGCTTTTCTACCAGAATACAAGGCCCTTTTTAAAAATCCGATTGGCTGCTTAAACAGTGTGGCTTGGAGTGTCCTTTGCCATGGCTTTGGGGGTGCCAACCGCTACGAGAAGGCTTTTCTTTTGTTCCGTGGCCACAGCTTGTGACATGATGCACCTAAAGTGTCCACCACCACTAATGGCACCGCTAAAGACCTGATAGGCAGGTAGTTTTGTTTGTTTTGATTTCAAATTTATTATGCTACTATACTGACTATTTTCTACAATGACTTAAAAAACAAACAAAAAAAAACCAGAAGATTTTTTTTGGGGGGGGGCAACAAAACCAGCCAACCTAAGTGCGCACATATGCTAAAACTGCGGAAAGAGAAAAACAAGTTACTTTTACACCCAAATGCCATGAGATCCAGTGGGGTGGACCCACTAGGATCGAATGCGTGCCACACATGAGGCCTGTTGCCAGAGCGACAGAGGGAAATTAAACAGCCACCATGCGAAGTGCCCCAGGAAGACCGGCGGCCGCAGATGGGCCTGCACCCCCCGCGCCGCCACCAAAACAAGGCCGTCGTGCAGCCTACTCCCAGCCTACTCCCAGGGTGCCCGTGGGAGTAGGGGGCGCCCGTGAAAATAATGTGAGAGAGTAAACTCTTCTTATACTTTTATAGAAGACTGTGTCGTGTCTATCTTTTTATGAGAGACTAAAGGGGAAATTACCAACGAAACTTATTATAGAGGCTTTAGCAAGCCTGAGCAAACAGCCTCACTGGGAAGTCCCGAAACTCCTCCCACAATGCAGCCCCCCCCCCCAGAAAAGGGAAGCTGTCCACCCAGAACCTTTTTGAAAAAACTGCCACAGGCAAGGAACTGTATGGTAAAGACTCACATTAGGGTGATATGTTGGGAACATCTAATCTTCAGAACATTTATCATAAATGACAGTTAGACTAATGTTTTTGAGTGTTTGTTGTTGCTTCTAGTTGGGAGGAAAAGAGAGGTGCAGTGATTGTTGGCATTTAGAGACATTTCATTAATCTAGAGATTATTTCTAGAGAAAGAGCCAGTCGCAAGAGGAGCTCCAATGTAAGTTGTTTGCATATCTATTGGGCAATGAAATAGTATATTAACTTATTCATGTGAGTAAACCCCTAAGCAGAACATTTCAGCACAGGCAGGAATTCTTGTTTTCTACATATGCAACCACACTTGCAGGTCCACCCACCCATGAGGCAAGGTGAAGAGAGTAAAGTGCCAGCCTATAGCACAGCATCTTGGAGCCTTAAGTGTGTAAATACTTCCCCAGTTATTTTACTCATATTAGTCTAATTGAAATCAATTAGGTGAATCACTACAAGAAAAGCAGCTCCTACAGCTATCTATCCGCTGGATTAAGCTCTCAGGTTCATTCTAATAAAAACCACTGACTATATGAGTCACCAGTAGGAGCACTAAAATGTTTGATATGGAAAATAGTAAGAAGGTGGGGAAGAGTGGTTTGTCTCTCTTGGGAATACCTGAATACATGGCAGGGTAGAAATTCATTCATAGAGCCAGTTAGAACCTACCATAAGCAGAGAATTTCTCTACTGCAATTAGGAAGTTTTCAGGGCATGTCTTATTTGCTCTTTCAATATTACAGGTGGGGAACCTCTGGTCCGTTGGCCAGATCTGACATGTCAGGCTTCTTCATTTGACCCACAAAGCTGCTTTCCCCCAAGCATGCCTACCTGCTTAACACCCAGTTTTCTAGAGTTCTAAAAAACTACTACAGAGTTAAAAGGCCCCTTGCTGGAAATGTACACCTGAAGAAGCTAGCATTTTTGCACCATTCACATAGCAGATGAGAGATATGGGAAATCTAAATTTCCAACCCAAAGGTGCCCATGGTTGAAGGCAGCTGAACCTTCCCCTACCATACCTTGCCACTCTGTCCTTTACTTCCCAATCTGGCTCCCAATATTGCAGCCACTAGGCTAGGAGAAGAGGGACTTTTAACCAATGCAGACAGCGCCATCTGTCTATTAGGCATACTGAAATCTCATCCTTGTTTGCATTTGGTCCCCCTAGGGAGCATCCTCAGAGCAGACCCTGACTCTCCCCACCTATGAACTGGAGGTAGACAGGTAACAGTTTTCAGATGAGGGGAGGCTTTGTCAACTCTAGTTTCTTTTAATGGGGGAGCTGGGGTGTGTGTGCAGTCTTCTGGAGACCATAGCAGTACGGCCAACCTAATACCATCTGTATATAAAGCAACCCTTTATATCTTAAATGATGTTCTGGACAGAGAGGAGGGTGTTGCAGCACCACCAATGGAGGGGCAAGAAGCAGCTGTGTTGCCACCAATGGAGGGAGAGCAGTGACAAGGACGTAATGTTTCAAAATCAACAGCTGCCGATGCTCCGTGGTGCTTCTGGGTCTTTACATCTTTATTTTATGATTTGTTTCTTCCATTCAATGCCCTTTGGACCCTGCTAACTCATTTATAGAAAATCCAGTACGATCAAAATGAAAAAAACAAACATTAGGAGCAAATAAAGCACTGCACATGCAGGATTCTGGCCAAATCACACCCATTCCATTTGGCTGGGAAGCTTAGCTAACTGATGAATGCCACTTTACATTATTTCAGTGTAATAGCAGGGAAAGGGGAGAATGCAAGAATTAATTGGGAGTGAGAGAGCCCATGGGGAGATAAATTCACCAAGTGAAACATGGCTTTTGTACCCACATTGGTCACTGTTGTGTACAGTGTGTACTTGCTTTTTCTTTTGCCAAGGCTATGTCAAGGCATTGCTTTGTCTCTTGACTGTGTTGGAAATGAGGCCACTGAACTGGAACTCACTGAATATGGCTTTTCCTAATTTTTATTCTCACAGATTATCAAATCTTGATGTTTTGAGTCAGAAGTATGTCAGACTCTAGGAAAGAGACCAAGAACTGAACTAACTTTCAAATGGAGGCCTACATTGTTTCCAGCATCTGTGTGGGCCAACGGTACAATAATCTACATTATTTATTATTTAATCAATCAACCTGTATACTGTTTACTGTATACTGAACACACACACTGTTCCCAGTGATGCATTTATAATCTGTGTTCACGTTATCCAAAATACATGCCACCTATACTGTGTTATAATATACTACTGACTGATGCATTGTTTCTCAACCCAGCCTCCCACTGATCCTTAAGCCTTTCCCAATGCATGTCTAACCAAGGTGTGAACACCTTTGCATAGGGTAAATACATCCCTGTCTATGACCCCTGGTGTGTATACAAACAGAAATGAACTCATGCCCTGCTGATGTGAACAGCTATGGGGGGGGAAAGGGGGGCAAATTCACTGCACTGGTAACATGAACATCCCTCTTTAGACAAAATATGGCTCACATAGAAACCATAATTCTAGGCTTGATCAGGACTGCGGGGCCATGACAAGGAACTGTTGGATGGGGGACATAGTAACAGCTATCCATTAAATAACTCATGTTTCAGCATAATGGAAATGTTGATTACCATGCCATTGATAGACATCAGGTGCATCACTCACTGTTTCCACCAATTGTGTTAACTTGATACATCCCACAGAAAGACAATTCCTAATTTCAGAGGGCAGTGTGCAATGTTTCTGCGTTCTTTAAGATTACCATAAAAACAGCTTTGCTTCACTATTCTTCAGCACCCCTCTTAAATTATTATTTAAAGCAGAGAAGTGACATACACAAACCTAACATACCAAGTACCCACATTTTGAGATGTAAGATTAACTGGAATGCAGATTCCTATCTCAAGTTATGGTTTTGAAAAATAAGCCTCATCATGGGAATTTGCTTCTGCCTAGCTCTTTAATTTGCTTTCTTTCTGCTGAAATATGCAAACTGGGCATGGGAATTGTTCATGAAACTGATCTAGTGTTCCAAGCGGGATCTTTTCACAGAATCACAGAATCATAGAGTTGGAAGAGACCACAAGGGCCATCCAGTCCAACCCCCTGCCAAGCAGGAAACGCCATCAAAGCATTCTTGACATATGGCTGTCAAGTTTCTGCTTAAAGACCTCCAAAGAAGGATCTTTTATCATTGGACAGCAGAACTACAATCTCTCAACCACAGAGGTTGAAAGTGTAGCGGCTATTGGGGAAGGATCATAGCTCAGTGGTTGTGCATTGGCTCTGCATGAAGAAAATCTCAGCTCCAAACCTGGCATTCAGAAGGTATCAGCTTCAATAGCTGGCATTCTAGGTGGGGCTGAAATCCTGAAGAGCAACTGCCAGTCAGTGTAGGCATTACATAGCTAGATGGACCAAATAGGTGTAAGGCAGCTTCCTGTGTTCATATACATGTGAATCAAATTGTTTAATACCTGTTAAGAGTCTTGCCATGTTCATGCTTATACAGCCCTGTCTCTAGGGGGTGTAGGGCTGGGGAAAATAACGCTATGTACCCTCTTCCATTGCTTGATGGTAGTGGCGGTGGCAGTTCCTTCCCACCTACTATTCATTGCTTTAGCAGCAACCTTGCTGGTGAGGCCCTCTATTTCCACATCCTCCCTCCCAGGCTCGCTCTAGGAAGGGATGGTTTGAGAGAGCCTTGTCAAATGGGAAAGAGGCAACAGGGCTGCCAGCCATGGCCACCAATACCAGCCACAGTGTGCCCCACAGAACAGGGTCCAAGGATTATTTGCCTCCCTGAAGATAGCCCTAAGCTTCTGTATCCAAAATGGCCCATGGAGAAGGGTGAGGAATCAGCAAGCTGCCGTTAACCCCCCCAAAACACATATATATATACTGGGGGGGGGGAATAACTACCCTCCCAACTCCCATACCAACTTGTGCTGAGTCAAATGACTTCCCCCAAAGAATCCTTGGAACTGCAGTTTGTTAAGTGTACTGGAAATTGTACCTCTGTGAGGGGCAAGCTACATTTCCCAGCATTCTCTGGGGTAAGTAATGTGCTTTAAATATATGGTGTGTATGAAGCACTGAGAGAGAGAAAACTGACAACTAGATATGAGGTGGAACAGAAGGGGACACACACACACACACACACACACACACACACACACAGTGTAGGGAGAACCATTGCCTGGATGTCACTTCCTGGTTCATACTGAAAAACTACGTCCCAAGGGACAGAGGTGAGAGCCACCCACAGATATCAATGGAGAAACCCAATATTTTAATGCAGCTGGAGGTGGACACCCTTGTGCCCAACTCTCCCTCCCCCTGAGGCTTCCAAGTTTTTCTAACTCTGTTTTTGTTTCAAATCATACTAAATTAAAACTATCTTGCCAATCCAAATTCCAGACAACGCAACTAACTGTCCTCAAATAGCAGGTTGGAAGGGGCTGTTGCTTAGATAGACTTGGAAGCTGCTTAGAAGCAGTTTATGATGGTCCTGCAGTATAGTTCATAAAGGCTTGCAAGAACACTGCCATGTTGTCCAGGGGTATTGGACCCTATTTATTGCAGGTTGGGCTGAAGTTGAGAGACGTTGGGTTTACAACAACCCTGCGGGGTTATCTACTCTGTTTATCCCCACCACTGTAGTTTGGGCTGAGAGAGTAGTATACAACAACCCTGCAATGTCTTCTTCAATACCTTTACCTCATGTAGGAGTGCAGTGCTGAGTGTAGCTTACAGATGCCCTGCAACATGGTCCACTTAAATTACTACTTCAGAAACACTTCCTGGCCAAATAAAGCACTTAATTGCATGGGATAGCCTCTTGTGCAGGGACTCCTTCCTCTGATGCTAATTTTTGTTTTCTCAACATCCTCATCCAAAGGCTGAGTTAACCGATACAGACATGCTCTACTGCTCAGTTCTGCTCAGGTAATGGACACAGTCCTGCTCTACTCTTATCTGCAATGGTAGTATCTAAAACTCTTGCTTATGTGACCTGGAGGCAACCTCAGCAGCCTCCTTTGGCTTATGTCCATAACTTTTATGGCAAATGGAATCAGAATAACTGCACAAATAAAGGTCATTAAGATCAGTGGCAAACCTTCTAAATTAGCTGGAGATTAAAGTAATGAGCTCATAAAAGATCACAAAACAACTCCAGAGCTACAAATATGCTATAAACATAATAACATGCTCACACTCACAATACACTCTAGTCTGAGCACACATTTCATGCCTATAAGGCACTGTACTGTAGTAAGAAAACACATAGAGGTAACAGCAACCTGTTGCTCAAAGTGACATAAAATCTGTCTTAATCTGAATGTTTAAAGTATTAAGACTTTATAGTTCTCATATGCATGTTGTATAATATCAACTACACGGGTCTGTTACTTTTTTTTTTTAAATCAAGAAAACTAAAAGTAAAGATAAAAAGACCCCTGGATGGTTAAGTCCAGTCAAAGGCGATTATGGGGTGCGGTGCTCATCTTGCTTTTAGTCTGAGAGAGCCGGCGTTTGTCCACAGACAGCTTTCCGGGTCTTGTGGCCAGCATGACTAAACCACTTCTGGTGCAACGGAACACCGTGATAGAAACCAGAGCACACAGAAAGGTAATTTGCCTTCCCACCACAGCGGTACCTATTTATCTACTTGCACTGACATACTTTTGAACTGCTAGGCTTGTAGAAACTGGGACAGAGCAACGGGAGCTCACCCCATCACACGGATTCAAACCACTTACCTCCCGACCGGCAACCCCAAGCGGCTCAGTGCTTTAGACCAGTGCTCCCCAACCTTTTTATCACCGCGGACCAGTCAACGTTTCATAATTTTACTGTGGCCCGCTGGGGGGGGGCATTTATTGTTTATATTTTATTTAGATTGTTTTGATTTAATAATTTTAATTTAATTGTATTTAATGATCCTTAGGCGGCCCGGTACCGTGGCCCGGGGGTTGAAGACCACTGGTTTAGACCACAGCACCACCCACGTCACTTTTAGGAATCAAGAAAACAGTTGTCAAATCTGGTGGATGACATCATTTGTGCATTACTTCCGGAAAGGGAAGACTTCAAGCTTTTCATATCAATTTTGTGTTTTTTTTCTATAACACCAAGATCTACTAGAGCCACGGGCAAAAGACATGCAGTTAGAATTAAAGAATACAGTGTCTCTGAGCCTAGGAATCTGTTGTTGGTACCATAAATGAATTGAACACAGAGTATTTTCACATTCTCCATTTCAGCTGCCCAATTTGGATAGGAAAATTTTATTGTCAAGTAAGGAGGAGCCAGAAACACTTGCTATCTACTGCACATCACTCATGGCTACACTAGTAGATCTTGATCTACTTTCTCCCACACATCCCTGCTCTACACAACAGGCGAACTTGTAAATACGGATGGTATGAAAGCAAATTAAAACAACAACCTTGAACTTTCTGCAGAAACAGCCTGGCAATTACTCATTTTCCCTATCCCATGACCTTTTCCTACATGCATCCAGCAGCGGAAAGGATAAAATGTTAAGAGCCCTGAAAGATACCCAACACCATCCACTGTATCAATCTGACACTGAAGTGATCCTCTCGAGACCAATTATTCTGTCATCAGAGCCAGTTGCATTGGTCCAATGAGTTCAGCCCCTTATCTTGCAGCCTTCAGTGTGCTATTGGCAATGGATCAGTAATACATGTTAAATAACAGTCGTGGGGGAGCCAGGAAATGGTTTTTTTGTTTTCATCACAGTAGCTGAAGATTGGCATGTTTATGGGGAAGGAGTCTCTTAACATTCTCCTTAAAATAGAAACCATTTCAACTAGGCAGTCTAGCTCTTTAGTTACTATTTCCGCTTATGAATCTATTTTGAGGAACCCAGTAATCTGAAACTCCATGTGGGGGAAATACACTGATATAAGAGAAAGCAGCAAAGCTGGGGGTTAAATGAGTTTCAGATCATGCTAGTAGCAGCAGCAACTGCTTCATTTTTTCCCTTGCTAACCCCTGAGAGGGGCGCCTGCTCAAAAAAGGGGGCGACTCCTTGTGCAGTTTTTCAAGGAGAATTTCTTTTGGTGGAGTAAAAAAGCCTGTCTGCTATTTGCTGGCTCTGGTTGTGTTACAGGGCCCAAGGTCAGGGCAGCTAGTAAGGAACTGAAAGAGGCCTCTGGTTGATTTGAACAGTCCAAAACAGGAATTGGGAAGAAAACTGTGCTGAGCTGGAGCTCAGCATTGGAAAACAGATCTCACAGAGCTTTCGGCTAGAAAAATGGATGCACCTGGGGTTAGTTAACCAGGTAAAAAGAAGAGTGCCTCTCAGCAAGGTGAACTCCATATGGTAGCTGGAATTATCTAGGGCAGATGTTGGATTAGTGAGATCATCTTTATAAAGAAAACACCACCCTAAAACTGTATAAACTCTGTGAACTGAGGGGGAAGGAAATGACTGCCCATCGGGGGGGGGGCACATTATTAAAATTAAAATCTTGAGCAAGCGCAGAGCTGAAGAATTTGTTTTCAATATCAGAACAGGGTTTTTTTACTACACTGAAATCCAGGCCTGGTTTTCCCTGCAATATTTTCTTCATTCTAGCAGCCTAATATTAAGTACGAGAAGAAAAAAAGCCTTGGTGCTAATAATAATAATAATAATAATAATAATAATAATTTATTTATACCCCGCCCATCTGGCTGGGAGTTAAAACTCTTTCTTATAACCAGTGCTGTTTTCCTGGGGAGGGGGATGCAGGGGGACACATACCCCTAAACATTTTGTGAATCTAAGTTTGGCCTCATTGAAGGGCAGACTTTCAATACGAGTCAGAAAATGAGAGTACCCCTAAACATTTTTTAAGAAAAAAAGCACTGCTCCTAGCTAACAGAGAAAGATAACCTCAAGACATATCACCTCTGGTTAAGAAACAGTGAGCACACAGAAGGAATGATGAACAGTTCTCCCAATGGGGGGGGGGGTATAGAAAATGGAGACAGTCCCCAAAGATTGGTATTGGGACATGTGCTTTTTAATTTGTTCATAAATTAATTAGAGTTAGGAGTAAGCAGTGAGGTAGCCGAGTTTGCTGATGATACCAAATTGTTCATGATGGTTAAAACCAAAATGGATTGTGAAGAGCTCCCAAAGGATCTTTGAAGAACTGAGCCGTAAAATGGCAAATGCAATTCAATGTAAGCAAATGCAAAGTGATGCAAATTAGAGCAAAAATCCTGCTTAATTATACATATATACTAATGAGATCTGAACTGGTGGGGACTGATCAGAAATGAGATCTTGATGAAGATGTTGGCCTAGTGCTCAGCAGTTGTGAAAAAGGCAAATGCCATACTACAGATCAATAGGAAAGAGATTGAAAATAAAATTGCCAACATCACAATGGTGATGCAACTGTTTTTGAAATCGTGCATACAGTTCTGGTCACTTCACTTCAAAAACTATATTGCAGAGGTTCAGGAAAGGGCCACCAAAATGATTAAGCGGATGGAGCAACTCCTGTATGATGAAAGGTTACAACATTTGGGGCTTTTTAGTTTAGATAAATGGCATGTAAGAGGAGACATTATAGAGGTGTATGAAATTACGCATTCTTTGGAGAATGTGGCTAGAGAAATATTGTTCTCCCTCTTATATAAGATTAGAACTCGGGGTATCCAATGAAGCTGAATGTTGTGAAATTCAGGACAGATAAAAGAAAGTACTTCTTCACACAGTGCAGAGATAAAATATGGAATTAATTCCTACAAGCCTTACTTTACCTGGTACCTGTTTATACTATGCACTAGAACTACCGGTAGATTGCCACAGATTTATTGACAATTTTTGAAAAATTAGAAATTGTTGTGCAGAAGGATTAATTACAAGTAAAAGATAAAGGTACCCCTGACCATTAGTCCAGTCACAGACGACTCTGGGGTTGCAGCGCTCATCTCGCTCTATAGGCCGAGGGAACCGACGTTTGTCTGCAGTCATGTGGCCAGCATGACTAAGTAACTTCTGGCGAACCAGAGCAGCACACGGAAACGCCGTTTACCTTCCCAATTTATCTACTTGCACTTTGACGTGATTTCGAACTGCTAGGTTGGCAGGAGCTGGGACTGAGCAATGGGAGCTCACCCCGTCGCGGGGATTCGAACCGCCGACCTTCCGATTGGCAAACCTTAGGCTCAGTGGTTTAGACCGCAGCGCCACCCTTAATTACAAGTAGGTCAAGTGTATTGTCTGGCAGTGATTATAATGATGAAACTGCAGGGTGTTTTTGTAAGAGTCCACGTAATATTTTTTTCATATGGTTCCAATGATGTCCAGTTTACTGTCTGCTTTGGGGGTGAACTCCAACCCTAATGACATTTGTCTCATTCAATTGCTTTTCAAAACTAAAGTTCAAATGCAATGGAAAATTCACCTCATCAATGGGAAACTGGTTGAACTGCCTTTTTCATAAAACAAAAAACCTAACATACAGTCATACAATAGGAATATATGGCCCCAAGGAAAAATATTAAGAGTACATGCCCTTTAGAAAGCAAACAATAAGTCACCAGCTGTGGAAAATTCAAATTTGCTTCTAAAATAAACCTTTTGATACTGACTGGTATGGTGGAAACAATATCCGCCCTCACCCCTCCCCACAGGTGGGCGGGGTTTGCGACACCGCACGGGGCTGACCTGGCTGGTGTCTCCCACCTGTGTGGACTGGCCTATGACCCGTCACCTGGCCAGGTAGGACAATGGACGCCTGGCCGGAGGGGACGGAGTAAGGCCGAAGAAAGGAGGCTGAGCACGGTGGACAAGCCTCTTTGTTCTTTCCTCTTGCTAGAGTCAGGAGGTCCTGCTTTCAAGGAGCTCAGGGGTCGTCAGACGGTTTCAGGTAAGTACTTTACATCTTAATTTGCCCCCCCCCCAGCTAGGCCTCAACTTTGAGGCTTTTCTATGACGGCTTACACCGTTTCCCCCCCCCCCATTGAATTACTTAGGAGGCCGTCCACCGGCCCCTTTCAGTACTGTTGATGTGGGGGAGGGCTGACCCCTGGGCAGCGCGTGGGGGGCGGTACCCTCCGCTGGGCCCAGTGGGGCTGTGGGCGCTGGGGAGGAGGCCGTGTGGCGGCCTGATTTGGAGGCGGCGTGGAGGGGGTCTGGCAGGCCCAGCCTCGGCCTCGGCCTTTTCGGTGGGTGCTCCGCTGGGCCCAGCTGGGCTGCGGGTGCCCGGAGAAGGCCGCACTGCAGCCTAATTCAGTGGTGGTGCGTGGGGGGACAGTGGGCCCATCCATGGCCACCGTTTTGTCAGTGGGCGCTCTGCTGGCCCAGCTGGGCGGCGGGCGCCCGGGAGAAGGCTGCGCTGCAGCCTGTGTTGTTGGCACGTGGGGGGGCGACAGGCCCTTCCACAGCCGCCGCGTTGTCAGAGGGCACTCTGCAGGCCCAACTGGGTGGCGGGCGCCCAGGAGAAGGCCGCGCTGCAGCCTGTGTCGGCAGCGGCGGCTCGTAGGGGGGCCAGCAGGCCCATCCGCAGCCGCCGCGTTGTCAGAGGGCGCTCCGCTGTGGGCCTTAGGGGCCTCGGGTGGCGGTTTTAGGCCTTGGCAAGGTTTCCTTTTGTCTATCTTCAAGTTGGGAGGGATGCAATCAGGCTCCTTTCCCATGTGGTGGCGTTGCAGGGGCCCATTTAAAAAGGGCTAAAATCAGGAGTCCCTGGCCCTGGAGCGGCGGCTTGTAGGTCAAACTCCCGGATGGGGTTAGTGGAAGGGCATGCTGTGTAAGTTTGCGCTTTACAGTCCCCTCTCACTGGCCCAATCAACCTGCATATCCTCAGCCAGACGGGCTGAGAGGGTTACCTGCCAAGGCCTGGGCCAAGTTTCCCACTTCTGAAGTTCAATAAAGTTGTGGCCAATTTTAATCCATACTCTTGACTCTTTACTGGGGAAGCGGGTAGGCACCACAGTCAGATTTTAGCATGTGTGTACGCAAACGTTAACTATCAAAAAGGGAAAAAGAGCCAGCGTAAGTTGCAATGGGAATTTGATGGCAAGAAAACATTTACTTACTGAGCATTGATGATGGATGAGGGCTACTAAACCAGTAAGACTCATGTCATAGGATGGGGCGAGGAGTAGAGATGCAGCCAATGAGAGAAATCCGAGTTTTACAGCTATATGGATGAATGAGCCAGAGATTGGGGAAGAGGAGCACAAAGGGTGTGTTTGTTTTTTGAGGGAACTGATACTGCTTTACAGACCACTGCAAGCTGTCTGGATGCTTGCCTGCTCCCCTGTGCTCAATGTCTGTTTGTAAATAAAAATAAATCCACGTAGCAAAATAAAAAATGTCATGAGTCTCTAGTGTTCTGTCCTTGCAAATAAATAAGATTCATATACTGGCAGACCCTAGCATTAAAAAAAATGGATTGTTGTATAAAAACAATACAAAGTTAAATACACAGCTATACATATGGCTAACTTGCAATCCTGTATGTTTATTATGTTGTTGTTTAGTCGTTTAGTCGTGTCCGACTCTTCGTGACCCCATGGACCATAGCACGCCAGGCACTCCTGTCTTGCACTGCCTCCCGCAGTTTGGTCAAACTCATGTTCGTAGCTTCGAGAACACTGTCCAACCATCTTGTCCTCTGACGTCCCCTTCTCCTAGTGCCCTCAATCTTTCCCAACATCAGGGTCTTTTCCAAGGATTCTTCTCTTCTCATGAGGTGGCCAAAGTATTGGAGCCTCAGCTTCACGATCTGTCCTTCCAGGGAGCACTCAGGGCTGATTTCCTTAAGAATGGATAGGTTTGATCTTCTTGCAGTCCATGGGACTCTCAAGAGTCTCCTCCAGCACCATAATTCAAAAGCATCAATTCTTTATTCTTTATTATAGATAGATATAATTGTGTAATATTAATAAATATTCATATCAATCAAACACATACTGTATTTTCCTATTTCTGTTCAATATCAGCCTTAATCATCATATTTGTAATCACTCAGCAAAGTGTGGTGCTGTATTCAATTTTAACCTGGTATTAGTGTTTGGTAGATGTAATGGGGAATATGTTCTGTGGCTCACTATGACACAAGGCTTGTTCATACATACATATTCATCACTTGCTCTCAGCCAATGTGTGAACTATGAACTACAGAAAAATATTATTTGACTTGACAATGGTGACTAATACATGATGGCAGACATGCACATATAAGTTACTGCTTGACACTTTATAAAATTTATAAACCTGCACGTGCACAAACCTGTCTATTGCTCTGCTTGCATGCTCAGAGGATGCTTCAACAATCAGACCTAAGGCTGCAGCCTTACTCCCACTTACCTGAGAGTAAGCGCTATTAAATTAAGTAAGACTTATGAGCAGACATGGTTAGGATTACTCTATAAGGTTGCCATCCTATGCTCAACACCTTAGGCTTAGGTCCCATTGTATGTACAGGGATTAATTCAAAGTAAATCTCCATAATTTATTCTGAGTAAATTTTGGAATAACATTTTAAATAGCAATTCTCACAAAATACATGTGTTCAGGCCAGAATAAACCAGTAGGTAGGGTATAACTGCCAGTGGTACTTTCTTAAATTTGTGTTGTATGTTTTGAATACCGGAAAGGCTTCCAATGCATTAATAGACGTGTGTGAATAGACCAACAAGAATATATGAATTGGGGCTATGCGGGGTTCTATCCTGAATCTGCTATTCACCATTTAATTTTTTTTATATGCTACTGGGAGAAGATTTGGTGGACAGCTAACATTTGAAGGCTATATTTATTGCTTCTGCATTCTGCATAGGGCAAACAGTTTAGTCTCTACCTAAAAGAATGGGCACAGATCTGGCACCAGAAATGGCAATATATTCAGAAACTAGTAGGGTTTTCAACTTCCCAGCTTATTCTGCTACTGACTTTAAAGTGTCTGTAGTTGAGCAAAGGGACTTCAAAGAAGCAATTCATTAAGAGGTTCATTGCTATTATCTGTGAACTGAATAGGATAAAAGGGTTTTTGTTACACCACCAGTGTTAATTGGCATACTAATCCCAGTATCTGCATTAGCAACAATAGCTGTTTTGTGAATGACCACTGTTAATCACATAATTATGGAAATTTACCTATCCAACCACCTAATCTGACTTGCACCTTTGTTAATATAAAAACTACGCAGTTTTTCTTTATTCTTGTTTTCTACCTACCAAGGAATCTGTGTGTTTCACCTAAGGTTGGAGAGAGACTTGGGTAACAGCAGCTTCTTCCATTTCCAGAGATGGGAAAAGTTGTGGATTCCACCTTCCCAAAAGGCTTTGGTGTAGCCAAAGACATGCAAAGCACCTACAGTGCATCATTTGAATGTCTGCCAGATTCCCCCTTCTTAAGGCTATTACAAGATACAGACTCATGGCTTTGCCACCAGCTAACTCCCCCACCCCCCTTCTCTCCCCATTTGCTTGGTTTATCATCTAGCCTGATGAAGCATTCTGGAGAACTCAAAAGCTTGCACACTGTTTTGTTGTTGCATATATGCTTGTTGCCTTTCCCTGTGAACGCGCTATTTATAACCCCCTCCACCAACTATATTACTGTGGCAAGGTACAGGTAGGTAGCTGTGCTGGTCTGGCATAGTCAAAATGAAATTAAAAAAATTACTTCCAGTAGCATTATAGAGACCAACTAAATTGGTATGAATTTCGTGTGCATGCACACTTCTTCAGATACCAAGGTAAGGTAGTATAGTATAGTGGCTAGAGTACTGGACTAGGACTGGAGAGACCCAGGTTCAAATACTGGTACCCACTCAGCCATGAAGCTCACTGGTTACCTTGGGCCAGTCATACTCTGTTGGCTTACCTTCACATGGCTGTTGTGAGGATAAAAATGGGGAAGGGGAGAACTGTGTGTGCCAACCTTGAGCTCCTTGGAGGAAAGGCAGCATAAAAATGTAATAATAAACAAACACATAGTGCATCAGATGAAGTGGACTGTAGACCTTGAAAACTCATGCTACAATAAATGTGTATTTAAGGTGCCAGAATAACTGTTTTTGCTGCAACAAATTAAGACAGCTACCCTCTGCAAATGACTTTCCATTGGTTTTTGTTTTTTTAATGCTTCAAAACCAAGGATGTATATTTTTAGTGCGCTCGGTACATAGAAGCCAATGATGTCCCAACAAAGAAAGCTTTTAACCTGCACAGGAGAAATGAATGCAGAGTCCACCTGTGAGTTGGACATGTGTGTTACAACCCACATATGTAAAGGTGCAATGCAGGCCAGCAGATGACCTGACATATGGACAAGCTTATGTGGGGCAATGTGGTCCTTTTTTTACCCAGGTCCCAATCTCTATAGGGCTTTCATCATCATTTGAGTTCAGAAATGGACTGGCAGCCAGTGCAGCTGTTTTAAAACCAGGGAGATGGTTTCCATTGCCCGGTCCCAGTTTGTAGCCCAGCAGTTACACCATTTTGGAGTAACAACAGCTTCCAAGCACTCTTCAAAGGCAGTCCCACCTACAGCACAGTTGCAGCAATCTGATCTGAAGGTTACCAGATACTTATGACCAGGACAGTGTCCAGGAGGGGTCGCATTTGGCACACCAGCACCATCTGGTGGAATGTGCTGTATGCTGTGGGTGCCACTTGGGCCTCTAGTATCCAAAGTTTCAAAGTATGGGGAGTCCCACCAAAATTATAATTTGGCAGAATATTTGGATTATTTGATATGTATAATGTGGAACATTTGATGTGATTTGATTTGATAGTTAAAATGGAAAATTTAAGAAAAAGAAGTAAACCCCAAGGTAAAGAAAAGGAGTAAACCTGCTAAGGAGTAAACCCTATACAAATCCGGAACGGAGCCCCAAACGTGTTTGGATGGCATCTTATACACCTCCTTCCAGCAATTCCTGCAGCTAAGTTGGTGCCAAATGTATTGCTCTGTTTTCCTCTGGACATCAATGAGGCTGAGAGGGGGATCTTGGCGTTTGGGCAGTCCAGAAGCTCCATACACAACTACCCAGGCTTGTGCCCTGGAGAGGTCAGTTTGGTGCTAGTAATGCAGCAAAAGCAATGCTGGAGGCAGAAGTTATGAGTTACTGGTCTCTGCAGCCACAGCAGGTGCTGTGATTCTCCAGTGATTTCACCTTAACCACCGAGACACAATCTATTACCTCCCGAGACAGATGCCAACAACACAGAGTCTAGGATCCTACCAATTCTTTCTAAAGTTAGAATAATATCCTCTTGAGAAACTGGTTATGTCTGGGTCTTGGTTCAGATACGGGACTAGTGTGTACATTTTGCTGTGCTTCTACTGTCTTCTAACAACTTCTAACTTAAACGCATAGACATACCTGAAGTTAGGATGACAGCAATTGCCTCCAGTTCTCATGTCTTACAAGCTCTCTTTGATCTAAAAAAGCACAAGTGTATGTTTATTGTTAATACTGATACACAGCTACACTTCAAAATCAAATGATTATTAAACCTCAAGGAATTATTGAAAGTGTGTTTTGAAGTCTTTTTCTTGGAGATGTCAGTATTTAACATACATGGCATATTTTGAAAAACAACATAGAAATTGTTTTCTTTCTTTCTTTTTAACTTGCTGAACACTGTTGCATCAGTTTACTGTAATATATATATCATGACTATGAATTAAATAAAGAAATGTTTCCTAGATGGTTACAAGGCACTGACTACTGAATGCTCTATTTAATATTTCAAACAAGACAGACACTTATAGTTAATCCAGGAGAGAGAGAGAGAGAGAGAGAGAGAGAGAGAGAGATGTACATTACTAGATGGTATTATTTTGCTTTTCTCCTGACAAATGCCTTAATTCAAAGATTACAAAAAGGTTGGCTATCAGACTAAGTGGGGCAGGTTCTACTGAGTAATCCAGGTGGCTTAATTGGTAATCTACAAGTGCTGCCTCTTTTAACGCTTACAGGAAACACAGTAACATAGGAAGCTGCCTTATACCAAGTCAGATCATTGATCCATCTAGCTCAGAATTTTTGATACTGACTAGCAGCGGCTTTCCCAGAGTTTCAGGCAGGAGTCTTTCTCATGCCCTACCTGCAGGCACCAGGGATTGAACCTGGAAACATTTTGCATGGAAAACATGGGCTCTCCCAACATCAGGAGCAGTGACTTTCACATCTGTTCTGTGAGACATGCATGAGCTGGATGTAGTAGAGTTTGGACATCTCTCTACGGGACAGATATAAAAGCAGGACTCCATACATTACTCATAAGCATGGAAAGAGGATGCATGGAAAGAGGATGTTTGTAGCACTTCAAGGTGTGTCCAAAGGCCAGGCATGTTAATTGAGAAGTAACCTGCACTATTTTTTGATGGAGCTTCCTTCAAGCTAAGTGTGCCTAGGATTGCAGCCTGCTATCCAGTGAAGAGTGATATGGGTAGGGGTGAAGCCCCACACCAGTTGTTTTATCTCCTGCTGATGCAGGGGCGTACCCAGGATCAAAACGGGGGGGGGGGGGCAAGAGAGGGGAAGAGGGAAGGAAGGAAGGAAGGAAGGAGGGGTGAGAGAGAGAGAGAGAAGGGAGGGAGGGAGAGAGAGAGAAAAAAAAAGGAAGAAAGATGGGGGAAGGAAGGATGGAGCTCCCGTTCGGCCCCACCCCCAGCTCAGGCTGCTCCTCCGCCCCCCCCCCCCACGTTCCTGTCGCTGGCTGCAGCCGCGGAGGGGGCAAAACCAGCCCGATTTCAGGCTGCTTCTCGCCCTCCCTATGTTCCTGTCGCTGGCTGCATCTATGGAGGGGGCAAAAACAGCCCGATTTCCATAACCTGCTGCGACTTTTCTCCTTCAGTTTTCGGAGGGAAAAAGTGTGGGTTATGGTTCGTAAAATACGGTAAAAAAAAATTTTTTTTTGCTTCTGGGGGGGCAACTGCAATTTCATTTAGTTTAAAATGAAACTGAAAATTTATCTTCCAATGGAAAGATTGGGCACCATTGCCATGCTAGAATAATAATGCAAGAAGAATGAATAACTTCTCATCTATTTCAAGAAAAAGGCAACTGGGAACTCCCCACACATACATTAGTGCCTTATAACCATTATTTGAGTAAAACAACGTAGTATTTAAAAATGTATATATTTAAATTCAAGTTGACTAGGAAATGAGTATTCTGTATTCATTTTTTCACCATCCACTATAATTAAATGCACCTGCCTTTAATTACCCTACAAGAGAGACAGTTTTTATTATTAATAATGGTGGAGTTCTAGCTTCAAGATCAACAAGGTCACTTAAAACACAAGTTCTTGAACACACTATTAATCCGGACACAGATCAATCATGCATGTATTGATAATGGATAGTTTAAATATCATAAAAGATTTGTTGGCTATCCCTGAATCACATAGCCAATTCAGTGAGTGTGGACTTCAAAGTGTTCATCGGCAACAATGAATTCCCTTTTTTCACTCTCGTTCTTTCACAAAGGTTTGGCATGGGGTCTATTGTTTATTCATCTTTTGCCCTTAAACACTTTACATTGGAGAGAGAAGAATTACTGCCATCTACTGTACAAATTAGGGACCCAGGTGGCGCTGTGGTTAAACCACTGAGCCTAGGGCTTGCTGATCAGAAGGTCGGTGGTTCGAATCCCTGTGACGGGGTGAGCTCCCGTTGCTCGGTCCCAGCTCCTGCCAACCTAGCAGTTCGAAAGCATGTCAAAATGCAAGTAGATAAATAGGAACCGCTACAGCGGGAAGGTAAACGGCGTTTCCATGTGCTGCTCTGGTTTGCCAGAAGCGGCTTTGTCATGCTGGCCACATGACCTGGAAGCTATACGCCGGCTCCCTCGGCCAATAATGCGAGATGAGCGCTGTGACAAATTGAAGCACTTTTAAAATGTTTATTTCTGCCCGGCTGGCAAAGAGTTAACCCACCTCCAGCCTGACTGGCATAGAACTCTGATGGGGGCGGGACTGTGCCCGGTTTGAAAGGAGGGAGTGTCGGTTTGGTCAGTTAGGAGGGAGAGGGAGGAAGGTGTGGTGTGATGTTATGTGGTGGCTTATATAAAGACAGTTAAGAGGCTAGGAAAACTTAAAGTTAAATGTTTGACTGAGTTTATTTTGTACATCTGGAACAAAGCTAATTAATAAATGACACGTTAAAGAATCACTTATGTTTTTAACACAATAAAACTTCATCTCTGTTTTTGCCAACAAGAGGTCCGTTTGTATTTTTCCAGCGAGGTACCAGGACTCACAGCCGTGGTGACTCAAGAGAGGGCCAAACTCACCTCAGGCAGGGAGGTGGTGGTTTGTGTCCTGAAGTTACACGGAGGAGGCTTAGAAGGGTAACCTGAGGTGCCAAGAAGTTGCCAGAGTGCCTAGGGCAAACTTCTACAGTGGGGGAATCCAACTGAGGGAGACCCTTTACAGGAGGCAAGAGGTTATTCCTGGGGGACAGCCTAGAGTTTCTTAAGGTACCAGGCCACGTAGGCTGGAAGGCTCTCCTTACTTAGAAACCCATCAGGAAAAGGGGTTTATTTTTGAGGCGGCAGGAGAAGAGGGTGGGTGTTTTCCCCTCTGGATTCCTGTGTCGCAGTGATAGTAAGGTAGAGTGGGACCTGGGTCGTCACATTTTTGGTGGCAGCGTCGTGATCGAAATTCAAAGCTCACACGCCTAGTTTGGTTTGAGTCTGTCAGGATTTTCCTGTGAGGAAAATGACTCACGTAAGAAAACCCAGAGAGGCAAAAGGAGATGAAAGAACGGAAGGGGCTGAGGGAAGCCCAGGTTCTGAGGTAGAACTGATGAAACTACGAATTGAGATGGCCCGAATTGAAGCTGAGAGGGAAAAGATAGCAGCTGAAAGTGAGAGAGAAAAAGCTAGAATTGAAGCTGAAAGTGAGAGGGAAAAAGCTAGAATTGAAAGTGAGAGAGAAAGAGCTAGGATTGAAGCTGAAAGTGAGAGGGAAAAAGCTAGGATTGAAGCTGAAAGTGAGAGGGAAAAAGCTAGAATTGAAAGTGAGAGAGAAAGAGCTAGGATTGAAGCTGAAAGTGAGAGGGAAAAAGCTAGAATGGAAGCTGAGGAGAGAATGCAGTCCGAGAGGTTAAGGGTTCAATTAGAACAGGACAGAATGAAGCTTGAAGAGATACGTTTGCGATCAGAATTAACTAGTAGCCCAGTTAATAATGATAGTATCGCAATTAATTTAAAAAGGTTCCCCAAATTTGGAAAAGATGATAATGTCGAATCGTTTCTATTTACCTTCGAACGCGTTTGTGTGGAATTTCAAATACCTGAGGAGAACTGGATGCTTTATTTAAGACCTCAAATTTGTGGGATACTAAGTGAAATTTATGCTGACCTGAGGGAAGAAGAGCTGTCAAGTTACCAAGTATTTAAGCAAAGGGTCAGGGTTCGATGTGGACTCACGGCTGAACAAAGCAGAAAGGCTTTTCGTGAGGCAAAAAAGGAACATAAAGAGACTTATGCCCAACTAGCTAGCCGCTTAGATAAATTACTTGACAGATGGATTCAAGGGAGTGGAGTGAAGGACTTTGAGGAGTTAAAACAATTAATTTGTTTAGAACAATTTTTTAAGCAAATCCCTAGCAATTTACGTTGGTTCTTGAGGGATAAAAAACTGAAAACTGTGGCACAGGTTGCCGAGGTCTTAGACGAACTACAAGGAGATTTCAATGAAATAGCATTCCCAAAACACTCACAGAAGGGTAATCCATGGAGAAACAGAGAAAATAAAGACAGGCAAGAAAATTTTCCTGTCAGGGAATCAGTTTCTGACAAGACAGGGTCTAAGAAAATCACTTGTTTTTTCTGTAATCGTGAGGGCCATGTACGTGCCAGGTGCCCCCTGCTGGTTAAGTCGCAAACTACACCTACTGCAGCTAAACAAGTAAAACTGGTAATGCAGTCACAGGAAAATAGCTCGCCTCAGACAGAAGGCTCAGAGAAATCAGACAGTCCAGCTGAGACTACTTCTAAGGTCTTACAGGTCTGGAGGGCTGAGCAGGAGTGCAACCAAGATTACATGGAGCCAATTGAATTAAATGGTCAGTCTTTTTTAGGTTTGAGGGACACAGGAGCAGAAGTCTCACTTGTTAAATCCCAATTTGTTCCAAAGGAGCAGTACCTCAAGGGTCAGTCCTATAGTTTAAAAGGCATATGGGGCCCACATTTTGAAGTACCATTAGCTGAAGTTGATATTACCTACAAAGGATTTTGTGGCAAATGGAGAGTAGGAATCCTAAATGAATTGGAGGTACCCTTTTTAATAGGGAATGACCTAGCTAGTCAGAAACACCGTATTCAAGTGATAACTAGGTCACAGTCTCAAGTCACTGAGAGTAATCCTCCTGCAATTATAGAGTCACCCATAGAGCCTGGTGAGGATGAAGGGCTGATTAGCGTGCCAGTGGTCCAGGAGCACGGTGCCCAATTCTTGAGTGATCAAAAAGAGGATGAAACTATAAAAGAGCTGTGGGGTAAAGCACAAAGTCCTACTGCAGAAGTAACTGTGGAGAACCCCTGCTTATTTACCACCATTGAGGGAAGACTGTATAGAATTTCTAGGAGGAGGAAAACTGCTGCTGTTTGGGAAAGGAAGAAACAGTTAGTGTTGCCAAGAGCTTACCGGTTGCAAGTGCTACAAATGGCACACGACGCACCCTCAGCAGCGCATCTAGGCATTAGAAAGACTAGTGATAGAATCCAAGCAAGATTTTACTGGCCTGGGATGGGCAAAGACATCAAAGCGTATTGCAAGTCCTGTGTGATCTGCCAAAAAGCAGGCAAAAGAGCGGACAAAACGCGAGGCTTGTTGCAGTCTATTCCCGTAATTACTGAGCCCTTTTCCAGAGTAGGAGTGGACATCCTCGGGCCTATCTCCAGAGTTACAAAAAGGGGGAATAAATTTATTTTATGCCTCGTGGATTATGCTACGCGCTATCCAGAAGCAATACCTCTAAAGGACATTGACTCAAAGACTGTAGCAAAAGCCCTCATGTCGGTGTTCTTAAGGCTGGGATTCCCCAAAGAAATTATAACAGATTTAGGGACATCCTTCACGTCCAAGACCATGGAAGAGCTTTTAACTCTTTGTGGAATTAAACATGTTAAAACTACGGCTTATCATCCACAGTCGAATGGCTTGACGGAGAAATTTAACTCAACCCTGAGCCGGATGCTGAAAACCTATTCCATCAATCATCCTAACGACTGGGATGAGAGGCTACAACACTTCCTATTCGGTTATCGCGAAGTGCCGCAGGAGAGCACAGGGTTCAGTCCTTTTGAACTCCTATTTGGACGACAGCCACGAGGACCCCTAGACTTGATGAAAGCAGCGTGGTCAGGGGAGGAGCAGATCGACAGCCCTGATGTTGTGACGTATCTACAGGAGCTGCAGAGCGACCTCCAAGAGTTATGGGAGCAAGCTGCTCACAACTTGCAGCAGGCACAGCGTCGACAGAAGCAGTGGTATGATGCACACGCAAGAGACAGATCTTTCCAGCCCGGTGACAGTGTGCTCGTGTTAAGAACAAGACGTCGAAAGAAGTTGGAGATGTCGTGGGACGGTCCCTTCAAAGTGGTCGAGAGGATATCAGCGGTGAACTATTTGGTAGAGTTAGATGGGGAAGGGAACCGATGTAAAAACTTTCATGTAAATTTACTTAAGCCTTATTTTGACAGAAATAAGTTGGTGTTACAAGTAAAGGGGAAGATGACCCAAGGAATTCATTTAACTGGGTGGGGAGAGCTGGGGAATGGCACAACTCTAGCAGAGGTGTCATTCGATGAAAGTCTGACCCCAGAGAAAAAGGAGCAGTTAAAAATAGTCCTTGCTCAGTTTGCCCAGATCTTCTCAAACATCCCAGGGAGGACCAGCCTAGCAACTCATGTAATAGACACAGGGTAAGCACATAAGTGGGAAGGAAAACATCATAGCGGACGCCTTATCCAGGTATTTTTGAGAGGTATAGAATGGTGCAAATGATTATATGAAACGGTGATAACCCTAGCAGAACATTTGTGCTTAGGCGTTATAATCTGACACATGCCAAACATGGTTTATCTGTGTACAAGTTTATGAGATGTTAATTTAGTTGACTTTGTAATATGAATGTTATAGAATGCATTGAAGTATTTTGGACCCCAAGCCCATTGCTTTGGCATTGCTCTATTTAATTAAGAGCAAGCCGACGCAATGTCTTTGTGGTGGGGGAGATATGTGACAAATTGAAGCACTTTTAAAATGTTTATTTCTGCCCGGCTGGCAAAGAGTTAACCCACCTCCAGCCTGACTGGCATAGAACTCTGATGGGGGCGGGACTGTGCCCGGTTTGAAAGGAGGGAGTGTCGGTTTGGTCAGTTAGGAGGGAGAGGGAGGAAGGTGTGGTGTGATGTTATGTGGTGGCTTATATAAAGACAGTTAAGAGGCTAGGAAAACTTAAAGTTAAATGTTTGACTGAGTTTATTTTGTACATCTGGAACAAAGCTAATTAATAAATGACACGTTAAAGAATCACTTATGTTTTTAACACAATAAAACTTCATCTCTGTTTTTGCCAACAAGAGGTCCGTTTGTATTTTTCCAGCGAGGTACCAGGACTCACAGCCGTGGTGACTCAAGAGAGGGCCAAACTCACCTCAGGCAGGGAGGTGGTGGTTTGTGTCCTGAAGTTACACGGAGGAGGCTTAGAAGGGTAACCTGAGGTGCCAAGAAGTTGCCAGAGTGCCTAGGGCAAACTTCTACAGTGGGGGAATCCAACTGAGGGAGACCCTTTACAGGAGGCAAGAGGTTATTCCTGGGGGACAGCCTAGAGTTTCTTAAGGTACCAGGCCACGTAGGCTGGAAGGCTCTCCTTACTTAGAAACCCATCAGGAAAAGGGGTTTATTTTTGAGGCGGCAGGAGAAGAGGGTGGGTGTTTTCCCCTCTGGATTCCTGTGTCGCAGTGATAGTAAGGTAGAGTGGGACCTGGGTCGTCACAAGCGCGCAACCCCAGAGTCGGTCACGACTGGACCTAATGGTCAGGGGTCCCTTTACCTTTACCTTTTACTGTACAAATTAATGTTGGGAACTTAGCAGGGCGATAAAAGGAGGAGCCAAGATTGCCATTTATGCAGTTAGAAGGACAACAATTCTCAGTTCAAATGCCAAAGGAAGAGCCCTGTCCATAATAGGAACAAAATATTAGAGGCTGCTTGGAGAAAAAGAGAAGTCAACAATACCAACACAGAAACCTTTGTGTCAGTCTATTAATCAGTCCCACCTCCCTGCAGGGGGGAATGGTCATGGAGAAGTCTAGCTGCACTTGCACCAGGAAGTGATCCGACCAAGGCACTTCTTTTGTTTCACATTTAATTAGTGTCAGATCACCCACATCCACAGAGGTGAACACCAGGTCTAAGGCATGTCCCCGGCTATGGGTTGGGCCAAACTTGTTCAGGGACTGCCCCATGGAGGCCATGCTTTCCACGAAGTCCCGAGCAGCCTCTTGTAAGGTCGTGTTGGCATGGATGTTAAAATCCCTAGGACAACCAAATTAGGGGTCTCCAGAACATCCGCCACAACCTGAAGCAGCTCCGACAAGGAATCCTTGGTGCAGTGGGGACGTCGGTACACCAGTAGGAATCCTGTACTGCCCCTATTGACCAACTTCCAGAACATGCACTCAGAAGACTGTCGGAACAAAAAATTAATTTTTTTTTTAAATTCCTTCCAGTAGCACCTTAGAGACTAACTAAGTTTGTCATAGATATGAGCTTTCGTGTGCATGCACACTTCTTCAGATATACTGAAACAGAAGTCACCAGACCCTTATGTATAGTCAGAGGGTGGGGAGGAGTATTACTCAAAAGGATGGTGGGAATAGGTGATTGGCTGATAGGAGTGGTAAACCTGTTAATGACTGTTAACGACTGCAATTGGTCTTGCAGGAAAAAGCAAGGGGTGAGATGGCTGAAGAAAGCTTTATCATGTATAATGAGATAAGAATCCAATGTCCTTATTCAGACCAGGTCTCTCCATGGTTTCAAGCTTGGTAATGAGTTGCAATTCAGCAACTTCTCTTTCCAGTCTGTTTCTGAATTTTTTTCTGTAACAAGACAGCTACTTTGAGATCTTGTATCAGTCATTAACAGTTGTTTTGACTACGTCAGACCAACACGGCTAACTACCTGTAACTACTACATCAGAAAACTGTGTCTTCCCAATAGGACGCCTGGTGCAAGCTAATGACTTCCTAAAAATCACTGCAACACCCCCCCCCCCGCCCACATGACCTGGATTGCTGTGTGTAAGAGAAACCTGGCGGACAAGCAGAGTCAAGAACAGGCCCATCTGCCATGTCCAACCAAGTTTCTGTTACACACGCCAGGTTAATTCCTCCATCCACAATCAACTCATGGATGGCAGTGGTCTTGTGGATCATTGACCTGGCATTGCGCAGCAGCACCTTAAGATCATGTGGGTCACCCCTTTTGATTCTAGTATCCTTCTGGTAAGGACCAGACCTGGAGGAAGGGATAGTCTTCAAACAATAACTGAACCTGCCTCCTCAGTAATGACATGGTCTGATCCAAGTGTAACTCCTCCTCCTGCCCATGATAACTGAGATTGGGTGTCCCAATATATCCCACCCTCTGTAGAACCTGGCCCAGTCATCCTATTGGTTAGGGCCCACTCCTGGGACAGCCCAAAACCTATCCCCTCTAAATCTATCTTATAAAACCAACAAAACAAACCCACAAACCTACTAGAAAATAATAAAAGCATAATTTACAATGGCACACAAATTACCATAAATTAACCCACAACCCCATTTAAACTTTAAAACCACCCCAAAACCAACAAAACAACCCAAATTTAAAACCCCATAGATTAAAAGCTACTTGACCACCTTTTAAAATACATTAGACAGTTGGAGCAGGGAAACAATAGCAGAACACCCCCCAAGCAATGCCCCAAAGTTCGTTCCAGTGAGTCCGGGCCCTGCCCCCTATGCCAGATGGTAAAGGCCTTGCAAAGGAAGCCGGCCCTCCAGCCTCACCGCAGCAGACCTAGATTACAGTGGTACCTCTGGATGTGAACGGGATCCGTTCTGGAGCCCCGTTCGCATCAAGAGCAGTACAGAACCTGAAACGCCAAATCTGCGCATGCTTGCCGTGCGATTCGGCGCTTCTGCACATGACATCATTTGGTGCGTCTGCGCATGTGTGAATAGCCGAACCCGGAAGTAACCCGTTCCGGCACTTCCGGGTTCTGTGAGTTTGTAACCTGTGATGTACGCAACCTGCAGCGAACGTAACTAGAGGTATGACTGTATATGGCAGCTATTCATTTCTCTCATGGCAATAAGGATAATGTCATTCTTTCAGTCACTGTACCCACAATTACTGTACAATGAAAGGTGGCTTACAGCTACAACCCAATATAACTATGAATTGGATAAACTGCAGTACTGTCAAGAAAAGCTTGTGCCATGAAACTTTTGTTAGTGTTTAAGGTGCCACAGGATTCTTTGTTATACTTAACACTTTGCATTGATTTATTTTACCGTTCTTTGGCTTGAGGTTTAGCTTATTGATTTGCTAAATCAACTATAGATATTTTTCTCCCTTAAGCTTGGTTTTCTTAAGCTGTTGTTAATTGTTTTACTTTTTTGCTCTTTAAAAAAACACTCTAACACACTATTAAAAACAATATAAAAATGAGCACAAGTTCTTAATTAAGTCTTAATTGTATCATTTTTCATCAATGTAAGTAGGAGATTAGAATTCACATTATGAGAATTTACATAATGGAAGTCTGTTATTAAGCTTTAAAGCAAGACTATAAGAAGCATCTTATTTTTGTTTTGTTTTTAGCAACAAAAATAGCCAAAGGTCTAGTTTGATTCAAAGTTACAGTAAACGTATACATTGCGCAATTCTCAAAGCTCACACCTGCAGGATGTATAGAAGTCATCTGGCAAGGAGATGGACAGATAGATGTACATTTTTTTAAAAAAAAACTAATAAAAAGTTATTTCACAATTAAACAAATAAATTTGTATTAATTTATATAATTTAGACATATACAGAATACTGCCTGACTTCAGCTTGGCTTCCTCCTGGCTTGTGGTAAGCCTTTAATACTCCTCCTTGTAACTCCAAAAGTTCACTTTTTACATAATAGTATCAGGACACTATCAATGACATATCTAAAACAGGATGGGTTGGCATTATAATCTTTGTAAAATGAAAGGCTTTGAGCACAAATGGATAACACTATATATTTACTAAGTACTATTTTTGCATAAACTTTGCTATGGCATTCTTCATCATACTGGGATATCAAATTTATTGTCAGTCACATACAAATAAAATCTCGTTTGAAAATGTAGTTCCTTTGGGTAGGTTCTGCATTTTGAAACTACATAAAAGAAGTACAGGGCATTACAGGTGGTTGTAAGAAGCCAATTCAACTAACTCTCCTTTTGTGGTGAACTAGGTAATACATTTTAATTCTCAGGCACATCAGCTATTGGGCTAAAAGATCACAGAGGATTAAGGGGTAAGCAACCTAAGGCCTGTGGGCCAGATGCGGCCCAATCGCCTTCTCAATCCGGCCCACGGACGCTCCGGGAATCAGTGTGTTTTTACATGAGTAGAATGTGTCCTTTTATTTAAAATGCATCTCTGGGTTATTTGTGGGGCCTGCCTGGTGTTTTTACATGAGCAGAATGTGTCCTTTTATTTAAAATGCATTTCTGGGTTATTTGTGGAGCATAGGAATTCATTCATTTTTTCCCTTCAAAATATAGTCCAGCCCACCACAGGGTCTGAGGGACAGTGGACCGTGAAAAAGGCTGCTGACCCCTGATTAAGATCAACACTAGTAACAATCTTATCAGTTATTCTAGGTCTGGAAGGTTGTTTGTTTACACTCTTGATGTTTGTTTGCACACAGCTTGTTGTCTATTGTTTATTATCCAAACTGATTCTTGTTTCATTTAGAGATGAATTCACAAATAAGAAGTTACATGCACAGTGTAAAGAGAGGAGGAGACTGCTATCAAGAGAAATCTGGTCCTTTTCAAATGTAGATTGCAGCCTTTAACAATATATCCTTTTGACATGATAGGGAAACTGAGATTTGACCCTTCACTTAGGCAGGCCAATGAGAGAGAGCATTATAGAACAGTTAATATATCGTTTTTAATACACAAGCCTTCATAGACCAGCTGGATAAGCAACATATTTTTATCCATATCCTAGCAATGCTGATATCACACACCATCTTGTGGTGAAATGAGATATACCTTAGTTTCTCATAAATTAAAAGTTAATTGGTCAACTTGTAATTCAATACTACTTGATTCTGCCCCCCCAACATGTTCTAGCTATTTTCCATACAAATAAGTTGTGAAGAGCATATTCCATATACAGTATAACAATGCAATCTTATATACTTGGCAATTTAACATACTTGCCAAAACCAATCCTCATAGACTCCTCCATACTAATGAAGCAAATGTAATTCTTTGGGCGTCTGTTTTCTCATATTTGAATTAAATATCCCAAAACACCAATTATATTCTCAGGATATTGATTTTCACAAAATGTTTCCAGTAAGATACAAAATGAGTATAATATAAAAAGAAGCCCTACAAATTGGCAGAGATTCACTTATTTTAGAAAGCTGAACAGGAGTTGAAGACAAAAAATGCCCTAAGGGACATTTGAGCTTAAATCGGTTTATACCCAATTCATATGCAGAATGTTAAAAACAAATTGAAATAAAATGTATCAAAATATAAGCAGCAGGTAAAATTTATCTGTCTCTTGAGCAACAACTAACCTGTTGTAATACCAACCAAAATGTACTATTTTTAAATGAAGAAGAGCCTTTTTAAAATCTAGAAAACTGAAAACTTTTGGTTATCATTAACCACTAATTAACCATCAATCTCACATACCCATATTTGAAAGGAACTTCTATTATATTAAGTGGGATTTACTGCTAAACATGTACAGGGCTGGCTGTACAAAACTTTCCAGAAGCAAGGGCTAGTACTGTAGTTAATAAAGGAAATAGTGTTTCCCTATCAGACGGAAATTTGTTTAAAATATTCATAACTGAGAGAACACAAAAGTTGAGGACCACTCACAGGGGCTTTAACAGGGAGTCAAACGTTGTTTAGTTAATTCCTATCAGAGATGGGGAATCTGTGACCTTGTAACTCTCACCAGCAATGATGAGAGTTGTAGTCCAGCAATATCTGTAGGGTTACAGGTCTCTGTCCTAGATCCTAGTACCTGTACTGAAGTGCTAGTCTCTGGATCCAATGTTAAACACAGTGTATGACTTATTATGTTGTTTATAATGCTTAAACTTGGTCAGGTATTCCACCCTCATATTTTTTCTTTTTCTTTTTAAAGAGCATTTAACTATGTTTGTGATATTACTGTATTGTGAATTATGAATTATGTTGTGTGCCATTATTTGGAAATGACAAAATATTTTACCAAAAATGTGTTTAAACATTAAATTCAATTTTAATATGCTCAGGGTGTGGGTCTTCCTTTCTTTGGGAAAGTCCAGTAGTAGAGTACATGCAGAAGAAAGCCCCCGGTTCCTTTCCTGGGATCTCCACATTAGGCTGGGGAATACCTGCCTAAAACCTGGAGAGCTGCCCCCATGAGGTTAGACAGTGAGTTGGAAGGACCAGTAGTGTGGTATATGGTACCAAGCAGCTTCCTGTGTTTAAACCAGATTGTTTTTTAAATTAGGCTCTTGCTGCAATAAGCATTTCAAAAATTGTGATATATTCAGTGCTATTTTTCTGGAAAAAGAGATGCCGGAACTCACCATGAATGCCTCCCTTGTTTTCTTATAAAGAGCAATGGCACCCACCTGAGAGTTGCTGGAACTGAGTTCCGGTGATTTCCGGCTGAAAACCCCCCTGGATATACTGTTTAAACAAAATAATTGATTTAACATGTGACTTGATCACATGAGCATCTACATTATGTGGGAAACATTACACAGTTATTATTTTTATTCGGATACTTTAGAATATTTATATGCTTTCTACTTTCTGAACTTCCAGAGGCCGCTTACAAAATAATTAAAATACAATAAAATACAGTGGTACCTTGGTAGTTGAACGACTTGGCTCCTGAACAAATTAGCTCCCGAACGCTGTAAACCCGGGAGTGTTCCAGTTTGCAAACGTTTTTCAGAAGCCAAATGTCTGACGCAGCTTCCGATTGAGTGCAGAAAGCTCCTGCAGCCAATTGGAAGTCATGCCTTGGTTTTCAAATGGTTTCGGCAGTCGAATGGACTCCCGGAACGGATTAAGTTTGAGAACCAAGGTACCACTGTTAATAGTAGCATAATAGTTAACTACAGAGGGGCAAAGGTGTATGTAAGTACTCCCCAGGCCTCAGATGTCCCAACTGCCACTCTCTAGCTGAATCGCCTGGTCTGTGGAAGCAGGCCAGACCACAGACCACAGGCTTTTTCACTGGGCTGCTCTTGTTGTTTATGACTCAATAAAGCAGGCATCCCCAAACTGTGGCCCTCCAGATGTTTTGGCCTACAACTCCCATGATTCCCAGTGGTCAGGGAAGATGGGAATTGTAGTCCAAAACATCTGGAGGGCCGAAGTTTTGGTATGCCTGCACTAGAGTCTGGCTTTGGTGGCTGATGCAGAAGGTGCTAGTGAAGCAAAAGTGTCAAGATGTGAACCGTCCTGGAATCTTTGGGGGAAAGGCGGCAGGCCTGCGGGGGGTGGGCAGTTGGGTACACTTGCCCTGGGTCTTGGAGGCCTAAATTGGTCGGGGGACCCACCAGGGACCAGCTGATCTTTTGTTTGCGTTTACAACTTTATTATAGTAAGGCTCCTGCTTCAGGCCTCAGTCAATCTCTGCATGAGCCTGAAGGGCAGTAATTTTTTAAAATAAATAATAATAACATGATACTTGTCCCAATCCTCAAATATGCTCCTAGGAAATAATCCCAGCCAAGAAATGGCGGCCAAAGCATCTGCTTCCCTGATTGAGCAGCTGCTGCTGCTGCTGTCTCTCACAGCCTTTGACTCTTGTCAACAGAGGAAGAAAATTTTGGAGGTGCAAAGCTTCTTAGAAGCCTCCCCACCCCTCAGATGTTCCAAGTGTTTCATACAGTAAATCATGGGATGGCCTCTGCTTGGAAGTGTGACTGGCACTGATCATTTTGACACAGCACTAGTATCAGTATGCTGCTGCAATTCTTCTTCTTTGGCGATCACTCGTAGCCGAGTAAGATTGTCTTCCATAAACATGATTTTAACAATGGGTCCGTAAGTGACTGTGGAGGCCGATTCTGGATCCACACGTCTGTCCACAGTGGGGACATTGGTTTCCAGGCGGGAGTTGATCACAGTGTGGATTTGCCAAGCGTCCCTTCCTCTTAGCACATTTCTCCGTTGCGTCCTGAGACAGAGTTTCTTCAAAGCCCATGACACCTTTGATAAAGGCTGTTCTCCAACTGGAGTGCTCGCAGGCCAGTGTTTCCCAGTTGCCAGTGCTTATACTACATTTTTAAAGATTTGCCTTAGACAGTCTTTAAACCTCTTTTGTTGACCACCAGCATTACGCTTTCCATTTTTAAGTTTGGAATAGAGTAGTTGCTTTGGAAGACGATCATCAGGCATCCACACAACATGACCAGTCCAACAAAGTTGATATTGAGGAATCATTGTTTCAACACTGGTGATCTTTGCTTCTTCCAGTACACTGATATTAGTTCGCCTGTCTTCCCAAGCGATGTGTAAAAAATTTTGGAGAGAGGGAACTGTGGGGGAAAAGTCTTGTGTTAAAAAAGGGGGGTGGGGGAGAAAAAAGGCTCGCCCCTCAAAAGCAGACAGACAAACAAACAGGCAAAAGAAGGGGGGTTCTATTTAAAGACAGACAAACAAGCAAAACAAAAAGGGTATAAAACAAAAGTAGGTATGGGGGGTGAGAAGTGGGTAGAAGGGGAAGATAAGAGATGAATAAAGGGGAGTTGAGTGTCTGCATTTATGTGTGCTGGGATGGAGGAAGTGAGATAAAGGTAAAATAGAGAAGATTGTGAGGAAAGAGGGCAACAACAAAAAAGCCCCCCCTTTTCTTGGGGGGGGTGGAGAGTGTGTTTTAAGTAAGTGTTTCTCAACCAGTGTGCCTCCAGATGTTTTGGGACTACAACTCCCATCATCCCTAGCTAGCAAGACCAGTGGTCAGGAATGATGGGAGTTGTAGTCCCAAAACATCTGGAGGCACACTAAAAATGGCAGCAGTAGAAATTTAGTAAAAGGGCTGAAAAGTTAGGGGGAGAGGGGGGGTTGGTTTTTTTAAAGGGTTAAAATGTATGAAACAAAGGGGGAGTCTATGTATTAAAAAGTGGAAGATGGAGGTGATGATAGTGATATGGAAATATTGATATGGGGGAAGGAAAAAAATAAAAAGGGATTTAAAAAAATGTAGGGAGAAAAAATTATAAAAAGTAAAAAGTATAGAAAACAAGAGGGTGGGGAAATAAAGTGGTAATAATACTAAAAATATTGGTAAAAAATACAATAAAAATATATTTTTAAAAAGAAAATTTATATTTAAAGAAAAAAGAAAAATTATTAGAAAATGGAAAAAGCGAGGTCTTTTCCAGTGGGCCTCCCTCTGGGCTCCAGTCTGCTTCTGGGTCACTAGTGGACGGGGAGGTGGGCTCGGGCAGGGCCTGGGGTCAGCCGTGTGTTTCCTTGTGGCCTCTGTCTGCCCTCCTTCTCTCCCTCGGGGGCGGTGGTGGTGGTAGTAGTGGCAGCTCAATGGCGGGGTAGCTGGGCCAGGGCCTCCTCTTTCCCCCTTTGCGCTTGCTCCTGGGTCTCTCCGGCCCTGGAGCTCCGGATGGCTGGGCACCCCCAGTGCGGTGGTGCAGCGGTAGGGATCCCTGTCATTCTCTTTAAACCAGACATACAGCCTCATCTGCTGAGTTCAATGGGACTTCCTCTAAATTAAAGGTAAAAGTAAAGGTTAAAGGGACCCCTGACCATTAGGTCCAGTTGTGACCGACTCTGGGGTTGCAGCGCTCATCTCGTGTTATTGGCTGAGGGAGCTGGCGTACAGCTTCTAGGTCATGTGGCCAGCATGACAAAGCCGCTTCTGGAGAACCAGAGCAGCACACGGAAACGTCGTTTACCTTCCCGCTGTAGCGGTACCTATTTATCTACTTGCACTTTGACATGCTTTCAAACTGCTAGGTGGGCAGGAGCTGGGACCGGGCAACGGGAGCTCACCCCATCGCGGGGATTCGAACCACCAACCTTCTGATCAGCAAGCCACGTCCTCTAAATTACCACGTCCTCTAAATTACCGGTACCATAATTACCACATGCTTAAATAGGATTGTAGCTATAGTAGACATTAGAACATTCCTGTTACACAAAGTGCAAAAAAAGAAAAAGATTCATAGGAGTCCTCTGGAAGTTACACATTTCACAAGCAGTTACTTAATATTATTGTGCTGCTCTGCATCCCAGAGCAGTGGCATAATAAGCAGCCTTTGCAGACTCGGTTTACTTTGGAGAACAGCACCCTTTACTTTATGGTATTTTTGTTAAAATCCATTTACAAATTTGTAGGTTGAACAAAGAACAGAATGAGAGAAGCAGCCAACATAGACAATACTGACCCAAAGATAGAACAGTGGAAGTCTTTCCAACAGAAGAATTTCAAAGGGATATAGTTGAATTGCAAACTAATAATGAAGTTTGGTTGTATTCATTTGACTACAAATAGAGACAATGATTTTCTGCCACACAAATGTTTATTTTATTTGCCCATGCCAGAATGATTGCATTATCATTAATTCCTGCTGTTCTGAATGATCACAAATAGTTTCTATGTAGTGTTTACATTTTCTTGTTGGACTAACTCTTGTTTCTTGTTTGGAAGGGTTTCAAATGCTACGTAAGAAGGAAGCAAAGCATAGGATGAAATGGAATGCCCACCATTGCCTAATCACTGAAAATTAAAGAACAGGCTTAATTTTTAAAAAGTTAATTCTATTGCCTTCCTAGCTGCGTTTAGAAGCTGTGTTACTTATATGAGCATTTGATAGACATAGCAAAACAATGTATATTACATAATTTATTCAATGTATTCTCATTTAGGCTGTAACATTTAACCTGTGGTCAGTGCATCTGGCTGTTAACCAGAAGGTTGGTGGTTCGAACCCATCCAGGGATGGCAGTGGGCAAGATTGAAGTTGAAATACTTTATTGTCACTTGTACAACTTGCATACAGTGAGATTACACGAGCACTCCCACTCAGTTCTCTTAGTCTTAATTCCCCTCGTTTACTGACGCACACCCACCAAACCTGAAAGTTAGTTGCCCTGTTGTTATCTTTTCATTCAGCAGCCTAACAGCCCAGGATAGAAGCTGTTCTTTACCCTGTTGGTGCACTAATCATGCTTCTCTTTTGCCTGAGGGCAGGACCGTGTCAGTTTCCCACCCTTCCCCCATCTACCTCTTTCCCCCTTTTTCTTCCCAATGTCTCAACAAATGAAACTGATTTGCAAAAATGTTAGGAGAGACATTGCACATATTTATGTAAATCAAGAAAATCTTTAATTTAAAAAAGAAAGAAAGTGCCAGGCAGGGTGTGAATCATCCCTAATAAATTTCCTCACTTTCCTGAGGCAACAGTCTTCTGCGATGTCATCCAGCAGATTCACGGAACAGCCCATAATATCTTGTGCTGTACTCACCACCCTCTGTAGGCACTTCTTTCTGTTGATGTCAAGCCAGCGTACACCATGATGCAGTATGAAAGGACACTTTCTATTGTGGACCAGTAGAAGGAGATCATCAAATGTTGATTGACATCATTCTTTCGCAATACTAAGGAAATGGAGTCTATATTGCAGATTCCTATATTGTAGGAGCTTGGACTAGATGACTGTTGGGGTGCCTTCCAACTTTAAAATTATTTGAGTCCAAGCTGTTCAGTGGGACAGAATATATAGTACAGGTTTCTTAATGATAATATTTTATGATATAAAATATAACTGAGTTTTTCAAGACAGAAGATGTAAAAACTATATATGTAATGCATAGTATCAAAGTGCCCACAATCAAGGTACATAGGCATTTTCTGTCAAGACTTGCTGAAATTCCTTCATCTATATAACTATTACATACGTTCTCTTTTCTATCTCCCTACCTTGTTGGCGATGAAAACTATAGTCTGATCCTATGCAGTCAATTCATTTCTGCTGTCGGCAGCTTTAGAATTGGCGAGGTATTCTTTTCAGACCAAGGGCTGCAGTCTCATATGAGCAGCCTTCTAGCAAAAGTGACCAAGCAACGGATTTGACTTTTACATTTGTACAACACACTTCATTCCAGCCACACAAAAGTCAGATTTTTTACATATCCCCACTTGCAGGGGACCCTGGGAGGGGAGCAACTTCACTCAGGGACAGGAACTAAGGGGACCGGGGGGAGCAGGAGGAGGAATGGCTGGAGCAAGAACAGGAAGGTGGTGCAAGGGCTCCCAACGAGGTGGAGGGGCTTAGGTATGCTACCGACTTGAGCAAGGAAGAAGTGGCGCCTGAGGGTACTGCAGTAAAAAAACTGGTGAGGATAATGACTTCATGTTTTTCTTTTAATAGCCACAAGTAATTAGGTTTTGTTGGTGGTGGGGATAGTGGTAAATAAAAGTAGAACATCCAGGGAGCTTGACTGAAATTTATCTGAGGAAATGTGCTTACACATTCCTTAATTCAAAATTTATTGACCATTAGGTGATGAACAAAACTTAAAGTACTTTGAATTATAGTTCCTCAAACTTTAGATAAACCATTAACCCCAAACAGTAGTATTATGAGCCAATATTTTTATGAAAACAAACCATCCATTCCTTAATACAAGTATAGTTTTTACTTATTTACCTCTTCAGATTCTTAATTATTTATCATGGACCATTCTCACTTGACTATGACTTGCTTTTTAAATATAAAATATATTCTGTTTCTTATTTGGAGATTAATTAATACTATTATTATCAACAGTCATTTTAACAACTCTGTAATAACCAAAGCATCTCTTCCAGAAAGGGGTGAAGATGAGAAAGGTGAGCTGTCCATGGAAGCATAAGAGACCTCCCTTTTCTCACCAAAACAGCAGCCAAACCTAGACTGACTCTCTTCATTTCTGTCTGTTCTCACTTGACACCTCTCTGACTAGCTGACTTTTAAACCATGTTAATGGTATCACAAAGAAGGATATGTCACTGTTCCTTGACAGCCTAACTTAGGGTTGCCATATTTCAAAAAGTAAAAACCAGGACACCCTGAAAGTTTTTGAGATTTTTAAAGACAAAAACGCAAAAAAAAAAAAAAGCCCCGCATTTTTTCAATTGACTGCCTAAGATCCAGGACAATGCGCCACCTTTCAGAAATTCTCCCCATACGTCAACTCTGCCTTTGAAATCCCAGTAATGTCTGGGAAAATCCAGACATATGTCAGCCCTAGAATGGCAATTGTTCCTCTTGAATCCAGATGTTTCTTTAGAACATTGAAGCACCTACTGTTCTTTCTACCAGGTTACTTAGGAAACAACTTTCTTTATTTTCATAACTCCATTTAGGAAGACCATCACAGAAAAGTCATACCTCCCCATATTGTCATTTATCCTAAAAGCAAGCAATCTTTTCTATAGGCCATACGGTGCCATTCCTTTCTTTAAAAGAATAATAGAGAAAAGTATTCTCTGACTGTGAAGAGCAAGAAACTTCTTACCTGTGCAATAAAATCATTGGAGGTGCAATGTGACTTGTAATATGACTTGCTTCTTCTGGATGAAACAGTCCTTTAAAAATCCCACAAATTAAAATTGGAACAATAAAGATCACTGTGTTTGGAAATAAATTGAAAGGCAGTGTAATTATTAAAGGTTGCAATTTCATGCTCCCCCCCCCCTATTTATGGGAACTATGCCCCATTGAACACAGTAGGCCTATATTCTGAATTAATGTGCATAGGATTGTGCTGTAAATTCCTAACTCCGACCCCAGCCTGGCAGTCCCTGCTCAGAACTGGCACCAGGGGTTGTCTCTTGCACAGAAAAAAAAAATCAATTTTGCCTATTGGAATAGCTTGGTACACCACTTACCAGCCACTTATTTTTCCTTAACATACACCTCTCCAGGTTGACTGCTGTGTTTAGCTTGATCTGCAGGGCTAGGCTTCCATCACTTCTTTACAGCTTCACTGATATTTTTCTATGCATAATCAACAATGTTCAAAGATATGTGTCTGTGACTATGCAAAAGGGCAGTTGTTATGTATAAGAAAAGGTAGGTCATCTAAGCATTTCAATTTTTTTACACGAAAACACGTTTTTAATCCAGATTAACACAGATGCGCAACCATCCCCTTTCCTCTAACCTCGCGCGGGTGTCGGTTTAAAAAAGCGCTTTTCACAATGGCGCTTTTCAACTGCTGACGTGCAAGTCGATTGAAGGTCTCTAAAATTTATTTATTTTACTCAAGACGGTCCTGAACGGTGAAGAAAAATGGGGGTCGGCAACACGCGCCCACTCCCCAACGAATTTTTTTAAAAAACCCATCCCTTTTAAAGTTTTACCTCAGCGCTGGGGGAAGTAAAATAGAGGTGTTGTGTCTTTTTATAGAGGGTTATCTTTGAAACGGTCTTCCTACGTGACAGCGCTATATGGCAGACTCTCTTGGGTTGAAAAATAAACCCAATAAACGTTAAAAATTGAAGGGGGGAGGGAGGAAAGGTGAGGAAATTATTAGGACCAAGTCCCGCCTTGGCCCCTTTTGGGTGTGGCGAAGAGCCGTGGGCGGGGTCTCTCTCTAAGGGCGCTTTCTGGAGCAGCTGCTGACATGTTTTAAAGGGAGTTGTGGGTTTTTAGTTGTTGTGGTGGGGTGTTTTTATTTATTTATTATTTAAAGGGGGGGAGAGAAAGCCTTTGTTTTCCATTTCAACGAGCTCAAAGGTTTGCCCTATAAGATGGTAAGTTAAGTTAAAAGGTGCGTGTTCCAAGTTCTTCAAGGGGCAGCCACGTTTTCTTTTCTTTTTTTAACTTCGTCGGCAAAAGAATGGCTTTTCAGGGAACCTCGAGGGCTAAAGGGAGCCGGGGCCGGTAGGGGAGCTTCCCCCCGTCCATGTAGCGAAGCGGTAACGGGATTCCTTTCGGAATCTGGTGGCGCGCGCGCCAAGGTGAGCTTTTGTGAGGGGTGGAGAGGCCGGCTTGACTCGGCCTCGAAATAGTGGCTTGGGCGAAGGCGGCTCCTCCTCCGCACCCATTGAGGGGTCAAGGCTGCCGTGCGGGGGACGGGAAGAGAAGCGGGCGTCGAAAGGCTTCGCGAAAAGCCCTCGGAAAGGCCTCCATAGAGCGCGAGAAGGGAAGGCGGAGGGGTTGGTGAGGGGAAAAGGCACCATTTTGTCGCGCGGCGATTATTAGTTTTTTAATTTTATTTGAAGGCGCTGCCTCTCGCGCAAAACGGTGGAAGAAAGGAGGGTTCCCTCCCCCTCTCCTCGAATGTTTTTGTTGGGTGTCTGGAACTAGAAGAGAATAGTCCTCTCCGACGGATCAGTTAACGCTGAATTCGAGCATGCGTCTTTTGTGTGTGTGTGGAGCGCGAAGCGAGCGGCTCTAAACGCGCAAGAATGGCGGGCACTACCGACGCGTTCGTGCGCACGCGCATCAGGGCCTGCCGCTTTGCGACTGAAAAGAACGGTCTTAATTTGGGTTCGCTGCTAAGTAACGTGAAGTGTCTAATAATGAGCATCGGTTGGCAGTAATATCATCGGGGTGTGCGGGGCACCTGTTCACGTGATTATATGGTTGGTTTCTTTTTTGAATGAAACCTGTCTAGTAGTTACTTAACTCCAGGGACTCCTTGAGGATAGTGGCGCGGGGAACGAGGGCGCCAGAGAGTCCGGGGAGAGTGGATGGAAGTAAGCGAGGCAGAGCGGGGCTTGGTGCCTCTCGGGCGGTTGAAGGGGCTCATACTTGGGGCGGGGTGGGGGGCAGGAGCCCGGCCAGCGCTGCAGGGCCACGGTAAAAGTGGGTCACCGATGCTCGGGTGGCTCCGCGGAGGTGGCCTGCCGCTCTCTGCCTGGGTGCGCCGCCAAGGAGCGTCTCCACCCCCATCCTTCAGCCCGGACACAGATCTAGCGCAGAGGGCCTTCTGGCGGTTCCCTCATTGCGAGAAGGGAGGTTACAGGGAACCAGACAGAAGGCCTTCTCGGTAGTGGCACCCGCCCTGTGGAACAACAGATGTCAAGGCAATAAGCAGACATCTGAAGGGACCCCTGTTTAGGGAAGTTTTTAATATTTAATGCTGTATTGTTTTAGTATTAGATTGGGAGCGGCCCAGAGTGGCTGGTGAGACTCAGCCAGATGGGTGGGGTACAAATAACAAATTATTATTATTATTATTATTATTATTATTATTATGTAAAAGCAGGCGAGCCCGGCTCCTTCCACCCAGGGAACAAGCCAGGGGCTGCTTTTGCATGGGGGGGGGAGACTGCCCCCCTCCCCGAGCAGCTGCACTTGGAGGACTTCAAATACCCTCTTCTCCCCAGTACCCCCATACTGACATCACTGACCCAGAGGAGCATCTTCGGTGCACCCAGTTTCCCTAGAGCTGCTTGGAGGGAGGGGGGAGCTTAAGGGGGATTTTGGCGGGGGAAGGTGATGCAGAGGCTCCTGGAGGAATGTTTGAGAGCTGCCCAGAGGGAGGGAAAGGAAGGCCGAGCAGTCTGGAGAGGGGGACGGTGGGGGCAGGAGGCTCCATGTCATGTGCAACAGCCTGCCCCCTCCCGCTTCCCCACTGTTTTTGCAGAGAGGAAGCTTAGATGGCTCAAGCCCGCTCCCCCAGGAGCCCTACCTGCGGATCTCAGGTGTGTATTGGCAGGTGGCAGAGAAGGTGAGTGGAAGGGGGAGCCGAGGTGAAGAGGGAGGATGTAAAGGAAGAGGCTGTCACAGGGCGCTCGGGTGCTGGCGGTGGCCCCAGCCTGGCAGGAGGTGCGGAGGCTGGTCCCCCTTGAGGGGCTTCCCTTCACTCTTTCCTAGCCAACTTTGCCTCACAGGCACAGTTTGGAAACTCCCGCCCCGGCCACCGGCCTCCGTTTGAAACTGCCTTTGCCGTGGCCCATTCCTTGGGCTGCCCTCTTGCCTTCCCATAGCCCCCTCAGTGTACGCTCAGTTTCTCCCCTTTCCCTCCAACCATAAACAGGAATGCCATACTGTATGGCATACTGTATGTGCTGCCTTACTGTATGTATTTCAGGGGAATTCCCACCCCACAGTACACAGATCTCTTCTTGTCCATACAAATATGCCGAAAGCAGGAGTGGTTTTACAGGTGAGGAGGGAGGAGAAACAGGCTTGCAATTCGAATGGCAACCTGCACCTTGGGGCCAGCTGGAGATGTACCGGTACTAAATATCCCCTGCCAGCGTTCTGACTCAGATCAATGGTTCATCTAGTCCAGCATCCTGTTTCTTACAGTAACCAATCAGGAGCTTATGTAGCCCAGAAGGGGGATGTTAAGGGGAATGCACCTTGTTATTCCGCAGCAACTGGTGTTCAGAGGCACAGGTGGGATCTGCAATGAAAGGTTCCAGTGCTTAACACTCCTGCTCACTGTTCCATTCAGTTAACCATGCCCTTTTCCATGATAATTTAGGCGCCAGGCGAAAATGTTATATGAGATGACCCTCGGGGTCCTTTCCAACTCTACAATTCTATGATTCTAACAAGGCCTTCGGCTGATTTATGGCCAGTGTGGTGCAGTGGTTAAGAGCGGTAGACATGTAATCTGGGGAACCGGGTTCGTGTCTCCACTCCTCCACATGCAGCTGCTGGGTGACCTTGGGCTAGTCACACTTCTCTGAAGTCTCTCAGCCCCAACCACCTCACAGGGTGTATGTTGTGGGGGAGGAAGGGAAAGGAGACTGTTAGCCGCTTTGAGACTTTTTAGGGTAGTGATAAAGCGGGATATCAAATCCAAACTCCTCTTCTTCTTTGTGAAAAGGGCATTATCAGTTTATTAGTGTGTATTTTGTGTTCTCATTTTGTATTTTTATGCTGTAAATTTCCTAATAATAATAATAATAAATAAATAAATTATTTATACCCCACCTATCTGGCTGGGTTTCCCCAGCCCCTCTGGGCGGCTCCCAATAAAATTAATAATGATGATGATGATGATTAATAAAGCAATAAAACATCAGACATTAAAAACTTCCCTAAACTTCTCTATGATCATATCTATCTATTCCATTCAGCTTCCTATCTGATCTTCTGTTTCCACTTCATCTTTCAGCACTGCAGCTTCTGAGTATTCTTAGTCCTCACTGCTTTTGGAGTTTATTTAGGCTTTTTTGTTTTAAAAGAAGAAGAGGGTGTTTTGCATTTAGGAAATCTGAGGATACCACTATCCCTCTTGTATGTGGGTGCTGGTGTTTTTGCTACAAAAGCAATGACACTGACATCTGAACAATGAAGATAAAGGAAACAAGCAGGGTCCTACAACAAAATGTTAATGGTTTTGGGGGGGAGCCTTTGAAAGTCTCGCTTCTTAGGCCAACAACTAAAAAAAGGTCAACAACTTTGGGGTCCAATAGGACCAATATTTTTCTTTTTGCGGTACAGTACTTAAAATTTTCCAATGCAACATTCTAAACAGCCATGTTGCAGACAAACTTCAAGTGAAGGTAAAAAGAATCCTGATGTTAGCTAGAAAAATGCACTTGGTATTCTGTTCTGCATGTTAGTTTTATCCACATAGAGCAGAAAATGTAATAATCAAGTGTGAAAATTCTTATAAAATCGTATATAAAATTTGTTCATAGTCTGCTGCAAATCAAGACTCCCAAAACATTACCCGAGAAGAAAATGCTCAGTTGCCTGCAACAAGCCAAGGCTATGTTCTGCCTGAAGGGAAAATCATGCCAAATACCATTTTTGTGGGTGGAATTGACATTCGGGTATGTATTCTTTTTATTTTGAGCTTATTAAGATTTGTTAAAATTGCTGCATTGGTCTGTCTTGAGGACTTGGGGCAGATGAGTATATGCACAATAAAGGCACAATAAGCTTTTATGGGAACCTAAGTCTTTTTGAACTTAAGGGGACTTAATTCTGATTAGATATGCATAGGATTGCACTGAAAAACTACTCTAGCCCAGATATTACTTAAGGTTCCCTATTTGGTTGCTTTATGTGGAGGTATTATCACTAGTGCTGCTTTTAAATACATTACTCAGACTTAAGAATTATCATCTTGCCACAATAAAAAAAATTAGTGGCTGTCCATACTACAGCGGTATGTATGAGCAAATGTTTGACACATTGTAATCATAAGATCTTCAAATGCAGCTGGAGAGCTAGTAGCATTACTACTTTAGTCAAAATAGCTCTAATTTGGTGTTCAAAAAACTGCACAGCCTTTAGAAATGATTTTTACAACCTTATTTTCTCTTGGAGAAATATATTGTGCTCTGGATGCATTGAAGAAAATATATGCAGTAAGCCTCAGAAACCCATTGAGAACTTTTAGGCAGTATGCTGCCTTCTTACATTGAGACTCAGTACTTCTCAACCTCCCCCTGCTCAAGCCAATCATACAGTACTAAGGATAATTCCAGTTCTCTCACTCATCATACAAGCCTTTCCCCCATTACCTTCTGTTCTTATGCTACTGACTAAAGCTAGCTATTTTAAGTCTTGTTTAAGTTTTAAGATATCCTCAATCAGCAGCGTTAGAAACTGAGAGATGAAATCTAGTAGCAAAATGGCAACTTGAACCTAGGTTATGGGCACAACACCAGAATGCTTGGCGTGCTTTTTTAAATAAGAATACAAAGCTGAAAATGAATGAACTGCAGCTGAAATATTATGTTCATTTTTCACATGGTCTAGTTCTTCCCCTGCGCACCCCCCTAATATTCTTCAGAGGGTCTCTTCTCCAGTCTTCAGAGAGTAGCTGGAGGTGGAGAGGCAGAAAAAGGTCCTCCTTTCCTTCCACTCTGCCGTTTTAATCTGAAATCCTTGGCGCAGTACGGCACCCAGCGCTCATATACTGCTCACGCTAATGAAATTTCCTGTCGCAAAATGCGCCTAGAACAATGGGAGTTTGGAACACTGTCAATCAGCATATTGCTAGCACATAGAATAGGCGTATTGGCTCCATTCAGCTTCTAGCACTTTGTTAAGCAACAATAATTTATTGTTGCTGCAGGATCATAAACTGCTGAGGGTTAATTATTTTGCTGCAAACACTTTTAAAACAATTTTGAAGCCATACTTGTTAGATTCATGATACTGCAATGATTTTCACTGTTCCTTTGTTCATATGGTGTAATGTACTTCTAGATGGATGAGACAGAAATTCGGAGCTTCTTTGCACGATATGGCACTGTTAAAGAAGTGAAAATAATCACAGACAGAACTGGTGTGTCCAAGGGGTGAGTAGATTTCCTTGATAAAAATGTGACAATTAGTAAGGTGTCAGTCATACCAAATTAGCCTATTAGCTGCTAGGGTAAATGTGAATGGGGTAAGATAAGCACAGGAAGTATCAGTTGCTATTAGAGATATCAGTACATCGTAGATCTATGTGAGCTGTGAATTGGTAAATTCCAGCCATGAACACTACAAATGGTTTTAGTGTCTCTGATTTTTAACTCGTGTCTTTGTATTTTATTGTAATAGTGTTTTGATTTTGTCCTGCTAAATATGTTTGCAGGCCTTTGGAAGAGATTAGGTAGGAGTTTAAAGTAATCGCCTACTGTAGAATACTGTTCTTGTTTTACATTTGATGCTGCTGTGTATTTTATATCTGTTATAGTATTTTATTTTTCCTCTCTCAGACAATTTGATGAAGAGTGGGATGTAAATGCAACAGATAAAATAATACATATGTGTTTAATCAATATTGTAAGCCACTTTGTGGGATCTTGTAGCCAAAGGGTGGGATAAATCTTCAAAATAAATGGAATTTATTAAGAAGCAATGTGGCTATCAATAAATCAACTTGTCCTTGACTTTGAGAATTACAAGGAAGTGAAAATCAAGTTGAGAAATAAGTAGTGTCTCTCCACCCCCAACATTCAGGAACATAACTGCAATCATCCATTCTTCATCTCGTTGGGATTGTACTTGCCTTGATGTTTTTCTTCTAGTCTGAGTTTCAGTTTAAGTGGTGTTACTAATGCTGAAAGGTTACACTACTGTAACTAATTTTGACTTACCTTTGCAGATATGGATTTGTGTCATTTTTGGACAATGTCGATGTACAGAAAATAGTAGAAGTAAGTTGCCATTTGGGATGTCTTGTATGTGAGAATTATCTTCAATATCCAAGGGTTTAGTTCTGGTTTGGCATGGGATCAGTAAGGGGTTCAACTTGTAAAGAGAACATTGGATTAGAGTGGCTGATCTTGGTTTCAGGTGGGATGCAAATTGTCTTTATTTCAAGAGTCTCCTTTCTACCCAAAGACTGCTGCTTCTCATTCCAAATGTTCATCTAGCAGATAACTCTGTATCTTCTTGCGTTGTGATCAGTCTGCAATACTTCTGATTATAATTTGTTTACACATACCAGTAGGTTCTTAGCCTCTAGATATGGTTGCATTATCAAACAATACTTGCAGGTTTTAAACTGCTATTGAAAAATAATGATTTATTGATAAGTGTACATCACTCCTGAATAACTGACTTTATTCTTTGAAGAAATGAGTAAGCTTCTGTAGCTGCTTCACCAGATCAAGGTACATCAAAGTTCTTTGCCCGAATAAGTTTAAAAAGAAACTCTTCTTTGGAAATATGTGTTTAGTGTATCAGTACACTACTACTAAAAATCTTTTTTTATGTGTACAGTACTGTTCCGCCTTTTTGCTTATTTTACAGAATATATTTGCTGCTTCCAATTTGTCAGTTAACACTTCTAGAATAAATAGATTATAATAGAGAAAGTACTAATTAGAATGACATACCATGAAAGCAGTTGCGGATGCTTGTCACGTTTGTATATTCTATAGTCTGCAATGTTTAACCCAATTAAAAAATGTAGGGATCAAACTCTCACATAACACTTTTTTTCAGTCACAAATCAACTTTCATGGGAAGAAACTCAAACTAGGACCTGCAATAAGAAAACACCCAAACCTATGTGAGTATCTTTTTAAACGCGTTCAACTATATCAGGTGAAACTTAATAGTACCAAACTTAATATTGTTACTATAATTTATAAGTATAAATCACAGAAATAATTATGGAATTTAAACATAAATAACTTAAACAGATTTGTACCATAGTGTGTTGTTTTGCTGATAAAACCAAATATTTTTACAGCACATTTGTAATTCTTCCCAGGGGACAGCAGGGAAGACCTGCAGAGATGTCCCAAGCTCTGCTTGCTTGTGCTAGCCATGGTAGAATGTGGTGTTCATGGGTGTTTTCTGACTTAATTGCTCTTCAGGTTGACATAGCTGAAAGGCCCAAGCATCCATGGAGTTTTGAATTCAGAAGATCTCCACTGGCGACCTGTCCTAAAACACAGTTTCAAAGCTTTCCACCAACAGGAGAACCTTCGGTGATAGCTTCCTGTTTGGGGAAAGCAGGGACTGCCAACACGGCAAAACTCTCCTCAGCTGGCAGTTCCTTTCTTTTAATAAGTCCAGTGGAGAGAGACATGCTATCCTAGTGCCCCACCCAGTTCACATAGGGTGTGTGTTTGACTGCCTCTTGTGGATGCAATCCTAAACACACTAGGGAGTAAGCCTCATTGAAGACAATGAGATTTACTACATAGTGCATGTGCATTCACAAGAGTAACTCTTGTGCATGATGTAGTTCAGTGGCATATCTGCTAGTACTGTCTGTGACTTCTATGGAACTAGAAAAATATTACAGTACCAGCTATACAATTTCTTCAGGATAAAGGAGCCTAAACTTGTATTTTAAAATACACTTGCAACTAGGCACATTTAGCTTGTGTGCATTCAGCCTTACACGCTTGGCAATTAAAAAATACCCACAAATGAAAAGGGGGTGGGCACCCAAGAAGAAAAAAAAACTTTGACAGTCAGACCCACCATTGCACCCATTGTGTTTTGACTATATGTGATTTTGGCTTTAGGTGCTATGCCCAGAATGTAACCCCCACGTAAGTTGTGGGCTTACTGTATATGAAAGTTCTCAATGCTTCCCTTGTCTTCCAAGGTGCTTATCATGTGCCACCGAGACCAGTGCTTATTAATTCACCCACACCTCAGTTCCACAGCGTTTGGAGCAACCAGGAAGCATATTTGCAGCCTCCAGCTGTGATGAGTCCTGTCACACAATATGTTCAGGTAACATTTTCTAAAGAAGGGCCTTAATACAAATGAACAACACTCCACAGCTATTTTATATTGTGGATTACTAAAAAAAATTGAATTTAAATATTTAATGTTTTCTGCATAAATGGTGGACAAATGTGACTTCAGCAGTACTACAAGAATCCGGGTTGCATGTTGTAACCATTACTCCTTGCTTCCTTGTCTGTTGCAGTGGCTTGGAATGGGTTACATTTAGCTATGTTTAAATTGGGGGTTTTTTTTCTAGAAAAAGAGGTGCCAGAACTCAGTTCCAGTTAGTTGCGGCTGAAAAAAGCCCTGATTAAAATACTTCTGAAAAATTACATGAGAACTGGCAAACATAAAATGCACGTGGGGTAAAGGCTTCATTCTCGTGACACAGAACATTTATGTAGTTTGTGCCTCCCATATGACATAAACTGTTAATCTAAACCCCAAACTGCTAATCTTCCATATTTACATCTTTCCAGAAGCATGTAAATCTTCTGAGATGTCTATCGGGGAAGGTGGGATTCTCATGAATTATTTCATATGGGGTGGGACTCTTGGTACAGTAAATAGCTGAAGTGCTAGCAGCAGCCTTTTTACCTTTTGAAACAAAGCTTTCTACTAAACTAAATGCAGCTTTGAATTTGTCGTAACTCATATGTCCCTCTTAACTAGTCAGTTCACTCAAGACAGCAGCCTTTTTATGTGGTGTCTTGCTATTAGAGCTTCAGATACAGTTATGTTTGCAGGTCCTTTCCACTTCAAATCTGGTTTAACTAAACTTATCTTAGACCTGTGGAGACATATTTGGTTTAAACATAAATGAACCAGCAGTAACTTCAGGCTCATGTTATCCTCCCCTTTACATGTGAGGGGAGGAGATTTAAAGCTTCCTGGCTTCTTGTTTTTGTTATAAAAAAAGAACTTGTGATTTGAGGAAAATATTTGCCAAGTTTGGATGTAGCAAGAAATAGGAAGTTTTAAATAACTTAAGAAGAGCTCTGCTGGATCTGGCCAAAGACAATGGCACTCAAGTTACTCACGATTCCCAACAGCTGGTATTAAGAAGTATACTGTCTCCTGTCTCCATGCATGAAGGTGAAGAGGCTGTGCCATGGTTAACAAGTCATTGTCTGCTGTTGGGTATACACCAGACCATACATTTACTAGCTAACCTGGTACTTTGCCCATGATATTTGCATTGTAAGAATATACTTTTGCCTAACAATAGGTTTTTTGTTTTTTGTTTAACTTTCAGGCGTATCCTTACGGGTCGCCAGCTTTATTAATTCAGCAACAGGTACCTGTAGGGTTTCAGCCTGCTTACAACTATCAGGTTTGTGTTCAAATACATTTCAATAGAAATACATTTCAGCCTGGTCTCTTTAATTTTAGATGAATACTTAGTTTAAATATGTCTGGCAGATTGTTCAAATTGATTTAGATTTGTGAATAAATGGCTATAAATGGTTTTAGATTTGTTATTAAATTGTTATAAGAACAATTACCAAAATGAAAGTAGTCTTGAGTGCTGTGGTGGTAGTCTATCTGAATAGATATTTCATTGAATTTACCTTTGTGGTCACTGAGATGTTTTAAGCATAGGACCTTTTTTTAAGTAAGGGACCCAGGTGGCACTGTGGGTTAAACCACAGAGTCTAGGGCTTGCTGATCAGAAGGTCAGCGGTTCGAATCCCTGCAACAGGGTGAGCTCCCATTGCTTGGTCCCAGCTCCTGCCAACCTAGCAGTTCGAAAGCATGTCAAATTGCAAGTAGATAAATGGGTACCGCTCCAGCAGGATGGTAAACGGCGTTTCCGTGCGCTGCTCTAGTTCGCCAGAAGCGGCTTTGTCATGCTGGCCACATGACCCGGAAGCTACCTGCGGACAAACGCCGGCTCCCTTGGCCTATAGAGCGAGATGAGCGCCGCAACCCCAGAGTCGGACACGACTGGACCTGATGGTCAGGGGGCCCTTTACCTTTACCTTTTTACCTTTGTGGTCACTGAGATGTTTTAAGCATAGGACCTTTTTTTAAGTCTGTTGTAAATAATCCTGACAATACTTAAAATAAAAGGGCAGTATTCACATTTAAAAGAATAAAATGCTGGCTACAGTGAGGCATGTCCTGTACAGTGAGGAAAGTCTGCTACAAAGGCAAATGCCCTTGCGCCAATGGGATTACTTAGTTGGATACAACCCTTGGTGCCCTATCCTTGTCCAATTCTGTCACTGACATGGTTTGCTTCTTCTCTCTCCTCCTCTTGCCCCTTTGAAGAGATCATGTATTCTGTTTATAGTATCCAGCTTGTTGCAAATCCTGATTCTTCATAAACTTGGTGAAAATACATTCAGATATCTGCTCACACATAGCATTATTGTGAATCTTAGGACATTTTTTTTTAAAAAAACACTTTGAGGTAAAAAAAATTGAAATAAATGAACTGTCTACTGCTAAAGGCTGCTGCATATTAAAACCTCTTATTTATTTTTTAAGGTTCCACCACAATGGCCACCTGGAGAACCCAGAAACTATATTGTGCCTCCGGTAAGAGGGTCACACTTCATGTATTTAAGCTTCATTGCTAACAACTAAATTGACCAAAAAAAATTCAGATACTGAAGTACTGCCACAATAGTGTCTCATTAAAAATGGAAGGATTTTTCTACAGTGGACGCGAGTGCTGAAAAAGGTTCCCAGTCTGTTTTTCGGCAAAGTGCTGAAGTTGTGCATCTGCCACATGTTAAAATTAAGAGTTAAATTTTATATCCCATCCTTTACACTAGACATTTCAAGAAAGCCACAAAAATCTATGGACTGGACAGCACAGTCAGGCGTGCATGAAGTGTATATTTGATTATTATTTTCCTCCTCCACTCCCTCATTCCCCTCTTCCTATAAATTCCTGTATATGCGAAATACTCCTGCTCTATTATGCCTTGGTCAGACCACACTTGAAGTACTGTGTCCAGTTCAGGGCACCACAATTTAGGAAGGATAGTGACAAGATGGATGGAACGTGCAGAAGGAGGCGACCAAGATAATCAAGTGTATGGAAACCAAGCCTTATGAGGAATGGTTGAGGGAGTTGGGTATGATTGGCTTGGAAACGAGGAGGCTCTGAGGAGATAAGATTGCCATCTTCAAATATATAGGGATGTCACATGGAAGTTGGAGCAAACTTGTTTTCTCCTGCTCTGGGGGCTAGGACCCGAACCAATGGATTCAAGTTACAAGAAAGAAGATTCCTTGGAGGTTTTTAAGTAGAGGTTGGAATGGCCATCTGTCATGGATGCTGTAACCGAAATTCCTGCATTGCAGGTGTTGGACTAGGTGACCCTTGTGATCCCTTCCAACTCTGTAATTATTGTTCTATGAAAATACTTTTTATTTACTGTCAACTATGCAAATACCCATTACTATACATTATTTCATATCTGTAATAATTTTTGTATATATACTTCAACGTAACTTTGTTAATATATTCAGAATCATTTATCTGAGTTTTTATTCTTTTATTTTAATTTTATATAATTCTTCCATGTCATACGCTTCAGTGTAAACAAAGATACAGCTCAATCCATGTTAAAAGAGTTTAAAAATGAAAATGAATAAATACTATGTTATCAAAACCTGTGGGATTGGTTTGTTGTTTATCTTCACTGGCATGGTGACTACTGGTTCTATAGTTGCTCTTATGCCAGCCTAAGGTTAAAGCTATTTTAAGAATAAGGACAGACCTTTCTGATAGCTGCCACATTCCTGTTTAATTAACCTATTCTAACAATGAGAGAGCTTATTTTGAGGTGTGTTAAGAATGCATAATAAAGTGACTGTCCAGCACCTAATAAATTATCTCGCCACCCTCAATAGTTACAACAAGCAGCATAGAGTAGTAGAGGTGGAAGGTCCCGAGTGGCTCTGTGAGTCATAGCTGTAGATGGGGGGGGGGAGGGATGATGAGTTACAAGAGGTGCTGAAGCTGGTAGAGTAGGAGTGCTGTGCGTAGCAGTGTGTTGTATTATAATTACTGGATGGCCCATCCAACCCTTTGAGCTTTTAACTGATGTGGGAGCAAAAGCTCAAAATTTCGTATAATAGCTTGCATATAATACTCCCATTCTACCTGGAATAGACAGTGTCAATTTATATTAACTCTTCTACTTCGTATTTTACATAGGCTTATACCATGAATTATGGTGGTGATTTGGAGGTAGGCGCAGAACAGGCAGAGTGTTCTATGGCCGAGACTGCACAGTCCTGTGGAAACAGTCCACAAAAGGTACCCATGATTTCTTTCAACATCCTCAAAGGGGAACATGAGAGATGAGGAAATGCAGAGTATGAAAAAGGGGTGTGTGTGCATTGCTTCTCTCTGTTCCTGAAGTATTTAGTGGCCAAGGGTGAATAGAAATACTCTAGTTAAATGAGTTAAATGAGAAAAGGCTGCTGTCTTGCTTCATTCAGCATCTTGTCCTATGCTTGGCCTTTACATTTTAGCATTCTCCTATGCATGACCCCATTGCTGGAGAAAGTAGCATGCCAATGATAAAAGCAATATGGCATAAATTCGTTAGCATGGGATTTGTATTTCTGCTGTTGGAGGTCCTTGGCCAGACCAGAATCTACTTGATTCTTATTACACAAGATGATTAAATGCCTCAAATGGGCAGGGGGCTACAGTAGTATTCCGCCGAGTAGAATGTTCTATTCCAGAGACGTACATGTTTCTCTATGAATCATTGCTTACTGCTGAAACCTTTGACCCCAGCATGGTTTCTCTCTCTCTCTCTCTCTCTCTCTCTCTCTCTCTCTCTCTCTCTCTCTCTCTCTCTCTCTCTCTCTCTATATATATATATATATATATATATATTTGCCATTTTGAAGTTCTATGTTTGCATGTTTGAACAACCTTTTAAGTGGAGGATGAGTCCCATAGAGGTGGGGAATGTGTCCTTCACATCTGCCCCCTGGATGGTGTATGCGGTGCTCATCTCGCTTTATTGGCATGACTAAGCTGCTTCTGGCAAACCAGAGCAGCGCACAGAAACTCCATTTACCTTCCCGTCAGAGCGGTACCTATTTATCTACTTGCACTTTGATGTGCTTTCGAACTGCTAGGTTGGCAGCAGCAGGGACCAAGCAATGGGAGCTCACCCCATTGCGGGGATTCGAACAGCCGACCTTCTGATCGGCAAGCCCTGTGGTTTAAACCACAGCGCCACCGTGTAAATATTCACAGGTCAGCAGTTTGCTACTACAGTGGTACCTTGACTACGAAGGCGATCCGTTCCGTGGCGCTCTTCGTAAGTCGAAACCTTTGGATGTTGAAGCGTCCATTTTGCGCATGCGCAAAGCGAGATTTTGCACTTTGCGCATGCGCAAACCGTGCACACCACTTCTGCGCAGGCGCAGAACACGCGCGCAGGGAAAATACTTCCGGGTTTGCCGACTTCGTAAGTCAAAACCTTTGTAAGTTGAGGCATTCGGAAGTTGAGGTACCACTGTATTTTGTTACCTCTGCATTTGGAGTTTTATTGGAACTTTTTCCATAGAATTCCAGATCAATCATTATATTTATGTAACTTTTAAACCTAGTAAAAACTCTGTTCATTCTGTCCAAACCCCGTACCCCTAAGCAAATGATACATTGGGGTTGTAAGTTATTTCTTGTTCTCTTCTCTCTGTCTTTACCTAGTTGCTAGTTCCAGAATGCAGCAATCAAGCAGATGTTGATTTTGATAATGTTATTGTTGGTAGGATCTACCTAATCTAACAAGACTATTTTCAAGACTGCTATTTGGGACATAATTTATTTAACACTAGGAAATCCTCACTGAAGGGTATTTTTTTTAAGAGAAGGAATGGTTTTAATAAAACTTGCATCTTGTGTTAGTGCTGTGGTGTCTTTCAAAGTGGCTACTATAAAGGTTACGAAAAAAATAAAGATCTGATTTTGGAGATACCAAGCTTTGCAGCAAAGGTCTTGGTACATACAACTTTTTGTACATACTGTATTGAAAATAAACTAATAAAATTTAATTACTTTAGAAATCTGTGGACCGAAGCATACAGACAGTCGTGTCATGTCTATGTAATCCAGACAACAGATTGAGGAACAATATTGTAACTCAGGAGGACTATCTTAAGGTATGAATATAATTGCAGACTACTAGAGGAGATTAAATCATTAGGGCAGCAACTCTTAATCACTTGAATTTTATTAGTTTGTTGAAGCATTGGGTCAACTAACTTAGTCAGAGTAGACCCATTTAAATTAATGTACCTAAATTGGTCATGGTAATTAATTTTGATAGAGCTATTCTGAGTAAAAGTAAGTTGAAGCCAACCTTTAAAGTTTACTGCTGCTCCTGTTTGGGACCTAAAGAAAACAGGATAATTGTGTGTTCTGACTGTAGTGACAACTACAAATAAACACCTGCCTTCATAAGCCTTATTGCCACATTTTAATTTGGCATTGAAATGGTCTTACTAAATACAACTGTTTAGGCGATGGTAGGGCTGGGCGATAAATGGTTTGCAACATCATAATATATCACCAGGTAAATATCTCGATATATCACAATATATATCTACGGCGGCAGAAGGCCTTGCTGGGGCTCCCCACAGTGGCAGAGGGTTCCACCGTACCTGCCTGCGGTTGTGGAGGGTGCACTTCACTTCACCGCAGCAGCAGAGGGCCTTGCTGGGCTTCCTTGCGGTGGCAGCGGGTCCCACTGTACCTCCCTGTGGTGGTGGAGGGTACACCACGCTTCCCCATGGCAACAGAGGGTCCTGCCATAACTCACTGCAGCTGCAGAGTGTGCTCCGCACTTCCCTGCAGCAGCAGAGGGCCTTGCCATGCCTCACCATAGTGGTAGAAGGTCCCGCTGTACCTCTCTGCAGTGGCAGAAGGTGTGCCACACTTCACCCAGCAGCAGATGGTCCCGACTGTACTCCGCAGGGAGAAGGGTGTGCCGGGCTTCCTTGCAGCAGCCGAGGGACAGTGTGGAGGGCCTTAAAATGGATTCTGTGCATGCATAAGCCCCCAGAGTTCAACTAAACTTCTACTTTCTGGGAGTAAGCCTCATTGAATTAAGTAGGGCTTGCTTGTGAATAGAATTTTCAGTAAGCTTGCACTGCTTACTGAAAAACACCCTATGCATCATTCTCACATAGTACCCAAACTCCCATTTCAGCATAAGGCAGCCAGCTAAATCTTCTCCCCCCTCCATTCCCCATGCAAAAAGCCCCCCCCCCAAGCCCTCATCCCACCAAATTCTCTATTCAGCAAGCAAGGAAGCAAGCAAAAAGATAGTCTCCTTTAAATAAATAAAGCTTCCTTTTTGATATGGAGGAAAGCTATTTAGGGGAAATCAACAACATAAACACCACCAGAAAATATAAATTCTTCCCCCTGTTTTTTACACTGGTGGGGGTGTGAGGGAAGAAAGAAGTGCTTTCCAGTTCTTTGTTTACATTCTTTGTTTACTCTGCCACTGGATCTTTTGATTGTCTAGCATGGGATATTCCTCCTGGATTGTTAGCAGGCTCTGCAGAATTAGTTGAGCTCTACACCATACCTGCAAATTATCTGTATAGTATCAGTTCAGCTGAACTATCTGGAAAGCTGTTAAGTCTCCACCTTTCATTAACAGGTATATTGCCTTATTGAAACACTTATCAGGATCGAAAATAAATAAATCCTTCCAGTAGCACCTTAGAGACCAACGTAAGTTTGTCATTGGTTTGAGCTTTCGTGTGCTCAGATACCAGAAGTGTGCATGCACACAAAGCTCATACCAATGACAAACTTAGTTGGTCTCTAAGGTGCTACTGGAAGGATTTTTATTTATTTACTAGCTGGCCCAGCCATGCATTGCTGTGGGTTTTTGTGTTAAGTGGACCTTTTTCTGTTAATGGACCTTCAGTCTCTCCCTTCAGAGTCCCCTCACCTGCCCTGTCCCAACCCCGACTCCCCTACTGTAAAGTTTCAAAAATAAGACTCCCCCACCCACGCGTGTCCCTGAAAATGTCCCCACCCCCCACTGCTTTGACTGACTCAGGGTCCTACCTCCCCCCCCCCATGGCTATGGGGTCCCCCTTTGTTGTGCCTCATCCCTGTGATTCCCTCACCCTGTGAAAGGCCCATATTCTGTTTGTTTTTGCCTGTGGCCTACTGGGCAATGTTGCGGCCTACTCAGTTTTCCCTGTCCCAACCCACCCACCACTACTACTTTGGCTGACTCAGGGTTCTCCCTCCCCCCAATGGCTACGTGTCCCCCCCTTTGTTGTGCCTCATCCCTGTTCTGTTGGATGCTGCTGGAGTCTTCAGAGCTTCTGGTGATGACATCTAATTTGGGCGCCACTTTTTTGTGTTTAATCATTATTTTAGGTGTGAAAAGTGTGGGTTTTTTGATATTTTTTTATGCTAGATCCCTAGATGGGCATGGAATGTTGTCGCCAAATTTGTTACATTACGGTTCAGCAGTTACGGAGAAAGGCTCGCAGTGTAGGCGCGCGCAATGCCTACATTTTTATATATATTTTGTTGCAACTACGTCAGACCAGCATGGGTACCTACCTATAACTTATCAGGATGTTATTTCAATACCAGTAGATAATGATGATTTATAGCACAGCCTTGGACAAGACGATGGTTATCTCAGAGCAGCTTCACACACCACAAGGAAGCCACACTAGAGATGGTGCAAGTTACTTCATTCACATCCACATTTTAAATACTGTTATAAAGAGGAGACTTGCTGTCTTCATGAGAAGATGCATGTGTCAAAGCAGTGCAATTTCTTCTCTTTTCGCAGTGGCATTCTTTATATACTTTACATGAAAAGATGCCTGAAAAAGGAATTGTTCTCTAAAGCTAAATTTTTTAACTTTATGAAAAGTATAATTGTGCTCTAATTTCTCTCTTCTTTTTCTCCCTCCCCCTTGCCACTTTTGTAGGAGAAAAGGGCACATCATTTTAGAAGAAGCAGAGCTGTACTCAAATCTGTTTGATTTAATGACACTGACCTGAAGTGCTTCATCTATTGCGTTTAAAAGAGAGAGATTACATACATACATATATAAAAACGCACATGACAATTATGTAGCCTTATTGGCAAAAGTTATTTCAAGTTGGAGTTCGTTTGAATTCTATGTTATCTATTTCTAGACATGTTAGAATGTTGTGTGTTATCTATTTCTAGAAGTGTTTGTTTTACCTTGTCTAGATGTTTCACTGTTCTAAATTTCTAACCAGAAAACTTAATGAGTTCAGTTTAAAAAAGAGAGTTAAGTTGTGTTTATTCCTAAGCTTTAAAATATGTATGTTTCTGCATGTTGGCAGTTGCTTCTAACATTTTAACTTGTACCTTCAGTACTTTTTATTTACTTCCAGCTCACACTTAAAAAAACGAAGTTTTTTTTGCCAGAGGTATTTTTAGAACTGTACTTGAATCAGGTGAAGACATCCAGTTGCAACTCAATTAGTGCCAGAAGTACATAAGTACAGTGTTGCCTTAAAAATTCAATCAATGGGGACTTCATTCACTGTGTGTGCTGCTTAGTTTTATCAGTTTGAGAACTGATAATTAAAACTGTACTCAAGAATGTAACTTAAAAGGTATTAATTATACTTGGTGAGTTGCACTTTTTTTTTATATACTGAGCCATCTTGGCTAATAGCCATATCTTAAAATTGTGGAAAGAATGAGTACAATACAGTGTGATCTTGTGCTTTTTAAAACTGGTCACCAACTTTAAATCAAAGAATTTGTAAAACTGTTTAATTATGTAAACTTTAGTTTTGTATCAGAAGAATTCCACAAAATAAACTCTTTGAAGTGGATTTATTCGGTGATTGGCTATCAATTTCAGTGAATCTTAAAAACCAGGGGATAACTACAGCATGTTAGCAGTACTTTTACTTTGTCTTAACACAGTTACTGTGTGGGTGAAACATGAGAATGATTAAAAATTCTTTAGAATTCATACATTTCTCCTCTAACCATGGGTGTAGCCAGGATTTTTGTTGAGGGGGCAGGCCTTTTGTTAGGGGGGCAGAACCTCAGCTTTTTTTTTTAACTGATGGGGGGCGGCTGGCCCCCTGACCCTCCCTTGGCTATGCCCATGCCTCTAACTGAAGTCATTGCTCCAGAAAGCAATTAGGAAATCATTAGGATAGTGTTATCCCCACTTTGCCCCACATGTTTTGGTCCTGTTCTCTGCTTGTACATTTGATGTCAGTCAAACAAGGCACAGAGTGCAACAATAGGCATAATTTGTTCCACTTGGGTGGGAAAGAATTTATAATCTCAAAAAAGCACACCTCTGAACTTGCCTCCATGCATAGACCCACATGTAACATCTAATATACTAGGGGGCTGGGCTGCAGCAGTCAAAGTCTGTCAAGATAAAATGATCTACATGGGCTCCAACCTTGTAGTTAGGGCAAGAATAATATACAGACAAATAAACAACTATAGTCTGTACTTTCCGGTGTCAACTCATCTAACAATACTGTACACATTTCACTTGCCAGCTGCCCCATCACAGTCCTGAGCTGATATATCAGAAGCAGCTATACATAAACCCTTGTGTGCCAGAAACAACTTGCTTGTGTACTTAAAGCTTTACATTTTATACAGGACTTTAGGTTCAGATAACTTACACTTGCAAGAGAACATATATTTGAAGAATCCTGTAATCATGAGCTGGAAATATTTTAGAAGAGCAAGAGTATCCTACCATAGATTTGGTTCCCACAGCAACTCTTGCGGTTATGGAATGTGATCACCTTGATAAAATTTAAACTTTTATACACTGCTTTGATTTCAGTGAAGCTGTTATGCATCCCCCATTATGGCATTTTTAAAGGCTGCCTCCCAAAAGTTTAGAAAGTTTAAAAACAAACTTGCTATGTCCCAGAATTGAACACCATCCATAAATCTGTCTAATATAATGTGTAACAGTTTAAGGATGCTTCCTGTGCAGAAAGCAGTTGCCAAGCAGTCCCATTATAGGATGGATTACTTCTAATGTACTAAATTGTAATGTGGCTACTACTTCAGATAGCAGTTAAAGTGTGGCCACAAGGATTGCTGGATTGCAGGGCATATAGATCCAACAAAACAAATGCTGTTGATTAGGAATACATCTGATCTGAGGGGAGGTTTACATCCAGTGCCAGACAGAATTGCACTCCAACTCAAGACTCAGGATTGCATCTTGGGGTGCTTTCAGATCCAGGGCTGCACCTGAAAGTTCGCAAGCAAAAATAATGGCCAGAAGTGGGGTTTTTTTACCAGTTCTTTGCCCGTGGCATCACTTCCTTGAGAAGTGAAACCTACGGGAGTTGATGTAATTTGCGTCTTAATGACATCCAGATTAGACTACTGTATTACACTTTAGGTCTAGGATACGTTACTGCCTGCTTTTTCTCATATGAACTACTAGTGTTTTACGGGGGCAGCACGGCCTTCTGTGCTGCAGCAACAAAACTGAGGAGCTTCCCAGGAAGGTTCACTTTGGCCCACCTCTCTTTTTTAGGAATCCAGCCAAGGAGATTCTGTTTTAAAGTGCTTTTGGGGTGTCCAGAACAGACACTGTAACAGAATGCGGTTACGTCATTTCATGGCTCCGTTGATTGCTGCCGCTTTCATTGCTTGTAATGTGTTCTATAAGTTGGCAGTGTCTGTGTGCTCGTGAAATTTCAGGAGTTGGATTTCATTCTGGGCAACCTTTCGGGAGCCACATTGCCAGTGGTGGGTGGGGCCACAAATGCAAAAAAAGCACAACCACTGTAAAGTAGGCAGGGTTCTGCACACGCCTTTCTCTACCTTCCATCCTGCCATTGTTAGGATTCAAGGGCATATTATAGCTGGCACAAACACTCGCTAAGCAAGGCCAGTGAGGGATGTGACTCAGGGAGAGTACTGATATAAAGTTATGGAGGGCCACATTTTGGCCCCTGGACCCAAGGTTTGCCAGCCTTGTTTTGTGTAATCTAATATTTTTGCCTGTACATTGCTTTTAACAATTGCTAGCTGTGCTGGAGTATATGTGTGTGTGTGTGTGTCTGGGTGTGTGTGTGTGTGTGAAAAGGCAGAGTGCAAATATTTTAATATGTGCTTATTAGCAGAGTGTGGTATCGCCAAACAACGATAAAATGTAACTGCTTTTCTGGTAGATTTATAGGTTTAGATATATGTAGCCTAGGTCCTCACAAACAGAATGAATTCTTGCTGATTGGCATGATAGCACATTGAAATATAAGAAGTTACAGAATAGATGCATATTTCCTTGACTTGGAGCATGGGCTAGAATACTGTACTTCTACTGCAACATAATCACTGGCCAGCAGATGGGGTGTTAGGCTTAAGTATTACTACAAATTTCAGAAGCGCTGTCATGACTTAGTCTAGCAACAAAGAGTTGCTTGCAGTGCATTAGAGACCCATTGGTTTATTTTGACATGAGCTTCTTTATGCCTCAGCTTACCCTGTCAAGGTAAGTTCTGGGAAGGTGGCAGGACTATACACACATGGGCTTAAATATGGGGGATAACAAGGTGAAACTGAAAGATAACTAATACAGAAACCACATCCTGATTGCTGAGGCAAACACAAATGCAGTACATAACCACATGGAAAATAACTTGTAGTAAGAAAGAGCTACCTGTCTTATTTGAGCTCTGTCTGAGAAATGCAAGTCAATAGTCTAGCTGTTGGGCAAATACAAGATGCAAAGAGATCAGGAATTGTGTACTTTTAATAGCTGTGTAGAAGAGAAAAGTTGTGGAGCAGTAGCACACTTTGGAATTTATTTAGACCGTTGCAGTTAATAAATTTGTACATAGTCATAAAGAGATATGGGGAAACACTTTTTAAATTATATATAAATATGCTATCCAGTACTTGGAAAATAAAAAATTTAAAACCAGCATTCTACACAAAGCATGAGAAAACTCTCACATGCAAAACATCTCTGAAAAGTCTGAATTGCCAGAACTCCAGTGCATCCCCTTCCTAACTGGGGGCATCTTCCTCTCCTCCCCCTGCCGTCCTCTCCTCATGCACCTCTAAAATCTCTTCCAGTGGGTTAAGCACACAATGCGTAATTACGTCTTGTACAGGTGAAACTCGGAAAATTAGAATATCGTCGAAAAGTGCATTTATTTCAGTAACGCAACTTAAAAGGTGAAACCAGTATATGAGACAGATACATGACATGCAAAGCAAGATATGCCAAGCCTTTATTTGTTGTAATTGTAATTATTTGTCATTAGGCGGGTCAATTATAAATGGAATGTAATTAATGAAATGTAATAGCTATGTTTATTTTTGATTATTTTTGTATTATTGTAACTATTTGTTTTATTACTGTGGAATTTCCAGAAGAAAGCATTTGTAAAAAAAAAAAGTAAAAAAAAAAGTTGCATTACTGAAATAAATGCACTTTTCAACGATATTCTAATTTTCTGAGTTTCACCTGTATATTAACACTGAGTGTTATTTAAATTTGCTGTGTTACCTTAGCTGGTTGGGTTTTTGTTTGTTTCCTTCTTGGATTTTATTATGCTTTGATTTTTAAAAATTGTTTTATTTTTGTTTTGAGTTTCTCTTTTTTTAACGGGCACTGCCTTGTAATCCATGTTTTGGATGAAGGTGCAGTTTGCAGATTTTCAAAATAAAGAAACTTATATTTTCCCAGTTGCTCTTGATGCTCTCTATGCATGTGATAATCTAAGAGCTCTGCAGGATCTAACCAAAGGCCCATCTAGTTCAGCATCCTGTTGCCTAAAGTGGCCTACAAGATACCTCTGGGAAGAACACAAGTAAGGCTCAAAGGCAATAGCCCTCTCCTGTTGCTGTTCCCTAACAACAAATCAGTGTTGAGAGGCATACTGCCTCTAATCCTCCAGGTAGTGTATGGCCATCGTGGCAAGTAACCGGCAAGTAACCGTTGCTAGTCTGAATCTAATCCCCTTCTAAAGCTATTCAAGTAGTGACTATTACTACATGCTATTACTACATGCTATGCTATGCAACCCCCCAAGTCAAGGAGATAAGTAACTATACAACCTTTAGAAAACATCTGAAGACAGTCCAGTATAGGGAAGTTCAATGTTTTATTTATATATGTTGGCAGCAGCCCAGAGTGGCTGGAGCAACCCAGTCAGTTGGCAGGGTATTATTATTATTATTATTATTATTATTATTAATAGGACATCCCTATTTTAATCTTTGAGGGTATGCATATTATTATAGCAAGTACCATGGTTTCACTATGCCATGCAATGTGTGAAGAAGTACTTCCTTTTCCCCCTGTCCTGAATCTTCCAACATTCAGCTTCATTGGATGACCTTGAGTTTTAGTATTATGCAAAAGGGAGAAGAACTTATCCTTGTCAGCTTTTTCCACATCATACCCTTCCGCCATGGCGGCTCTCTTGACTTGCCCTCGTTCTAAACTGAAAAACCCAAAATGTCGAAACCTTTTCCAATAACCATTTTAAGGTGTGGCAACCAAAACTACACAGTATTCTTATATACCATAGTTAGAAATTAACAGAGTTGTGATATTGGCAGTTTTAGTCCCTTTTCTAATGACCCCCAACATGAAATTTGCCTTTTTCACATCTGCTGCGCACGGAGCTGACATTTTCCTTGCGCTGGTCACTGCAGTGTATCTTGGGTTTTGACGATTTCAAATACCACAAGAAGTTATAACAAACAAAGATTCCTGGGGTGTACTGACTCACTGCTAGGGTATCAGAACAGTTAAGACAGTTATACTTTATTATTTGTGGTCTCTAATGTAGACACACCTGAGATCTGTGCCTGCTCAAAGCCACAACTCAAACACTTCTAAAGCCACAAATAAAGCAGGAAAGTTTGTTTGCATTCCTCTCAAGGGAAATGTCCCAATGCGAGACACAAGAACATAGGAAAATGCCCTGTCCTGACTTATACCATTAGTTCATCTAGCTCATTTCTTTGTTTGCCAGGCATTTGACTTTTAATTACGTTCTTGAGTGGGTGGGATGTTTTAATTCAGCTCTTTAAAAATGGAATTGTCTTTTAGATTTTTGTTGTATTTTATGCCAGTTTTAATGTATATGTGTGCTTATATATTGTAAGTAGCTTTGAGTTACCTTGGTTAAAAAGTGACACAACAACAACAACAACAACAACAACAACTAAACAGCTTAGTATTGTCTTCCCTAGCTGGCAGCTTTTAAGGCTTTTAGAAAAGCATATTTCCCAGAATAATCCCAGTGATTATGCTGATAATTGAATGTACTTGTTTCATTTGCAAATAATGTGCTCCATGGCTCTTCCAAGGGCCAAGTGACATGCAAAGGTCTTTGCAGTTTCCTGACTCACTGCCCAGAATGTAAAAATGGCAAAGGCAATTTGACAGTAGCTAGAAAGCTACATAAGGGATGCGGGTGGCGCTGTGGTCTAAACCACAGAGCCTAGGGCTTGCCAATCAGAAGGTCGGTGGTTTGAACGACGGGGTGAGCTCCCGTTGCTCAGTCCCTGCTCCTGCCAACCTAGCAGTTTGAAAGCACATCAAAGTGAAAGTAGATTAATAGGTACCGCTCTGGCGGGAAGGTAAACGGTGTTTCCGTGCGCTGCTCTGGTTCGCCAGAAGCGGCTTAGTCATGCTGGCCACATGACCTGAAAGCTGTACGCCGGCTCCCTTTGCTAGTAACGCAAGATGAACACTGCAACCCCAGAGTCGGTCATAACTGGACCTAATGGTCAGGGGTCCCTTTACCTTTACCTTTACGTGGTATTAATTAGAGAGCTGCAAGAGGAAGTTTAGCACCACATAGAATGGCATGCTGGTCTGTAGAAAATCCATTTTCCCATCACGTGGTTATCAGGAACAAGTATCTATGTGTATACGTAGAATGAGTTACAGGTAGGTACCGGCGGTAGCTGTGTTGGTCTGCCGTCGAAACAAAATAAAAATAAAATAGAAAAATTCCTTCCAGTAGCACCTTAGAGACCAACTAGTAAGTTTGTAATTGGTATGAGCTTTCGTTTGCATGCACACTTCTTCAGCTTCATTTATGTGTTTGTGCATGTTAGGAAATACTGAATTTGCAAAAAGATACGTGCTGTTTTATGTTCACTTACCTTTTTTTGTACATACCAATAATTTGAAGAAGGGGCAGGATGAGCTGTATTCAAATTAAAAGATGTATATATTGACTGGAAGTGATTCTTATTGAGCACAGGCCACTAGAAAAGCGAGTATTTACAAGCCTTATATATAAAAATAATTTAGAAATAGAAAAAGATCTGATACTTAAATCCAAATCACTTTATTTCAGCTTTAAGCTCATAGAGATCTGATACTTAGTAACAGTAAAATTAGAGGGGCTAATTATGACCCCTTTTGAAAGGAACAACACAAGCATTAAGGTTTTGTGGGGGGAAATTTAAGCTTACTCTCTAGGCCAAGTCTACAATAACAAAATCCTACACTAGTAATAGTAAAAATAAATACATAAAATAAAAAGAGAGCAGATTACCTGTTCCTTAGCCCTGTTAAGCTATTCTTTTGCACTCAGGTAAAAGGATAAATGTTTATACATTTCAGTGTATGCTTATGGGTGATGCAAGGATTCTAATCTGCTTTATTGATTTTGAATTAAAAAAACAGGAGTTGCTCTTCTGGACTAATGTAGGCTAAAATTCATAGAGCTATAAGAAGCAGAGAACCACTGCCCAATCCTTCCATGAAATTCCCCTTCAAAATCCAAGTTCTCCATTAAAACTGAGCTAATAACAAAAACTATAACTGAACATTTTTTCTCTTTACTCTTGCCTCCATTCCCCTCTTCCTCTGTTGCTTCCCCTGTGCGGTGTGTTTTTGAACTGTAAGCTCTCTGGAGTAGGGACCTGCCCTCTTGAACTTGGTGATATGCTGTGCACTCTGATGGCGCTACATAAAAAATGAGTAAATGTGTACACATAACTGATGCATCAAATTCCCCCACCCTCCACATTCTTGGTTTCTGTTGGGATTGGCTGCATTGGGAGACCAGATCTGCTGCCCCTGTGGATTCTGCCACCTGAGGCACTAGCCTCACCTTGCCTTATGGGTGGTCCGGCCCTGATTCTTACATTCCACACTTCCAATGCATTTCTCCATCACCTGCCTAGACTCAAAAAATCTGCTTCTTTTCAAAAGTGAATTTGTTCTGCCAGGGTGATGGAATGCTTTGATTCATTTTAATTGTGCAAACCTAAGTTCCCCAGTATGTGCTGGAATCTCTCCTACAAATAAGACAGTGTGTGAGGGCTAAAAGTGCTGCAGATTTCAGACCCAATTCCGTCTGTAACTATTACGACACATGATTTCTTTATGTGGCTGCGATAACATTATTATCCATGAGCTAGACAGAATATTCTATATTGTCTTCTCAATCACATAAAGCTTGACCAAATTGTGCTTCATACCAGGAATTAAATAAAGTGCACAATAAATAGCTTCATTTTGGTATGATATATCCACTTTATTTTTAGGAAACATCTCTTAAATTTTAACTTTTAATAGTTTGATGCTCTAGATATTCCTCAAGTTTCACCTTTGATGTTAAAAACCATCCACAGGGTGATATTAGAAGCCACTAGTGTAGTGCCCATGAGATTGAGCTGGAAGTGCTGCTGACCCGACTTCTTGTAATAATATACTGAAAAGGCTGCACTTTCGCTCTTCCCTAGATGCTTTAACGCCACTATCAAAAACCTGTGCAATTATATGGCCCCCCTGTTGGGAGTGCATGCTGCTTTCTCGCATAGGCAGAAAGCTAGACAAGTCAATGAGTGGGGGAAAATGATGAGGTAAAGGAAGAGTGTGAGAGAGGAAAACAGTGCAAACACAAAAGGAAAATTCAAGGGGAGAAAGAAGAAAAGGGATAAGAAGAATAAAAAGTCAGATGGTAAAATGACTGGGAAATGTATGCTCCCTGGCAGTGTTTTCATAATGAAGGACATGAGCCTGTTTTATGCTCTTCTTTCTAAATGTGTTCCCTTTAGGCAGCTTTTTTTTATTTTTCCTTCTATTTTGTGCTAGATGGCAGCATAATTTAGATTATCTGTTATTTGCAAATGAGACCTGTTATCCCTCAATAAGCCTTCAATGCAGCTTCCTTTCTATTGTGAGGTGGCAGCGAGTAAAAACCTTTAGAAGAGCCTGTGCCCTATATAGTTAGTCTTTCATAGCACATGACAGCAAGGTTAGAAAGGCTAATTAGATGGTAATTATTATGTAAAGTGAGAGTATCGTACAGTCTATCCTATCCTAGTTACAGCCTTGCATTTAGGCTACCGGTAGTTCCAAACACATTTTACTTACAAGCGCAGTGGGTCTGAGTGGAACTTGCTTCTGAGTAAACCTGTTTTGAATCAGAATCTGTAATTTTCTGTTCTGTATATCAGCCATGGTCCAGGACATGTTGGTACCTGCAGCAGTAAAAAGCAAATAGTGCTCTTCATATGATAAAGTGGTTTTGGTAGCATAGCATGAGCCATATGAGACAAACCCCCACTTCTAGATGGTAGGACCCACTTTCCTCCATGTAGGCAGAATAGAAAGCAACAGGTTTCCTACACACTTATGTATCTAAGCAGTTTGTAAGGGACTAGGACTTCTCTGATGGAAAGAAGCCTGAAGTCAGTTGTTAACTTCTAGGCTAGTAAGATGACAAGCCTAAAGAGCATGGGCGTAGCCAAGGGGAGGCAGGGGGCAGCTGCCCCTCCCAAATCACTAAAAATAAATACAAATCTGAGGCTCTTCCCCCTCTAACAAAAATCCTAGCTACGTCCATGCTAAAGAGTAGGCTCACTAATATTATTTTCCCTGCAGAGACAATGTGATTTTGTGCCTTAACTCTGCATCTTCACCTACCTCCTTATACCTAAAGCAAAAGACAAGTGGTAGTAATAAGCAAGCTGAAATTCATTGCAACTGCAATAGTAGGCTCCCTGTTCATGCTCCTGCACAGCATTTTTAGCCTGCAGTTCTATACATCAGGGATGGCTAAACTGTAGCCCTCCAAATTTTGCCTATCTTCTCTGGCCATTGGCAATGCTGGGTGCAGCTGATGGGAGTTGGAGTCCAACAACACTTGAGAGTACCACAGGTTGAGAGTACCACATTTGAGTAGGTACCTGTATACATATGTGTTTTTACAACAAAACAACAACAACAACAGCATCCCCTTGGCTTGGTGCCATATGTGGAATAATTGCCCACACTACCCTAAATCCAGTGCTGGCCACGTTTCTTGACCCTAGACCAGGGTGCTGAAGGAGTTGCAATTCCAAAGGAACCAAAATTCCAGTTGCTGGAAATCCCAGGATCAGGGAATGCTCTTATGCTCAGATCCTGCTTGCGAGGACAGGAAACTGGACTAGATGGGCCATGGGGCTCTTCTTAACAAGAGAAAGGAAGCAGGGAGAGAAGGGGGCTAGTGGTTAGGAGACGTGGTGTGGAAGGGTGTACAGTATTGGATTTATTTATTTATTACATTGATATCTCACCTTTGCCCACAGAGCTCAAGGTGGCATGCATGGCTCTCCGTTCCAAGGTCACCCAGCACATGACTGAACCTGTGTCTCCCCATGCCTGAATCCAGCGCTCTAACCACTGCACCCCACCCCACCCCGACTCTCCATGTTGCCTCTGTCATGGTTTGAAGCAGCAGACTCAAGAGTGTCTGAGCGCTCAGGGCAGGCTCTTCAGGGGCCTAGGCAGTTGTCGATTTGGAGAGGGCCCGCTGAACAGTTTACAGGCCAAAGGTGCCACACCCAAGCAGTCCCTGCCCACCTTGACCCAGGTCGTGATGTGAGCGACATTCACTCTAAAGGGCCTCCGAAGGGCGTGTCAGGCAATACAGGCCTACCTAAGTGGGCCACGTGAAATATAAAATACAAGGTGTACATGGGCATGGCCAGGATATTTGTGTGGGGGGGGGCTTTTTTCGGGGGGGGGCAGAACCTCAGTTTGCTATTTTTTTTTAATTGGGTGGCGCAACTGTTCCAGTAACACGTCGCCAGCTCGTATTTTATCTTCCACCAGACTCGGGGGCTGCAATAAATCGGCCACAAAAGGGCCACAAATATAAAGGATAAGCGCAAAGAGCTGCGCGTGTTTCCTTGGAGGCGAGCTCATCCCCCACGAGCAGGATTAGGATTGGCCGCGCGCTTCTCGTCCGTAGCAACTCTGGGAGGAATCTCAGATTTTGGGCGGGGAGAAATGGCCGGGCGGGGAGCCCTGCTTTGGGAGCTTGACTTCTTGCCGGCGTGCGAGGAAGGCGTCGTCGTCCCCAGGCTTCGCCTCCGCTCCATTTTTCTCTCGCGGGGTGGGGTGGAGGAAGAGGAAGTGCCTCGGATCCCCCCGGGGCCGAGCGAGAGGAGCTGCGCCCACCGCTCCCCGCCCGACACGAGGCGCCTCCCAGTCCCGCTTCGGCTGCACCTCCTCCGGCGGCTGCCGCTGCTGCTGAAGCGCCGCCAAGCCAGCCCCTCCGAGCGCCCGCCCGCCCCGTCAAGAGAGGAGCAAACTTTCTTCGCAGCGGTGATGAAGCGCGCGGGGAGCGGCTGCTCGGCGGACTCCCGCCTCGAGCTGTGAGGGAGAGAGAAAAAGGAAGGGAGGAGGCGCGGCGTGTGAAAGGAGTCGATCCGCTCCGGCCTCCAGGAGGGAGAAGGGGAGCAAGCCCCAGGTGTGCGTGTGGGGGGGAAGACCCTCCGGAGCAACCTCTCAGGTAGGCTGTCGTGAGGGGAAGGGGGCAGCCAAGGCAGGCGGTTTGGGCGCATCGTTGCCTTCGTGGATCCGGATTCCGTTTTTTGGCAGGCGTTTTACAGCGCCTCGCCAAACTTCAGACCGTTAGGCGGGAGAGGAAAGTGTGCGTGTCTGATAGGTAGGTAGCGAGTAAGTGATATTATGATGATTATCCTCAGCTCCCACCCACCCGACCCTGCTGGACAGGTGTGAACGCTTTTAGAACAGCGCCGTGGGCGACCTGCCTGTTCTGGAGAATAATAGTAGTGTAATAATAATAATAATAATAATAATAGTGGTAACGTTGGCGCAAAAAACTCCGCCTTCCGCTGACTGAACGCTTCTGGCAACGGGAGACTGTTTCGGAGTGGAGCCAAGGATTCCACCCCTCCGTTTTTTTTTGAATCCGGAGTCGAACCAGATGCACGCCTGACAGAAACGAGGTGGTCCGGTTGCCTGCCTGCTTTGCATGTTTGCTGTCTTTGGGAAGAAGCCTCTCTCACTTGGGCAGGACAAAACCCATTTGCTTTAGGAGGACTGATAACGGTCTCTGCTGCTTTCCTGTCTCTGTTCAAAGATCTGGGGTAGGTAAAAACAAAAAGTGAGAAGAGGGTGCTTGTGTTTGGGGTGTGTTCTTGCATTTCTGTCTCATTTGGAAGTTTCAGGGAAATGGTCCTCTTCTATCTGTACTATGTACCTTAATTTATAGGAGTCTGCAACTATAAGAAGGGGGCACTGAAGCACGGGTGTTTGTATTCTCTATTTAAGCTGCTGGATATTGTAAATTTGGAGGTGTGCCCACACCCCTTACTGGAATACATTGCTAGGTGGTAGAAAGCCTGCGAAAAACAAATGGGGAGAGAGGGAATGTCATCAATAAGTGTAAAATGTACCACATTTACTGGTGTACAGCAACAATGCGGGCTTAATTTCCTCCTCTCTTCCTCACACATGCATATGTGCACACACATACACTAACCTTAATCTTTTGCCACAGGCAGCTTGTGCTAAAGATGTTATATTTCCCCAGTGGGTGGTATAAGCTGAAAGGACAGGCAGAAATGTTGGGTGGAAACAGTGTCTTTCACTGTCATTTGGTATCATCCCTGTGAAAGTCTCTCATGAATCATAACGAGGCAGTGAAGTACATATTCTGCTTTGATGCCTTTTCTGGTGAGGGTCTCATCAAAAGTGCTGGACGTCAGTTGAAAGGTCTGGAAATGACTCTAACCATAAACTTCCACAACAAGGAAAAATAAATATGAACTTTCGGGGCCAAACCTGAGGCTCTTCGCCCAAGTTTCATGAAACCAGTGGAAATCTTTCAGTCTGTCTAGAGCAGACATGGAGCACCTGTGGCCCTCCAGGTGTTACTGAGTTACAACTTGCATCATCCCTCGCTGTTAGCCATGATGATGATGGGAGCTGGTCCAACAGCATCTAGAGAGCCACAGGTTCTCCATCCCCCTTCAAGAGGCTCCTGTTGGCTTTTGCTTAGCCTCCGTCAACCAAATGAGCATTCACACATTTACTTTTCAAAAAAATCTAAAACCTCCAAAAAGTTAAAACTGGTCCATTTTGTTTCCTTGTTTTTAGCCTGACCCTAGCCCAGACTAGGCAGTACCAGCACAGCATTTGCTGTTGTTTGAGTCTGGCATTGCTTTATTTGAGATACATTTAGGTAAAGTTTTGTGTGTGTTTCTGTGTGTGTGAGAGAGACTTAAAAGCCAGCTCTATATTTCTTTAGAGGTGCACACAGCAAAAACTGGATTGGATCAAGACATAAATCGTTAAGTAGACACATTGACAGCAATGGAACTTAAGTTAGTTATCACTAATGTTAAGTTTTATTGATTTCAAAGGGTCTACTTGAACCATGATTACATCTGGATCTAACACCATCTTTTCAGTGTTGAAAACAAAACCACCCCATATCTAAAGGATGTTGTGGTTGTACCACACAGACTGCTAATTTAGGTCATGATAGACCAGGTAAGGCCCTGAGACATGACAGCACTTTGTTGCCTCGCAGTTTCATGCTTAACTAGCTTTTTTGTGGAGGGACTTTTTTTTAGTGTTTTCAGAACACGCTTGACACGATACTGTAAACGTACTCATTTTGCCTGATAGGAGAAGCTTCTCTATAACCAACAACTTTTTGTTATTGTCATATAGGATGAATAGTGACCTATTGTCTTTGGCATGAGCTACTGATTCCAATAGATACAGTAGGTTTCGTACGTGTACTGTATTATGAACAATGATTTGAATTAAGGAAGAGCTGAAAAAAATCCAACTGCTTAAGATGGCTTCTTTGGCCACAAACACATTTAACTTGAGTGGGTGCAGGTATAAAATTTATTAGAATCATAGAATTGTAGAGTTGGAAGGGACCCCAAGGGAGATGTTCTCCCTTTTCTATCATCTTGCCTGTCTCCACTCTTGCTATCCCAGTGAACCTAGCATTGAAATCTATAAAATAGTTTAATAGCACTCTGGTTCTGGTAGCAAGGAATCTTTATTGAAGTAAGTGAGGATGAGGAGAGCTTCTTCCAGATAACTCTATGAGTGAAGGAAATGCTTTCCATAGGTTGGGATATTATTCCCTGTGAAATGATAAAATTCCAGCAAAAGTTGAGTCAAGATGGGGGCACTGAGAAGCAGAAGAGGAACACACACACCCATTTGCAGAAGTACAACAAACTCTAAAACAGCATCAGCAACAATGGCCCTATGAGGACCGGTAGCCACAGAAAGTTGGCGGTCAGCTGAAAAGAAAAGAAAACTGAGGGGACATAGCTTGCTGGCTGAAACTCTGAACATGAGCATTCCTGTTAGGAGGTTAGCCAACATTGCAACATCTTGCTGCAGGCTTCACTTATTCTTTATGCTATAAATGCTTTTCAATAGAATCATTAAATAGAAGGGGTCATAATAGACTTCTCCACTCAAACGATGTTCTGTCCGTCTTTAAATAATGTTTGCATTGCATCTGCACATTTTTTGTTTCGCAGATAGAATGCTGTTAGGCATTAATGGGGCAACAATAGTATTAGATCTTCTGGTGACATAGCAAATATGTGAATAATAATGCTTTTGGCTGCATGTGAATGTTTGTCTGGAAAATGAAAATTATACTGTAGTATATTTCCTCCCACCACAGCAATTCATTGCATCCGTTTCTGAACCAGGAGGTGTCCTGACTCTTGAGGCTCTCAGTACATCACAGTCTTTTGAAAAATGGAATCTGAATAGGACTCCCCTTTGAGCTCATGTGTGATGCTTTTAGATTGGCCAGAGGGTTGCCGTTAAGTGATGTAAGGCAACATTGATTCCTTCATAGGAGTCAGCATGGTAACTCTGCAGCACTTTCTAATCCCATCTGGGGCAACAAATTGAACTAGATCTTTCTGCAAGGCAGTGCTGAACAATCAAGCCAGCTGAGTGAACTGGGTGATAGATTTTTTTAAAAATAAAATCTCTCAAGAATTTGCTTCAGCTAATATTTAATTATACTGAAAGTTATAGTCTTTAGTTGTAAAATCTAATGGGCATTTTATTTAATTTAAACAAAAACTTATTCTACTTCCCTTCCTTTGACTAATCATTGTTTTGTATATTATATTAATACAGGCTGCAATACTGCTTATGTTTTAGGCTGTTTCAAATCTGTTGGAATCAAAACAGTACAATAAGAGTATTACTGTGCAGAGGATTGCAATCACAATTAGAATGTTTACCAATCAATACCGGTATTTATTATGTAGTAGAGATAAATTATCTATGTTTCAGTTTCTGCAAAGACCTTTAAAACGTTGTAGTTGTAGTGTTGACACTTCTCATCCTTGTAAAATGTGCAGGATCTGGGGCAACCTTGTTATATTTGCCTTTTTCTACACAGTAGTTTCCAATCTATTAGCGTCAGCTTTTTATATTGGGATATAAGCTCTAAGATGTATTACTGCTACACAATCCTATTGGTCACAGATGTGACTACATTTGCTAGCATCTCCAAATGTTATTTTAATTTCTGTTGCTACTTTTACTTTGGAGGCATCTGACAAATTCAGCTTTAAAATACCAGGAAAAAAATGTTGTTCTGCAGCACTTGAGCTCTGGTGTTCTCTGCCTATCATGACATGAGTGGGGAAACAATGTAGCTTTGAATATATGTGCATGTGTATAAGCCAGGGGTGGCTAAAGTCTAGCTATACTGTAGTTGGACTGCAACTATAAGGAATGGCAAATGTTGAGGAAAATTCTCTATAGTGGCTTCAAGTGTGAAAGCTTTATTACCTTTTTCTCTCTCTGTCACTCCTATTTTCCATATCACTTTAGAAATGCAAGTTAATCTGTTGCATGCATAATTGATGCAGCATAACTATACTGCAACATCACTGCAAGTGTCTATGTAATGCAGTTCCTGGAACTATCGTGGGAGGGTTCTTGGGTTAACCATTAAACACACTGACATAGCATCTTGCAATTGTTATTTGTTTTTTATTGTAGAGGAGTGCAGAGCTTCAGTGCTACTGTTCTATGTCTCTTTCCATTGAGGCTTGTGGCATATCTTGTGCTATTTAATCCTAAGGAGACGTGGCCTTTGGCAAACTTGAAGTTCAAAATCATCAGGCTTCAGCAAATCCACTCACAATGGCTGGTGTGGTATCACCTGCTAGCAAGCCTGATGAGCAGCCAGCTTCCATTCCAACTTGGAGACACCCTGAAGGCACCCTGTGGACCTTTGGGCAGCAATGCTGAACAGCACACAGTCCCACCCATCCTTTCCCTTGAGAATACCAGGGCACAGGGGGTGGGGCCTGGAGCTGGAGGCTACAATTTTTATCTTGCAGCAAAGCCAGAAAAAATTGTGGACCCCCGAAAAACATGATGGCTCTCTATCTAGATAACCTGTTGTGCTAGGCCTTTTTATATGTTCATTTTTCTTCATTTATTTTGCAGACTTGATCTTTTCTGTACACTTGTGAATGGGTAAAGGGGCCCCTGACCATCAGGTCCAGTCGTGTCCGACTCTGGGGTTGCGGCGCTCATCTCGCTCTATAGGCCGAGGGAGCCAGTGTTTGTCCGCAGACAGCTTCTGGGTCATGTGGCCAGCATGACAAGCTGCTTCTGGCGAACCAGAGCAGCGCACGGAAATGGCATTTACCTTCCCGCCGGAGCGGTCCCTATTTATCTACTTGCACTTTGATGTGCTTTTGAACTGCTAGGTGGGCACTGAGCAACGGAAGCTCACCCCGTTGCAGGGATTCGAACCGCCGACCTTCTGATCAGCAAGCCCTAGACTCTGTGGTTTAACCCACAGCGCCACTTGGGTCCCTACTAGTGAATAGATGGGGGTAAATGTAGATTTGTTCTATTTGCTCTGCTCCCAAGACTGCAGCTCATGTATGTATCTATTTAACGGAGAATAGAAAGTCACATGACCTGCTATAAAGCTCTCCACAAGTTTAGCATTTGTGCTCTGAACTATACATTCTTCCTTCCACCCGCAGGACAGTATCCAAACATTATTAGCAGAGCAGAGAATAAATTTCTATGTAGAACTATGAGTCACCTGGTTTGTTGTAATATAATATACAGTGTAAAGAATTAAATCTAATCTGCAAGAAAGCTTGGAAATAGTTGCGGACAAGGCAAATTAGTAGAGAAAAACTGGCATGAGTTTTGTCTTATTCATCAGTGGCGGGACCATTCACCTGCTCTCTGTCTTGCAAGGCAATGTGCTGTATCTCAGGCATTTTTTTGAAAGTAAAGTACAAATTACACATTCAAAGCAGCATAATCAAAAGAAAACTAAAATATTATCTTAAAGATTTCACAAAAAAAATTACAAAGGAAGTCAACTACAGAATCCACATTTAACGCAGAAATGTTAACAACAACAAAAAATTACCTTAAGCATTTCAAAAGAAAACATTACTAAAGGATGTCAAATATAAAATATTATCATACAAACATAACATTTCCGCTGCTATTGCTGCCAGTCCTGCCAATGCTGGTTCATGGCAGACAGTGGCTGTGGAAGCTCAGGCTTGATGACCTGGGTCTACACTTTGAGTCAGCCAAGATAGTCTCAACCCTCTTCAACAGAGTCTACTTTTTGTAGCTGGAGTCAGTCACGGACTTGCCCTCCCAGACCAGGTGGAAAAAGCCCTGCAAGGCAGGGAGCAGGTCCCCCAGGACTAGGGTTGCCAGACTCAATAGTGGACAGGACTTATGTGCCTTTAATTGCCCTGCTCTCTTTTGAGTCTGAAAACCTTAAAGAGAAACCAGCAGACCCTTTGCTTGGAAATTAAACAAAGGGTCTGCTGGTTTCTCTTTGGTTTCCAGACCAAAAGAGAGCAGGGCAATTAAAGGTACAGAAGTCCTGTCCACTATTGAGTCTGGCAAACCTACCCAGGACTAACAGCCAAGATATATTTATATACAGTACATATGTATTTTTATTTATAGTTGTGTATATATTTTTATAGGACAATTTAGACATTAGCATGGCATCTGTAGTATGTAAATTGCTCAATTCAAGTAATCTTGGGTGAGGTATGAAAAAGGGAAGTACAGGTAGTGGGGTAGGAGAGCCGGGGGGGGATTCACATCTGTTTAGGGAAGTTTTTAATGTTTAATGCTGTGCTGTTTTAATATTCGGTTGGAAGCCGCCCAGAGTGGCTGGGGAAACCCAGCCAGATGGGCGGGGTATAAATAATAAATTATTATTATTATCTGGCAACCAATACACCCCTTTAGCTTCAGATAGTACATAGGTAGATGAGTCTTAAAAGCTTGGGACACAAATTTTCATGGCCCTCTAGCAGCTATGGTCAGTCATTTACCAGAAGTAATGTATTTAGCATTAACTCCATGGCCATAGTTATCCATGGTTATAGTTATAGTTACCCATAGTTATCTTCATGGATCCCGCATCCATGGAGGAGGAAAATACCAGGGGCAGTGGGGTGGTCCCTGGCACCCTTATTTGAGTTACATTTGAATAACAAAACACCAGAAATAAAGGTCTTTTTATTCTTGGGCAGAGCAATCAGGAGCACGTGGCTGTGTAGGTTTGGCAGGGACAGGTGATGTTACTGTTCAGCTAATGACAACAAGGGCCAGCAGGGCCAGGGAACCCTTTTCAGCTGAAAGGCCACATTCCCATCTGGGCCATCTGCTGGGGGCTGCATGCCGGTGGTGAGCAGGGTCAAGGGTGAAAGTGGGTGGGACAAATGCAATTTTTATTTTTTTTACAATACGCCAGTTTCTGCACACACTCTTCTCATAGCTGACAAGTTTTCCCTTTTCTCGCGAGGAAGCCTATTCAGCATAAGGGAATTTCCCTTAAAAAAAGGGAGAACTTGGCAGCTATGACTCTTCTCTGTCCTCTAGCAAGCAATTGAGAAGTATTCTCAGAGTTCCAGCCAGGCAAAAATGCTCAAGGAGTGTTTCCAAACTACCGTACTACTGTATATTAAAAAAAATACAAGCAGGATTCAGTTACATACCAGCAAATTCAGGTTGTACAACTAAGTTGATTTGGCGTTCCTGTGCAACAAATCTGCTTCCCTCCAAAACTCAACCTTTTGCTATAAGGAATGTAAAAGGATAATGCATTGGGAAATGTGTAGTAACATTAGTTTGTTGTAATGTTGTCTGAACTTCTTGTTGGTAGATTTTTTACACAGCAGTGTGAGCTAGCATGGTATTCCGTGTGAAGCAGTACCAGAAATGAGTGCTTATTAAGAGGAAGAGTGTGGCATGGAGAGAGTCTTGAGGGCCAGATGGAGAGGTTGGGGACAGCATTCCCTCCCCCTGCCTGAGGTTCTGTGCCCCTCCTCCCTTGGTCTAGAAGATTTTCCTCTTTATTGTGGAAACTTTCTTTAATCCTTTTGCAACTTTTCCAGATTTTTTTGTAGTAGCTCCAATATGATATATAAACTACACAATGATTCTGGGAAATTTCACTTTACACTATCATTGCAAACTTAATGGCTAAGGTCCTAAGGAACAAAGGTTTCCCATCCTGTCATCCCTGCAGCTGTATGTATTTATGTATTATATTTGGTTTAATGCTTAGTGGACTAATATCAATATAACTATGTAAATATTTAAATTATTGCTTTAAAAGTTTTTTAGAAAGATAATTCAAACTAGTTTCCAGTGTGTCTTGGACATGATAAATGAAGGATTTCAGAGTTGGCTGATTGCTGAGATGAGTGTTCTCATTTTTAAATCTCAGAAGGAGGGAAGACAATGTTCTGCTCTTGTTGTGACCCTCCTTCATCACTCAAGAGGCATTAGAAATAATTCAATTGTAGCCCTTTATGTTGCTTATTCATTCAAAATTGGTGCTCCATGTGTATCTTTATATTAATTCTGTTAACGGTTATACAATCAGAGATAGATTTTCCATCTTGTTTTATCCATATGGTTGAACATATGAATGATTTAAGAGTCTCACGATCATTGGATTCATGGAGGAGTAATTTGTTAATCTAAATAAAATATGAGTTTTCCCCTCCGTCAGTAAATACGGTATAAGAGAGCTTGTGCTATAGTATTTGGAGTTTAAAAATGCTTTGGGCATTCAAGTAGGTTCCACTCAGAGTAGACCCACTGAAATTAATGAACTTAAGTTAGTAACGTACATTCAATGAGTTTACTCTGTGTAGTTGTTAGGGATGTGCAAGCTCCTCACCCTGATCCAGTCTGGGGCCCAATCCACCACTTTGTATTGTCCTGGATTTGAGGCGCAAATCCATTCAGGGGCCAGCCCTATTCTCTAATTAGGGTTTAAAACCCTATTAAACATTTAGTTGGGAAGGGGAGTGGTAGAGAAGACAATGCTTGCCTCCCCCACCCAAATGCTTGTTTAATCGGGTTTAAAAATCTTAATTAAAGATACAGTTGGTGTGGGAAGGAGATGCACATCTCCTTTGCTCCTATGCCACCACATTGCATAAAGCGGGACTGAACCTTCCACTCAGCAGCTGGTGAGCAGAGAGTTAAGTTTGGCTGTGTGAGCATATTCCCTTAAAGGGCACAAGCATACATAGCCAAAGCACAGTGCAGAGCTGTTTCAAAGCCCTTTTGCAAACAGCCCTGTGCTGCTCTTTAAACCTTGCAGTGGCTGCCTGGTTCTCCTTACAACTACCCCCACCAATTGCTTGATCACTCTGCATTTTGGGAGCCCTGGATTGCTTTGGGTGGGCTGATCTAACCCAGGGCAATTTACGGCTGTCTCAGCCTGATCCATCCAAAGCTTGGATCCACCCAGATCAGCCTGATTTGGGCAGATCCAGACTTTGGCCAGAATTGGTAGTGCCTTTCACTCCTTGGGTCTGTGCAAGCTTATTGGTCTTCCAAGATTTGTGTAAGTGATTTATAAGAAAATGATCTTTTAAAAATATGCTTGATTATTTTAGTAAGTGCATGCCCCTTTTCCTACCAACATCCTCTTGTGCGGGTCTTTCCAGAAAATTGGTTTAAAAGATCTGGCATAATTTTGGCTCCTCTACTTACACAAGTGTTTAGGTTCTGGCAGAGCTTTTGCTTGTTCAGGGGACAGGATCTCAGATCTGTGCAACTGTGGTTCGGTAACATCCTGGTAAGAGTATTTTGATAAAAGGGATGGGATACTTGCACAACAACAATATCCCTAAAAATGTTCTGATATAGTTTCTAGCAGTTCTTCTCCTTCATAGATCAATCTGTAGCAAACCATTTTCCTTTTCTAGAAACTAAACATTAGATTTTAAATTTTGAATGGCACAAAAATGCATATTTAGACTATTCATGTTGAAAACCATAGAAGCCAACTCCTAGGGGCCGAGGGGTCTTCATGCGCCCAATAAAATGTTTGAGGGGGCTGCCCCTCAAGTTTATGTGCATTGCCATTCAAATGGTGTGCATGCACCACATCATGTGATAAATTACGCAGGGTGGGGCTTACCTGCCCCCCCCCATATTTTATTCAAGTTGGCACCCTTGCTGAAAACTATATTCCTAATACTTAGCATGTGTTGGTTTCCAGTGTTTGCTTATTCTTGGTCTTGTTCTGAACTGAAGATGACTAAGGATACTCTGATTTCTTGTTTGCTGTGGCCAGAATCTCATTACTAGGCATAGGTCTAGTGCAAACATAATGGGGTGTACAGTGGTTTGCAAAGTTGTGGACTTGTATCCTCTCCCCATGTGCACATTTGTCCTTCCTTCCATGGTTTCCTTAACTGTTTAATCAGTTGGCATGGGTGTGAATACGTTTAAAACAATCCAGGATTGCCCTCATTGTCATGGTTTGTAAACCACCTTGAAACCATGGTTACAATGACAATCCTAGTTAACATTAATCATATTGATGTAACAGTAAATTATTGTTTACAGTAAATCGTGGAGAGAGTGTTTAAGAGCCTGTGCAAACGGTGGGCTGCAAGTTACTACATCATATCTTTGTTGCATCTTGACAAGTCTGCTTGTTATGTGTAATAGGTACTTTGCGTTCTAGGCTTACAGCATTTTTCAAAGTATTATTATGTTGTGTTTGTTTGTTTTACAACATGTAAAACTAATTGAGGATATGTTTTACACTGTTTTGTAGGGCATAACAAAAATTGAGAGCTGTAACTATAACAAATAATTACAATTCATTCTAAATGGGAAGTGTGTTTGATGTATTAGATTACATATAGCTCCTAAATGTCTGAACCATTTAATCATGCTGTTTCAAGGCTTACAGAAAATACAGTGATTCCAAGCAGACTATTCATGGTGGGTGATATACTTTGAACTAACTAGTGTTTTTCCCTTTTTGTCACCAGTTTTTGCAATGGGTTGCGGACTGAACAAGTTGGAAAAACATGATGAAAAGCGGCCTGGTAACATCTATTCAACTTTGAAGAGGCCTCAAGTAGAAACCAAAATAGATATTTTCTATGAATATCACTTCCTGGAATTTACAACTTTAAGTGATGGTAAGCCTATTCTTTATTTTTAGATTTTAAAAACATTCTATCTAGGATAGTTATTGTGGTTCATGTTGATAAGGAATATGGATAAATAAGCAGAGAAAATATTAACATATAACTTTTGTCCATTTTTTTGACATAGTATCATGCTCTGCCTTATTATGCTTTTCCAACTGTAAAATAGGTTTGATATTTATTCCTGTTTTGTATAAAATAATGTAAAATATCAGCCATCATATGCGCCCCAGGGACAGAAGTTGGAGGTTTCTAGTGTATGCTTAACAGGGAGCTAGCTATCATTTTTTGACTAGTTAAGTAGGATAACATATAGGTGCTTGCAGTGCCTTAAAGTGTGAACATTTGTTTGGACTCCAGTACACAATATACCACTACTAATCACTTTTCTTTGAATAAATGGGAAAGGGATGTGTGAGCCAACATGCTATTCCTGACCCCAAATTCATCTCTGCATACTCAGTGCATTATGTAAATAGCAGCATATTTTGTCCTCACATTTTTATTGATATTAAAAAATTTTTATTATATAGCTGCTCATCAGTGAACATTCTCTTGAAACACAATATTGAAACACAATATATAAAATAATAGTTAAACAATGAAAGACAACAAAAATCTTGCTTGCATAGAGGCAGCATTAAAATGGTTTACACTATGGACTTAAAACATAGTTAAAGAGCCTGTGTGAATAAAAAGATATTCACTTGGTGCTGAGAAGATCATTCAGAAAACACCAGCCAAGCCTCTTTGGAGAGGTTGTCTGTGGTGTCACTGCATCCTTCTCTACATCTCATCAGAATTTATAGGAGTTAGATAGACATCTCTCTCTCTCTCTCTCTCTCTCTCTCTCTCTCTCTCTCTCTCTCTCTCTCTCTGTGTGTGTGTGTGTGTGTGAGAGAGAGAGAGAGAGAGAGAGAGGTTGTACACATCACATCTTGTTGTTGTTGTTGTTTAGTCGTTTAGTCGTGTCCGACTCTTCGTGACCCCATGGACCATAGCACGCCAGGCACTCCTGTCTACATCAAATCTAGATTGCCCCTTAGCTTGTCATTCACTCAGTTCTTCTACAGTTTGACCTAGATCATAAGTGGGCAGCCATGGGCTTGTTTCCATCTGGTGAAACCCACCTGTCATTCAATGTCATAGAACCAGGATGAACTGTATACGTTTTCTGAGGCATTTTGTGAAGACCAGCATTAGGAGTCAGAAATAAGCATGGAGTCAGTCTCGTTCTCTGTGTTGGTACCTGTTGCTTTTACCATAAATAGCCTTAACCATCATTCATAGGTTGTGGCACCCACATTAAACAAATGGGAATGTCCTATTGTTCCCCTTTGCTTCCATAGGCTGACTTGCTATGTTGTTTTTTTAAAATTACATTTGATTGAGTATGAGATTATAAAGAGATAACATATCAGTACATTCACCTTTCCTGTAAATGGAACCTTAACTTTCCTGTACATGGAAACTTTGGCTTTGCTATATAATCATCTGCTGCTGTTTCTAACCCAAATTTGACTAGTACTGTTCTGAAAATTAAATCTAATGCAAGTCTATGCATGCTACACTGCTCCTAGCCCATTCAGCGCTATTTCCTCTTCCTCACTTTTAAAAAAAAAACATGTGCAGTGTTAAAAATAACTTGTTAACAAATGAAGTGGTCACATTCACTGGTTGAGCATATAGTCAAGTGGAAAAAAACCTTGGTTTGCATTAACACAGTTTAGATTTATGACTTTTCTTATTGTAATTCTCTTGAAAACAAGCTTAACAACAAATGCACTTTACTTAATTCTAGCATTAAGCTTTCATTTGTATTTTTTTTTTGCTTGGATAAGAAAGGAATTGTTCTGGGGGTATCTGTTATAAAGTCAGTAGGTATGGTTAAATTATACAGCAAAAGAAATAAGAATATATCAGTGATGTATGGCAGATAAGTACTTTGGAGATTTAAAAAATCCCAGTTTTTATCCAGTTTCAAGGTAGTTCTTAATGCTACTTAAAATTCAACCAATTTCTGCTTAAATCTGTTGAATTATATTGGGTTTATTCTATCGTCCAAAGCTGACAAAGCTGAAATATAATACTCTATAGATAGTTTTATATATCTGTAAGTAGAATGGCAGGGTGGTGTGTGTGGAAAGGGTTGTAATGTAATCCAGATGCTGTGAGTTGCACAGAAAGCAACAGAGTGGGTTGGATTCAAAACAGGAATAAAATGGGGGCTTAACTCCTAGTCTAAAGTGCTTTCTGTCATCTTTGCTCAATTTAGACTACAAATGTGTAAAACTCACTTTGGGTTAATTTTATTTTAAAGCTTAACTCCATATAAAAAGAAACCAAGGCTTCAGTCCTAACACCAATTACCCGGGAATGGAATTCAATAGAGCTCAATTCTGAGTAGACATGGTTAGGATTGTGCTGTAAGAAAAATGTTTCTTTTGATTAATTCAAGTACATTTTAACATATCAACATATATTGACAGCCCCCCCCCAAAAAAAAATAAAGAAGAGAAGATGGTCAAAATCAGAAGAATATGAAGGAACTAAATCCTAAATGGGCTGTGAAAAAGAGTTTGCATAATTTCTCCCACTGATGCTATATACACAAAAGGAAGAGGAATGTTTTATTAAAAGTCTTGGCTTGAGTTGGTAGAAATGTTTACAGCCAACTGTTTTTGTGGGACTGAGGCAACAGTAGGTTACACCCAAGCTGCTAAAAGCTTCCCAGCTGGTCTTCAGCTTTTCCTGTAGATATTATTGGATTTGTAGAAATGGCCCTCAGTGCTTCAGAGGTGGCATTAACATTCTTTGCTTGCTTGGGGGGGGGGGAATTCTTGCTCATTTGGGGGAGGGGGGAGTTGCTTCACACCTGACAGTCTTCAGAGATTCTCAGACAAACTTCCACACACAGTCTGAACTCTCTAGGAGAACTATTTAGGAGTCTTGCCAACTATCCCTGTTTCAAAAATTCAAGGTCTTGGCTTCTCCTGTGGCTAGAATTTCAGGGAAACTAACCTGGGAGCTGTTTATTTAGCCTTGGATGTATGTAGCATCTTAGAGCTTGTAGAGTCCAGTCATTAAGATGGTTGCTTCACAGTAGACTTGCTCCATTGAGTGGCTTGGGAATTATTGCTGGGGTGGGCGAAGCTGAAGTTTAGTTTAAACAGTTAATGACCACATTGGTTATAAAAGTGAATGCTTTTTGTCTGCATACTAAATATAGCTATTTGACAACGGCTGATACTATTGTCTTCAGCACACTGGTTTCTAAATTTCTGGGCTGGTTCACAGTTTACATGGCTTGTGTATTCGCCATATGTACAGTGGTAAACTTTCTAAAGGGTGAAGCAAAAGACTTAAAAAATAAATAAATCTGGCCTTCGCTTCCTAGCATGTATCCTTATATGTTCATCAGCTTTACCCAACTGGTGCCCTCCAGATGTGGTGGAACTGGTGGAAATTAGTTCTGCTAATGGGAATTAGTTCTGCAGAACTAGCACTTTTACACAACGCCAATGCCACTTGTAAAGAATTGATCTTCCAGTGTGGCAGCGTCTACAGTCTGTAACTCCTTGCCCATGGACACAAGGCAGGCTTCTTTACTGTATTGGTTTTGCCACCTACACCCCCCCCTTTTAACCCTTACCCAAATATGCAAGGTTGACACACATTTTAAATAGACAATTAAGATCAAAGCTGCTGGTGTTGTAGCTTACAAACCTTTCATCTCAGTAGTAGCCAATAGGAATTACAACAACATTGTAGCTAATAGGAATTACAGTACGGGATCTCTGCTGCAAAGCTTAACGGTTTCAAGCATTTGGCACAGCTATAGTTTAGCTCCCGCCTGGAAACCTATGTCCCCACTGTGAAAGGACGTGTGGATCCAGAATTGGCCTCCACAGTTTTAAATCTTCACAGAGGATTTCCAAACTTCAGTCTCCTTTTTTGCATCCTGTGCACCTAGTGGCACTTGTGCTAAGGGTGATCCAGCACCCAGGCTATTGCTGGTGACTGAGGTGGGAGTAAAATGTGCCTGAAGTACCAATTTGTTCCTTAACTTAGTGCAGCAGCTATCATTTAACTGTGTTGCAGCTCCACTCAACATGCAAATAGGGTTCATTCAAAGTGATGAATCTTGGGATTCTTACAATAATAGTGTTCTACTAGCTTCCAGGTGGCGCTGTGGGCTAAACCACTGAGCCTAGGGCTTGCTGATCAGAAGGTCGGCGGTTCGAATCCCTGTGACGGGGTGAGCTCCCGTTGCTTGGTCCCAGCTCCTGCCAACCTAGCAGTTCGGAAGCACATCAAAATGCAAGTAGATAAATAGGAACCGCTACAGCGGGAAGGTAAACGGTGTTTCCATGTGCTGCTCTGGTTTGCCAGAAGCGGCTTTGTCATGCTGGCCACATGACCTGGAAGCTATACGCCGGCTCCCTCGGCCAATAATGCGAGATGAGCGCGCAACCCCAGAGTCAGTCATGACTGGACCTAATGGTCAGGGGTCCCTTTACCTTTACCTTTTACTAGCTTCCACCAGCTGGTGACTTATGCTTTCTCTCTGCTTTACATGTATGCTTTTAAACATACTCAGCTTGCCTTAACATGTGCTAAAACACACAATTTGTGTTGCTCAGGGATTACCGTTTTCCTACAAATAATTTTGATGCACTACATTAAGAAGATGGTTCGTCTTCTGCTTCAGCTTTGGGTTTACTGACTTATTGTCTGATTTCTTTCTCTTACTTTCTACCACTAGGAATTAGGTAGTAGCAGAGTTCCATATTTCCTAAAATGCTGATTTGGCAGATAATTGATTAGATTCTTTCTTTTTCCAGTGTTGGAAGTTACCTAATTTCCTTGTTCTACTCTGAAAGCAGATGTGAACATAAAGAAAATAAGCATATCTAAGCTTCAGTTCCTTGCATTCAGTGTTTCATCTAACCTGTTTGTCTCAACCCTTCCTGAATCCATTGTGCCTGCAGTGGATAATAGGGGCGGAGTGACAGAGTGAACATACTGAGCTTGGGTGAAAATAATCCACAATTTTACCAAATGCCATTCCTTCAGCAGTTTGACATTAAGAGGGTAGGTTGTTCTCAGCTGGATATACCCACAGGAGGAAGAATGGTGCAAGACAGGGTGATGTAGGTCAGTGTTTCTCAACCTTTTTTGGGCCAAGGCACACTTGTTCCATGAAAAAAATCACGAGGCACACCACCATTAAAAAAGTTAAAAAATTTAACTCTGTGCCGCCCTATATTGACTATATAATTATGACTGTAAGAAACACTTGCCAATTGCTGTGTTGGTTGCAATCTCCTGTAATAAGGCTTCACAAGCCGCTGATTTCTCTGCCAGCACAATCCTTTGCTCAGCAAGTTTCAGGTTGAGCTCATCCAGCCAGCTTCTAAATTTGTCTAAATTTTAGTTTAGTTTGTCTAAATTTTGCCGCGATGTGCGGCGACGAGAAGGGCGATTTGCATTGTCACGTGCCTGGCGGCCGCCAATAAACATCGCTAACCCGCCTCGCGTCGTGACCCGCTCGCCCCGCGTCGTGACCCGGCCGGCTTCCTTTCCGGTGGGTCAGCGCTGCGTATTGGCGGCTGCCAGGCACGTGACAATACAAATCGCCCTTCTCGTCGCCGCACGTCGCAGCACACCAGCTAGCGTCTCGCGGCACACTAGTGTGCCGTGGAACAGCGGTTGAGAAACGCTGATGTAGGTCAACTCTGCTGCTCCTACCAAAGGACTGCGGATGTGGCTATTATGCATCCTAGTCGCAGGGCAGGTTTTGTAAGATAATTCCCCCAGGAGTTTAGAATGTGATCCTATAGTTTGCTGCCTCTTGCATAGGGCAGGGACTGTACTAGGTATGACAGCATATACAGAGCAAAAAACAAAATAATTTATGTGAAGGCAATACTCTAGTACTGTTTCCCTTCAGCAGCTCATTTGGAGCACAACAACACTTTAGCAAGAAACATCCATACAGCAGCTGGTGAAAAAGCATGTAATTGCCTCTGAAGACTTCTCCAGTGCTGGTTTATTTTTGTAATTTAGGGAGTGGAAAGATTGTTTCTTCCCAGTTTGTCTCTCACTATGTCCTTGCCCCCAACACAGTGAAAGCTGCATGCTGCTTTATGTGTTTTCGTCATTTTTGTTTTTAACCAGGGTAGTCAATCTGGTGCCCTCCAGATGTTGGAGTGCTATGCAGGGGTGTAGTGGGAGGGCTGGGGGTCATGCCCCCGGGTGCATTTTTGAGAGGAGGCACAACCAGGCACCCCCCCCCACAGGCTCCCTCATTGGAGCCTGGCTCTGGTGTGCAAGGGAGCTGCCGCGCCTCTCCTGCACTGGGCTGCATGCAGGAGGGAGCAGGCAGCTCCCTCATTCCCAGACGCAGCTCTGCTGCTGGGTCAGGTCTGACCCGGAAGGCAGAGAGGAGGGGGAGAGTCACGGCAGCGTTGCTGTCCCTCTTCTAAGCTGGGCAGTGCCGTGTGAGGATACTGCTGAGGCGTGCCCTGCATGCATGTACAGTACTAGGTGGCAGGAGTGTACGCTCCACCGCTGGTGCAACCACCGGCGGAGGAAGGGGGTGTGGTGGGTGCAGCCTGCCCTGGGTGTCATCCCGGGGGTGTGTGACATCGCCACGCCACCCCCTGGAATGCTCACCCTGCCCCAGTGGGCAGCTAGCCCTGCCTCTGGGTGCACAGCATGTGCGCCGCTCCAGGTGCCGGAGTAGCTAGCTCCACCTCTGGGTGCAGCTCCAGCCATCTCTAACTATTGGCCATGCTGGCTAGGGTTACTGGATTATGGAGTCCAAGAACATCTGGAGGGTGCCACGTTTGCTATCTCTGATTTCTGATGAGTTAATAAATCTGCCCTTGGTTTTTTGCAAGAGCATTGTTTTATGTGTGATGGACGAAGAACTCTGCTTTGAGCTAAGACTATTATTTTCACTTAACCATAATGGTTTTGTGGTGCTTCTGACAGCTATCAAATGCATTGTGGAATAAACCTTTGTGGTTGGTATGTACACATGTGTATAAATTCTATTTACACGTGCATATGCACTAGTAAAAAGAGAATATGTTTCGCAAGAAACTAGAGGTGTCACATTCCTGTGCACAGCAGAAATGGTGTAATGGCAAGTCACATCAAGTACATTGTGGTTCCCATTTTACTGATAGCTGAGGGTAAGGAGATTGAGAGTAAGGCATAGCAATTTTATTTCTCGACTATTTTTTATTAATACAATTTTTGATGACTACAATTGAAGTAACATGCCAGTAAAAATAAAAACGAAGTCCAATTCGTGAAAGGAAACATTTTTGACTATATAATTTATTAATACAAATATACTGAACTGCCAGATATGATGTATAAGTCTGAAGAAAAGCTGACCAAATGCTATTGTATTGTTCTTTGTTCACATTGATGCATTGCCAGCTTGGACGTGGACAGGGAGTACTGATCATTAATCCATTGTTGTATGGGAAGTGATCTCTCCTTCCAGTATTGAAGCACCATGTGTTTGGCAGATCCTAGTGCATGCCTGCCTGACCTGTATTTCATGAAGCACAGCAGTTTAACTCAGGTTAGTTACAGTTGAACAATTACCTGGATACTGGTTGCTCAGCCCCAGTAATTTGTCCAGAAGAGCACACACGTTTCTGTATTGCTGTAGAGGCGTATAAATAATTTGGACATTTGCTTTGTTTTTTAAAACTACATTAGGTGAATTTTCAAATCAAGATACAGACATAATGGCCAATATGTTCATTTTAATGGACCATGTTGTAATTCTTGGAATTTAGGAACACCCACGCAACTGTTGCATGATAGACAGATGGTTAAAATCTTTTACACCAAGTGGTGACAGCTTCCCTACTGAGAGAAGATGGGGAATCTTGTCTTTTTGACTAAGATTTAATGTAAACCACCAAGTGCTGAGGAAATTATTTTCATGGAAGAAAAAAAAATACTTTAGTGACTGTCAGTTACAGATTTGCCAGGGAAAAAATGTAATTACTTTTGATTGGCTGAGCAATACAGCTTTTCTTCAATCAGGTGTTCTGTACTTGGCTCATTTGCTAATTCTTCTAGGCTGCATGGTTTTAACAAATAATATTCAGCAAATAGGCATGGGGTTATCAAGTAAGTACGGTATGCAGATGCAAGAGAAGCTCTCCATCCTATCTCTTCCCCAGCAGCTCTCTGACCACTCTGAAAAACCTTTCCAGAGGGCAAGAAGACTCTTAGTAAAGACTTGGGATATAAGGTAAGGAGCTTTGGTGAGAAAGGAGAGTCAGGAGAAATTGGATGGAAGAGGTAGTTGGTTAAGCATCGGATCTCCTACCTCTTCCAGGCCTGGCCACAGACTGCTCTGACCTTGCCTCTCACCTGACCTTTGTTGTCGCCTCTGCTTGCTTGCCTGCCTGACCTTATAATGGACCTGGATACTGCTTTGGTTACTCCTGGCAAGTCTCCCGTTTATTCAGGGGCCTAGTGAAAACAGGGCATCTGTACTGAGAAGACACAGTGTATATATATTTTTTGTCATGCAAGAGAAACTAAAACCTCACTGTCCAGTGTTCATTATCAGTCTCAGCTCTGTCTTCCCACCTCTTTCTCAGTTCAGCTTGGCTCCCTCTCTCTACAGCAAAATTCTGATGCCAGTGCACAGCAAGCAAATGGTGCAATTGGCTGCTAGGCCCTGGAAAATAGGCTCCTCCTCTCTCTTTGTCGATTAGCCTTGACTATAGTATCTGTCTCCTTTTTTTGTTGCCTTATCATCGGGGTGGGTGGTGTGTCAGCACCCCTGGCCAATCTTAGGGGGAGTTTGATCCCCGTTTTCCATTTTCCACATCTCTGGTGCAATCTCAAGTAAAAGTATTTACAATTTTGAATGTTTCGTGTGTGTAGTTGAGTAGGCTTTCAAAAATGGTAAGGGAGGTAAGGGAAATCAACAGGACTTGTGAAGGAAGAAGCATAAAGTGACAAACTATATTGGAGAATGCAGTTGTAGAGATGATGATTTACAAGTAGCCTCAATTATATCATTAGGCCTACTCATGGAGAAGGACTTCATTCATCTAGAGATCATCCCCTTGGAAACAGGCTTCCCTTTTCACAGATATATTTGTTCCAGAGGCCAGTTTGAACACAGAATTTTATGAATTGTTTATAAGGATGGTAGGCTGGTTTGTATACAGCTGAACATGTAGCTTTTTCTGAAAAAAGTTTACTACGTACTGTAATATCAAGCTGTCTTCCCATTCAGCAACAGTTTCACTTGCAACTTGTCGTGTCTTAGATGATTCAGGCTGGAATCCTTTGCACACTTTATCAGGAATAATGCCTGTTAGATTCAGTAAGGTTTATTTCTGTACAGACCTGCATAGACCTTCGTTCTTGCTTTCTGTACTTAGTACATTATGCTGAAATCGTGGCTCATTTCTCTCTGAATACATATTTTCCTAAGGATGTCATCACACTGCAGTTCACATGGTTGCGGTTAGGCAGCCCAGCCCAGTGAGCAGAAATTTGGTGAGGTTTAAGGGGGAGGGGTAGCTTTTGCGAGTGAAGTGAGCAGGGGTGCGGGCCCTAGTTGTTGCTTTTTTAACATCTTGTTTCTCTCAACCTATAGCTCCCTTAATCCCTTACATTTGTTTTCTCAACTGCTATTTTGAGCGAGTAATGCTAGTTGTATAAAGTAAAGGACTTAAACATTGCAATTTGATGAAATTAAACACCATGAACTCTTTTTCTGCATCATTGCCTAGAGTAGACTGAGTGAAATACAGGCATAACTAAAAAAAGGGTCAACATATCCTTTAGAGAAATTATTGTAGGGGTATTTGCTTTTTTATTAGCCTGATATTGTGTTGTGATAAACTATTATAGTAAGAGCCATATCGTGATTTTATAGAGGGCAAAGCATAATTTATGATACCACATTTCTTTAAAAGTTGGCAGCATGCTGTACCTGTGAGGCTTCTTTATGATAAGCCTCTAAATTTGGTCTTTTAAGTTCTTGATAATACAGAGAAAGTGGCCTAGTAGCTAAAATAAACATCACTGTTTATTTTAAATCATAACTTGCATCTGTCACATGATCGGTAGCTATTGGAATGAGAAACTGGAGAGTAGCAGAAAGGGATTTCATAGCTGGTAAAGCAACCATGCTGAACCCACTAGGGTTGCTGTGGGGGCCGCTAGCTGTTTGAAATATTTGTGCAAAGTTTTTTTGCAATGTATCATTTTTTAATGTCGGAAATGGGCCGGACTTTAAAGAGATCTGTTCAACCCAAATAGCAGATCAATACTTTTTTTCTTTTTTCTTTAAGGTGAGGGTTAAAATCAAATATTTGTTTTATTAAGATCATGTCCAGGTATGTGTGCAAGGCTGCACATCTCAGGGGGGGATTTTTCGTAAGGGAGAAAAGGCTTCTCTATAAAAGATGGGAGTTTCTTAACAGACACCGTGACATTTCTTTCAAAATGCACAACTTTCCCCTTTGGTGTTAGGCAGAGAGGAAGCACACTTTGGTGTTATGCAGAGAGGAAACGCATAATATGACAGACTTCTCAGTCTGCATGTGCCAGTGTAAATTTTCCCTGTAACAAAAAATAAAACTACAGTTGCATGCAACAGGTGGCCAAGGGTCTATAATTAGACCTGTAGCTTGAAGAATATAAAATAATAGGAAAGAATAGATAATCTTTTCAGTTTCCAGGCAGCATCTATAAATCTTTATTACATATTGATAAACTGATCTTTCTACTGAGCAGTAAATGCCTTCATTCTTTTTAATGTGACAGCTAATTTTGGTTCTCTAACCATTACTGTCTATTCATAAATAAAGTAATTATCCTTTTGTCTTTTCTAATGGGATATGTTGTCATCTGGCTCTGATAGTGTTTTGTGCTGTATGTGACTGTCTTATTTATTTTATGGAGTGCTACTAATGAAAGGCAAATAAACTTCAAAAAAAGTTTTTTAATTCTAAAATAATGTAATTTCTGAGTAATAGGCTAACTTGTAAAGGAACAATTCTTTCAAGTACATGGGCAATTTATTCTGAAGACTGTGTGGTACCAAATACTTTGTTATCTACTCACCCATTCACTTCTTTCCTCTGTGCTCACCAAATTTGCTACAACAAAACTGACAGGAAGTGCAAGGAGTGCAGCTTGATAACAAAAAGTCAGACAATTACGAAGTATTTTATTCAGTGAACATGTGGTGAAGAACAATGAAAATAATCTTGGAGAATATGTTTTAATTTTAGTCATTTGATCATTTGAAAAGCTTCATCAAGGCAGTCAACCCAGCTGGCTAAAAAAGAGGCAAGACTACAGAGGAAGACAGATGCTGCTTCTGAGCCGAGCTTTCCAAAATAAATAACACAATACAAAAACCAAAAAATAAAAATAATAAAATTACTCTGACACAGTTCCAAACTTTACACAACAGCGGCTTAACAAGAGACCACTTATTGTGCCATTCTCTTTTCTCTCTTTAGTTTTGAGATCTAGGATGCAAGTAGATGTTAATTTGTTTTGCATTTTAATAAACAGTACAATGGTTGGTGGCAAATTAATTCATACGATTTAGCACCCTTTGTCAGTTCTTGTGTCATGGAACAATTTTTAAGTGAGAGTACTGATGCAGAGCTCAGCCAGCAAAGCGTAACAGCAGCAGGCTGATGCCTATTTATATTTTATTAGCATCTATCTCATCCATTAACTTCCCCAAACTCTATCAACTTAATTTGTAAGCCTCATAGTTTATTCTCTTTCAGATTAACTCCTTTTATCATTTCATTTGGAAATATGTGGCATCTGTAGGACTCCTCACAGCACTGAAATCTTTAATTTTTTATGTATCTTGCAACATGTGAAAGCTCCCCCCTCAGTTGATATGAAGCTCTTTGTGCAATGAATGTGTATGAGAAGCTGGTGAGAAGTTTGTCGCTTAGAACACCTGTCAAACGTACGCACATTGATCAAGAACTGTGGCTGAAATCAGAAGCTAATGAGAGCATTTCTTCCCCTTTTAAAGCTATTCCTTTTCTCAAGAAAAGCTACCGTACATCTGATCTATAGAAATGTACAGTTGCTGTTTCTAGTAAGTTTTCCTTGTATCACTTTGCATGAACTGCTGACAAGGAATGTTCAGTTCACAGCTTTTTTGTGACAATTTATATCCAGTTCTATCCGCAAAGGTGAATATTTGAATGAAATATGGACAGGTCTTCTCTTTTTCATCCACATATTCCAAATGTGTATATATAATTGTATAATTGACTAGTTCAATTTTGTTGTACTTGGGCATTATTGTAGTCAATAAAAGGGTTCAGATATTTTCCTATTTCCAAGCCGTACAGATTGCATTTTAGTATTTGGCCTGTCCCCCTTTTCTTTTTTACTGCTGGCCTGGGATTACTTTTTTTTCTTTTGGTGCTGTTCCATTTCCCATTGTCCCTTCCCTTATACCTGCATCCTTCTAAGTGTAGGTATGTACAGTCTGGTAATTTGAAGGAATTTGATTTTGGGGGTACTTTTATGGTATTTGCATAGGCCAGGGGCAGAAGCCTTATGTAGCTGCTTATAGGCCTTGCTTTGCTTGCCAAGAGTTCACATGTAACACTAAGCCGTTTGTTTAGAACAGGGATGTCCAACTTCCAAGAGACTGCAATCTACTCTGATTAAAAAAAACTGGCAGTTATCTGTCCATTGTATTCACCATAGTTGTTGAGCTTTTGGGGGGGAGGAAGACTCAAAGCTTTTTTTTTGGACCTGTAGGACATCCCTGGTTTGGGATAACTATCGTTTGAGTTAAAATGTTAATCCAGCCCAGGAGGCTGATCATGACTTGCTGTCTTATAAACCATGGTTTGCTTTAACTATATCTGGCAATGGGTCAGAATAATAATAATAATAATAATAATAAAAAAAAATAATAATAATAATAATAATTTATTATTTATACCCCGCCCATCTGGCTGGGTTTCCCCAGCCACTCTGGGCGGCTTCCAACAGAAAAATAAAATAAAATAATCTATTAAACATTAAAAGCCTCCCTAAACAGGGCTGCCTTCAGATGTATTCTAAAAATCTGGTAGCTGTTTTTCTCTTTAACATCTGATGGGAGGTGTCACGGTGGCCGGAGTGGACTACTTCAGAGTAACGACGCCACGCAGCTCTGCATTTTATTCTTTTATTGGTGCTGCGTATTTACAGTGCTCAAGTCATTGCTATTTACACGGAGTGATGTGGTCAGTCGGTTTCAGAACCTCCTAATGGCTTTTGGCGCGTCTTTCTCCAACACAAAAGCTTTGGCAGACCCATCCTCTTGCCCCTCCTTTTCCTGCGTAATTCTGGAGTTGGGGGGATGGGTCTTCCCCCCTTGCTTGCCCCTTCCTGTCCCACCTGGGACCCTGGCTCCTCTACCTTGCCTGAGCCTCGGACACGACTTCCTGCTTCCCCACTGGAATCGGAACTCTCCCTGCTTTCCCCTTTGCTCGGGGACGGGCTTGAACTCAGGAGGGGAGGGACTTCGCGATATCCCCTGTCCCTCACATCCACCCCCCTCCCAAGCTCTCCTTCACCCCTCCCCAGGCCCCCCTCATGTGTCGGTGACGACTGGAAGCCTAAGAACTCAGTGCTCTCCGAGCCTGTTGGTGTGAATACCTCCCCCCAGTCCTGCGAGCCCCCCCCTTCCGCCTGGGCGGACGGGAATCCCAAAAAGTCCGTGGCGTCAGAGCTGGTGGGGGTAAAAACGTTCTGCCAATCTGCTCCTTCCTCTGACTGGGTGGATCTCGGTGACACCCATACCTCATCCTCTGGTTCCTCAAACTCCGCTTCCCAGCGCCATGGTGAGCTGCTCTCCCGTGCCTCCTCCTCCTCCCCCTCCCTTTCCATGTGCCAGGGCTTGGGTCTGTGGGGAAAGAGGGCGTGAAATTCTTCCACCAAGAATTCCTCCTGTATCTGAGTGGCTGGGACCCATTCATTCTGGGACGGTGGAGCATCCTCCCATGCCATGAGGTACTCCAGTCCCCCCACCCCCCACCTTGAATCCAGGATGGCCGTGGCCTCATTGAGTTGCTCCCTGCCTTCCCTCTCCCCCCCTCCCTCGGGGGTTTGTTCGCTGTCTCGGAGCCTGCTGCTTTCCCTGTACGGCGACAGCAGCGATCTATGAAACACTGGATGCACCCTCATGTCCTCTGGCAGTGCCAGCCTGTATGCCACCGGGTTTACCTGTTGCGTGACCGTGAAGGGGCCCAGCCTTTTGGGTGCCAGCTTTTTGCACCTCCCTCTGGTGGGAAGGCCCTCCGAGGACAACCACACCTTGTCCCCCACCCTGATGACCTCCCCTAGTCGCCTGTGGCGATCTGCCCCCTTTTTGTACGCTTCCTTGGCCCTCTCCAAGTGTTCTCTGAGCTGCTGGTGCACCGTCTCCAGTTCCTCTGCCCAATCCTCCGCCTGTGGGCCCTCCTCCTCCTCCTCCCCCTCCCTCTCTGGGAAAGATCTGAGGTCGCGCCCGTAATTGGCCTTAAAGGGCGACACCCCTGTGGAGACGTGCACTGCATTGTTGTAGGCAAATTCTGCTAGTGGCAGGCGATCCACCCAGTCCGTTTGCCTCTGGCTGACGTAACATCTCAGGTACTGCTGCAGAATGGCGTTGACCCTCTCCGCTTGTCCGTTGGTCTGCGGGTGTCTAGCCGTCGACAAGCTGACCTCCACCTGCAGGAGGTTCATGAGCCGCCGCCAGAACCTGGAAACAAATTGGCGGCCACGATCCGAAATAACCCTTAAAGGTAATCCATGCAGTCTGAAAACGTGATCAACAAACAGTTTGGCTGTCTCTTCTGCAGAGACTGCCCTGGCACACGGTATAAAGTGGCACATTTTGGACATGAGGTCCACCACCACCAACACTGCGGTCTTACCCCGGGAAGAAGGCAGATCTGTGATGAAGTCCATGGACAGCACTTCCCACGGCCTGTGTGGCGTGGCTAAGGGCTCCAGCAACCCTGGTGGCGCTGCTCTGACCACCTTTGCCCGCTGGCAGGTGTCACAGCCCCGTACATAGTCTCGAACATCTTCCCTCACCCCTGGCCACCAGAAGTGTCTCATGACTAGGTGAGTGGTCTTGTCCCTTCCAAAATGCCCCGCCGTTGGGTTGTCGTGCATCTGTTTGAGGACCGTACGTCTGAGCTGGGTGGTGGGCAGGTACAGTGCCCCCTTGTAGAAAAGCAGCCCTCTGCGTTCTGCAAAGTCTTTTGCCTGCTCCCTCCCCCCTCTCAGTTCTCTGAAGATGCGGTTGGCAAAGTCATCCGCTGCCGTCAGTGCTGTGAGTTCTGCCTCGCTCACCACTGCTGCTCCGCAGGACCATGCCGACGGGGGGAAAATGTGCCTTGGGGCTGGTGGCTCCTCCTCCTCCATGTACTCTGGCTTGCGGGAGAGGGCATCCGCCCTGACGTTCTGCTCTCCCGGGATGTAGTGTATGGAGAAGTTGAAGTTCGAGAAGAACTCTGCCCACCGTATCTGCCGCTGGTTGAGCACCCTGGCAGTTCTCCAGAACTCCAGGTTCTTGTGGTCTGTGCACACCTGGATGGGGTGCTTGGCGCCCACCAGGAAGTGTCTCCAATGTTTGAACGCAGCGTGGATCGCAAGAAGTTCTTTGTCAAACACGGTGTAGTTGCGCTCGGGCTGTGTCAACTTCCTGGAGAAGAAGGCACAGGGTCTCCACTCCCTGTTGGCGTCCAGTTGCAACAAAATGGCGCCCACAGCTTTCTCAGAAGCATCTGTCTCAATGCGTAGGGGCGCGTCCTGGACCACGTGGAACAGGTTCTGGTCCGAGGCGAACACCCTCTTGAGGCTTTCGAACGCTGCTTGCGCCTCTGGTGTCCACCTGAACTTCTGCTTGCCTCTCAGGCAGTCAGTGATGGGAGCCGTAACGCGAGAGAAGTTCTTGATGAACTTCCTGTAGAAGTTGGCGAAGCCTAGTAGGCGTTGGGCATCTTTGCGCGTCCTGGGGCTGTGCCAGTCCAGGATGGCCTGCACCTTGTCCTTGTCCATCGCCAGCCCCTTGTCTGACAGCTTGTAGCCCAGGAAGTCCACCTCCTTGGTGTGAAACTTGCACTTCTCCAGCTTCACATACAGGTGGTTCTCCTTCAGGCGCTGCAACACTTCCCTGACATCTTTCACATGCTGCACTGGGTCATTGGAATAGATAAGGATGTCATCCAGAAAGACCAGGCAGTTCTTGAAGAGGAGGGACCCCAGGACGTGGTGCATGAAGGCCTGGAAGCAGGCTGAGCCCCCTTGCAACCCGAAGGGCATCACCAGATATTCAAAAGAGCCCAGAGGCGTGAACATCGTGGTCTTCCATTCATCGCCTTCCCGGATCCTGATCAAGTTGTACGCCCCCCTCAGGTCTAGCTTGGTGAAAATCTTGCCCCTGCGTGCTGCTGTCAGGAGATCATCCACTCTGGGCATGGGGAAAGCCACTGGCTCTGTCACCGAATTCAGCCGTCTAAAATCCACCACCAGGCGGCGCTGTTGCGTGTCTTTCTTGTCCACCCAGAAGACCGGGCTGCCCCCTGCTGCCTTGCTTTCTCTGATGAACCCCCGCTTGAGGTTCTTGTCGATGAAAGCGCGCAGATCCTCCAGTTCCTGGTCTGACATGGCGTACAGCTTGGCTGGGGGTATAGTTGCCCCTGGCACCAGGTTGATCTGGCAGTCAAAAGGCCTGTGTGGGGGTAGGTGGTCGGACTCCGCTTCGCTGAAGACCTCCTGCAGGTCCCAGTACGGCTTGGGTATCGCCTCACCCCCTTTGACGTGCATGGTGGCCACCGTGGCTATCGGAGGCCCCTCCCCTGGTTGGTGCTGCATGCAATGTTCCAGGCAAAAGTCCGATCCAAAAGTGATGCATCTCTGGTGCCAACTGATGGAGGGGTCGTGGCGCGCCAGCCAGCTCATGCCCAAGACGATGGGGGGGTCTGAGATGGTGGTGACGTTGAATGCCAGTGTCTCTGAGTGCCTTCCCACCGTCATTCTCATGGGGGGGGTTTGATGAGTGATGGCCCCCCCCAGCAGCTCTCTGCCGTCAATGGTTGCCACATGAAGGGGAAAATCCAGCTGCAGAAGCTGGATCTGGTGCTCTTCTGCAAAGTTTCTCGAGAAGAAGTTCGCTGAGGCACCACTGTCAATTAAGGCAAGGACCGTCAGGGGATAGCCATTTGGGAGCGTTAGCGTGACTTCTAGAACCACTCCTGCTCTGGGAGGGGTGGGCTGGCTCTGCTCCTCTCTGTGCGGGTGGGTGGGCTGGGGCTGTTGTCTGCTGACTGTGCCTGGCTGCTGCCCCTTGTCTCCTGCAGCCAGGCTTTCCCGTTTCCCTGCTGTGGTGCTGCGTCAGTGGGGGAGGGCACCACCGTTCCCGCCCTGCCTTGCCACTCCCTGCGATGTGGGCAGTCTCTGACGAGATGCTGGGGGGAGTTGCAGAGAAAGCAATTCCCGCCCTTTCCCTCCTTGCGTCTTGGCGCCGCTGGGGTTTGAAAAGCCCGCGCGCGCGCGCTATCAATCTGCATGGGTTCCTGGTCCTGGCTGGCCCCAGGCGTGGCTTGAAAGGGTTGTTGGGGGAGTGGTTTCTCCTGCGACCGTGGGAACCAAGCCCGCTTTGCGCGCGTTGCTTGTTTGTCGCTCCACCGGGATTCCTGTCTCACCCCCACCGCCAGAGCCGCTTTGCTCAGCTGATCCATATCACTGGGCTTTGGACCTCTCGAGAGCTCATCCTTCACCTCCTCATGCCACCCCAAGTAGAACGCCGCTTGCATTGGGGGGGACCCCAGTTCCCACCCCAATCTGTGCACCAGCATGGTGAATTTCGCCCAATACGCGCGAACTGTCATATTTCCTTGGCGTAAATTATGAAGTTCCTCCTTAGTCTGGTCCATATGACTATCGGACGAATACATCGTTTTCAAACCTTCTAGAAATAGTTTGACATTCTTCACGCAAGGATTCCTTGTTGCAATTAACGGTCTTAGCCACTCCCTGGCTGCCCCGGTAAGGTGCTCCACAATAAACGCTACTCTGTGCTCATCATCAGGGAACTCATCGTGGTGCAGCTCAAGAGCATACACAATCTCAGTCTCAAAGCCTTGAAATTCCTTCGGGTCTCCATTGAACTTGCTAACTAGGGTCCCAGCTCTCCTTCCTGGCAGCACTTGGACTTGGGGTGCCCCTCCCGCCTTGTTTTTCTCTGCATCCAGCTTGTTTTGGAGGTCTACCGCCACCGCCCTTAATTGCTGCTCTTTTTCCTGAAGCTCTCTCACCTGTTCCGCAAGTTGTAGCCGGTCGTCCTGGACCTTCTTAGTCTCCTCTTTAGCTGCCTTCAATTCTCCCTGCGCCTGCAGCGACAGCTGCTGCAGTTCTAGCTGGGCTTGCTCCGCGATCTGCCGCCACTTCTCCGCCTCTGACACGCTCATCCCGGCAACTCCAAAGTAGCCCAAAAAAAGATTAGGAGGTTGCTGTCACGGTGGCCGGAGTGGACTACTTCAGAGTAACGACGCCACGCAGCTCTGCATTTTATTCTTTTATTGGTGCTGCGTATTTACAGTGCTCAAGTCATTGCTATTTACACGGAGTGATGTGGTCAGTCGGTTTCAGAACCTCCTAATGGCTTTTGGCGCGTCTTTCTCCAACACAAAAGCTTTGGCAGACCCATCCTCTTGCCCCTCCTTTTCCTGCGTAATTCTGGAGTTGGGGGGATGGGTCTTCCCCCCTTGCTTGCCCCTTCCTGTCCCACCTGGGACCCTGGCTCCTCTACCTTGCCTGAGCCTCGGACACGACTTCCTGCTTCCCCACTGGAATCGGAACTCTCCCTGCTTTCCCCTTTGCTCGGGGACGGGCTTGAACTCAGGAGGGGAGGGACTTCGCGATATCCCCTGTCCCTCACATCCGGGTACCGAGAAGGCCCTCTGCCTGGTTCCCCGCAACTTGGCTTCTCGCAATGAGGGAACCGCCAGAAGGCCCTCGGTACTGGACCTCAGTGTCTGGGCAGAACGATGGGGCTGACACAAGAATCCAACTGGGTTTGTTCTTAACTGTGATTTGTTTGGCTACCCTGACCCAATCAAGCTGGAAAACAAACTGAGCTTTGGAGGAACAAGCCATGGCTTGTTTACTCATCTGTGAGATGATATCTCACATGGCTCAAGGTTTGCTGAACTAACAATGTTTAAAACAAGCCATGGCTTAACATATGTGAGTGCTGCCACTGTATTAAGGAAATTCTATACCAACTTGGATGTGTTTATTTCTGCTTATAATACGTACAGTAGTTGTAAAATAATGCCCTCTAAATTATTGGGTAATACAGTCATACCACATGTTGCGTCCGCTGCAGGTTGCTTTTTTCCGGTTTGCGAACGCAGCGGACCCGGAAGTGTTTACTTCCGGGTTTGTCCGCGCGCGCATGCACAGAAGTGTTCTGCGCGCTTCACACATGGGCAGAAGCTCTTTATTGTGCTTTTGCGTATGCGCGAAAGCGCCGCTTGGGTTGCGGACTTTTCGGGGTGCGAATGGCACCCCAGAATGGATCTGATCTGCAACCCGAGGTACCACCTGTACACAAGAGTAATAATTACTGAGGTAGGAGATGGAATATATTTGTGTGGTGAGATATTCATCTTCTTTGTTGTTCTTTGAGCTCAGTCCTCTCCTGGTCTATCAGAACTTTGCCTTTATTTCAGATTCTGGCTCAGCTTCTTTTCTAGATTGTTTTTGTTAAGCATTTGCTGGTGGCTGCTAAAAGTATTCGTCATAGTTGCTGCATTAGCTGATATTCCATGGTATTTGCTGAAACATATAATAAACTGAAAAAGCAGGCCTGTAAACTGGGCATAGTGCAGTTTAGGGGCTTTGGTTGATCACTGTTTTGTCCCATGAGAAAAGCCATAAACCATCTTCCTAGCCAGTGTGTGATCATATTATTTAAATATACTTTAGGGAAATCTCTCTGTCCCCAATACAACTACTCAACTAGTAAGAAATGAGAACAAAGGCAAGGAGGAAAATAATTTATGTTGAAATTATACACTTGTGTAAGCCAAATCTTATACTGTACTGCTGAGATACACATTTTTTCTAATGTCTTTAACTGTCTTACCTAATTATTACATGTTTGGGTAATAATGTTCCTGAACATTAATAGTGATGACCCTTCTAATATGAAGAGGCAAAAGTATATGTACTCCCTAATTTGCAGTTCATGCTTTTCCAGTACCCTGTTTATTCTCTCTAAAGTTTTAGATACTATAATAAAAGTAAGCACAAGGAATTCATCTTTGTGGAAATTCCAGATTTATCTTGAATATTTAATACTGATTTGTTTAATAGTGTTATTTATTATGCTCCTTCAAAGTTAAAGGAGAAACTGGGAATGTCACTTAACATAATATATCAAGGAAAAAAGCATGAAATATTTACTAGTCTTTTTTTTGTCACTGGATCCTAGTCTCAGTCAATGTCTCTGAGGTTTTGTGTGCCTATGGTTAAACCTTTCTGTTCTCACTCCCTATCTCTTGTTTGTTTGTTTGTTTTTTAAAAAGACTATCATGTAGGTTTATTTCATAGTATTCATGTTTAGGATAGCTTCCTTCATGCAACACAGCAGACATAGATTTTAGGTAGATCCAGACTCATTAATTTAGTACGTCAATCAATGTAGTAGTGGTTGTTTCAGGAATTGTTAATGGCTTTATTTTTCAGTGCTCCCTGGACACAATAACTCACAGTAAATGTATCTGTGAGTGAAACTGGGAGACAGACTGCGCCACACTAGATAAGATTAAAAGTAGATTGCAAGTTTTATTGAGCATACTAAATAGCAATGCTATTTATTATTTAGGAACAATGCTATCCCTGCCTTATTATTCCAACCTAGAAACTCATCTGATTACTTGTCATGGTTTGATCCTCAACTGACAAAGCAAGTTTTTGAAAAGTAGTGCTGATCTTGCAATCAATAGATGTCAACAATGTATGCCTGAAAAAAGAGGGTGAGTTCTTTATGGCCTGGTTTGTACAAAATACCAAGTCATTGTTTATTTAGCAAACCACGAGTTAACCCACAGATAGTCATGCAAACCATGGCTTAGTTCTCCATATATTTCCCGCTCGGCTCATGTCTGTAGTTTGGTAAGCATTTGATCTGGTCAAAGAAACTTGTGGCTAAGGAAGCATACTGTACTTGGTTCACATGTAACACCAAGACATAGTTAAACCAAGGTTGTAAGCCAGCAACTAGGCATAACTTCATACAGTATTGTGATTTATTGACAGGAAGCAAACTATAATTAAGCTGCTGGGCTGGGTTCACAGATAACACTAAACCATAGTTTTAAAAAAACATAGTTTAAGGTTATGTGTGAATCAGGCTATATATGGAGGGGTCGGTGGTGGTAACTGTAAACATAAGGACTGTTCATTTTGGATCATGATGCTTAGGATTGGGGCTTAGTCTGAGGAGGCCGATATGCTCTTCAGCATGATAGCCGTTTAGAATATTGCTTATTTTGCTGTGATGCCATTTCTAATACATTTATCTGTATCCCAGGAAGGCATAGAGTAATGAGTATGATAAAGTTCATTTAGTTACTCATTGTAGATATTTTTCTGGTTTGCAAGTAACTCTTAAGTCAAACCATGACTTAACTTGAGCAAGTAAATGGACAGACTCCTGGAGAGAGAAGATAATTGCTGCTTTGGTCTTCTCTGGCTGCTTTCCTGATGTACTGTGCTATATAGTATGTTGTCTGAATCTGGGCTTCTGGTTTAGTTCTCTCCAAACAAACTATGACCTGTAACCAAGGTTTGTCCTGTGGTTTATGGTTTGCCTGTAAGACTTAAATCACAAGTCCAGGTTCAGATGACACGCTAAGCTTAACCATGGCTTAACTCAGCATAGCACAGCAGCAAAATGACTGGGGAGGAGTTCAGTGGGCACAGTCTTCTTTTCTGGAGCCCACACATTTGTGCTAAGCCATGGTTTGACTTAGTGTGATATGTGAACTTGGGTAATGAATTTGGAATCCTGCCTGCATATAATTCATTTTTGGTTTAGGGACTAGTTAGAACTAGTTGTTATGAGGTGTTCCGTTTACAAGGGGAAAGTTTCACATACATGGTTTTATACCCTTGCTCTGTTATTTATCTATACAAAATATTTGCTAGAGGGCAATCAGGAGATGAGCATTGCCTCTTTTATGTCTAGAGTGATACATATTAAATTTTAGGAATATACCAGAGCAAGGCTGTGGCATATTTGTGTGAACCTTCAGATTTGTGTTTCCTTCAGATGTTCTCAAACTCTGACCATTTTTAGAAATGTGGCATAGGTAGGTTCATATAAAATATTATTATTTAGAAACTTCCACTTACCTGTTTTCCCTCTGACCCCAAGGTTATATTTCTACATCTTCATGAAAAGACAAGTTTCTCAGAGTGTGAACCATTGTGCTGCTGTGTGTAGAGTTTAGAACCTGGATGTGCAAAATTGCCTTGGCTTTTGGATAGAGACTTCCAACTACAGGTATACCCCTTTACTGGGATACCCAGTGATCACACCTGTTTTTGAGGTGGCTAACACTTCTATTGACTTTGGGTAATCAGTGGTGCCAACAGTTGGGTGTACTACTGTATCATCAGAGAGAGAAAATATTTTCTGCTGATTGCGCCTATCTACAGTTCTCTGTTTCAGAGCCACCCCCCTAACTGTCAGAAGCAGGGTTGTTTTTTTTTGGGGGGGGGTGTTAAATAGGAAGGACAGGTCTGTAAAAATTGGGTGCCACACCTTGCATGAACAGAATGCTTTTCTCTAAGACAAAGACAAAATTGAATAAAATTCTGAGCAGTGCTAAAAAAGGAAGAAAGGTTGTTTTTTTAAAGAATAAAATAAAAATAAAAAAGCAATTAAAGTTGTCAACACCCACATCCAAATTTGTTTTGTATGCTTGGCACAGGGTCAGTCTGTTTTGACAGGCAGCTTGGTTACTTATATCTTACAGCACATGCATTCCATAACTTAGTGGATTTTGTTATGAATTTTACTTCATTTGTATGCTGTGACAGAACTGTGAGTTGTATTATTCTTCAGTATATGCATTTCTTCAGTTTTTCCCTCTCTATTTAAAGAAATAATGATGTTGTGTCCTGTGCTCCTCAATCAGAAGCTCCATTGTATATTCTTGGAATATGGTTTTTGCAGGTTAAGAGAAACTGTGGCAGGAGTATAGGGCAGCAGCTACCTATCCTATTATTATTTAAATTATGCCTCTTATTATTAGTTCTGAATATGTATTAGTTTTTATTATAACTTCTTCTTTTATTATTCAGAAAGAGAGAGCCATACATTCTTATGGGAAATGCAGGAGAGAAAAAAATACTTTTTAAAGAGCCTACTGTCTTTCATGCAGACTGTATTCCTGAGGGTTTTACATACGGTAGAAGAAGAGCTTGTTTCAAGAACCTGCACACCTTTCTTAAGCTCTTATTCTTGTTGATGTTGAATAGTAGCTAGGTACACTGAAACTCCCTCAAGATCACTATTTGTAGCAGTACGAGTAGGAAGGAAATTAAAGAGGCAAACACTGAGAAATGGAATCAACATGGTGACAGACTGTGCGTGTGTGAGAGAGAGAATGCAGACTGGAGTATTTGATGAATCACCTTTAGATTGCAAGCTCTTCTGGCCTCTGGACTCTCAGGGACTTTTTTGTTGTTTACACAAAAACCCAAAATTTGGCTTTGCCCTTTGTACACTGCATTTACCCAAATAATAATTGCATTGTAATCTGAAATACAAACATTGTTAAGGAATATGAGAGGAATTTAGTATTTAAAACCTTTGTTTTACTAAAACTTTGCAGATGTAGCTTTTGCTGTCTTAGGTGTCTTCTTAGTTTATGAGTAACATTTACTTAAGTTGGTAGGGTGATTAAAACAACTTTGTTTAAGAAATCTGGAGATGCAAAGATTATAGCTTTAAAGGTCAGTTATGATGAAGGGCAGGTTAGAAATGCAGCAAATGAAATGTAATTTAAGCATTTAGGTATCCTGGCTGATAGCTGTTGGAGATGTGAAATTCATCTACTTTGGCCACAGTCCTTAGCCATTGCACCTTTTTGGAGGGAGGTTTAAACTATTGTAAAAAAAAATTGTGGAGAAGGCCTTGGATATTGGAGATGTGAATCAAGTAATTGGTCACATACTGGTTAAGTAGGGTCTGGTGGAAGAACAGGGGAGATGGTTTTGTAGCAGTATGTTAACAGCCAATATAATAATTCTGCAGCATTGGGGATCCCTGGTGATGCCTAATATTAAAGGTTGGGTATACGACCTCCTGTAACAGGATGTGTATAAAACGGCCCTTTTTAATAAAATGCAAAAAATGAAATTTTTGAAAGATCTGGTGTGGATGTTTGCAGAATAACATCTAGAGCCATAAATTAGGGAAACAGTATTTTCTTTTTTTTCTTTTGGGCTTAGCATTACTGCTACTAATAGCTGACTTATGCTTATTGTTGTTAGAGTTGCCATTAATATATACTGTAAATAAACAAATGCACCCAACAGGTATGTACCGTATTTAGCTACTTTGCAGAAGTGTGTGCAGCCTTTTTATTCCTAAAGAGAATGTAGATATTTAAAAACTCAACATAATGCTTACATAATATAATTCAGGTTTATTTATCAGTCTTTCTCTTTTTGGTTCCAGCTGAGCTACTGGGATCATCAGCAATCAGGCTCTCTTCCTTGCGTGATCTTCCTGCTCAGCTGCAAGAATTGTACCAGCAGGGTTTCATCTTGGCTGCTGTCCATCCCTTTGTGCAGCCAACTAATGAGAATGAGAGGACTCCCCAGGAACAAATCTTCAGGGCTGTACTGATCAAGAAAACAGAAAGGTAAAGCTCAAGATAGTGAGCAGGGAATAAAAATAGACAATGAGATTTCCTGCTGAGATTTGACCTAGATCAGGAAATAATAGCAGTGTCATGTTAATATTTGCTGTGCAAGCCTTGGGTATTTTCATAGGCTTAGCATGTTTTGCGTGTTTTATGATCCATCTGCAGCTTGGCAGCAGAATCTGAGGATAACAAGCTGAAATGTGTTTCATATTTTGGAATACACTGTCACCAGGAAACAACCAATCCTGGGCAGAAGTCTGAGAGGCTGGCCTGTTCTTGTCGTCTTTTAGTGTAATAATTTTATTTTGTTAACATGCATCTAGAAAAACCATTTGGTTTTGATAATCACATTTCCATTGTCTGTATAGCTGGTGGTATTATATAGGCATTGCTATTTAAAAAGAAGTTGAAAATTTGCAATTATATTAGAATTCAACCCCCACTACACCTATAAAATAATTTTCTTGCTAAATATAGACACACCACATCAAGAGAATTATTATTATTATTTTTGCTTTGATTTCATTTCAGTGCAAATAAGCAGCACATTTTAATGCAACCAATGTCCAGAGGAGATTAGGAGTGAGACAGAACTTTTTTATTTTTTATTTTTTAATATAATTTTTATTAGATTTTAACAAGAAATACAGAAAAAAAGAAAAAGGCACAGAAAAGCAAAAAAAAGAAAAAAGACAAAAACAAAAAACAAGAACAAAAACAGATTCAGGCTTCCTCATTTCCCCTTCTTGAGTTCTTATTGTTAAAAATAGTTCTCGCATTTTCCCATTCTAACTTCACATTCTTTTTTCTAAGTTTCAACTTTTTCATTGCTATTATCCATTCTCCTTATACTTTGACCTCTTTTCTCTTAACATCCTCTCTCCAAAATTATTATTATCTAATCCCTAATCTCTTTCCCTTACCCAAAAATATATAAGATTCGCATCCAAATTTATTACCCATTTACTTCCACCCACACAACAAAGTTCCCGCCCCCCCTTCCCTGAAATCGAAGTCTCCAGATGTATCAGCCAGGTTCTTCATACAATCCTTAATACATTCCGAGATCAGACCATATTATTTCAGACAATACCAAATAATCCAGAACCCCTCAACCCACCCCTAGTCTGTCCCATACCAACTTTTGCCGAACTCTTGCCCCCCTCTTCTGTAATCCCATCACTTTATATCTTTGCACCTTTTCATCATCTTTCTGCCCCCCAACTGTTTGCATCCTCCCCTCTCTCACCGGGGCACTGATTTTCCCAGCCTCTTTTTTGGGGTGCTTTTTTGCTTTTACCCTCTCCTGTTTCACTTCTCTCACCAGTGAAACAGTGTTTTCTCCTACTTTTCCTCCCTGTTCCACCCCTCCCACCAGTAGAACAGTGTTCTTTTCAGGAAATAAGTCCATTGGTTCAGCATATTGTCCTTCAATATTATCTTTCTCCTCTTCTAGGTTTTTTACATGCGTCACTCCAGCACGGTCCTGGTCTTCCAATCTTTTTTCTTCTCCCTTCTCCTGATCTTCTATTTCTGTTAGTTCCTGTGTTTTAAAGTCAGAAACAAATGTCTCGACAGTCTCTTCTCTCAGGAAATTTACATCAAGCTTGGAGATACTCACTTGCTTAGTAAGATCCAAAATTGTTGCCAATATTAAGTCCCACTGTGTGACTTCCTGTCCACTCTCTGAAACCTTCTCTCCTAGTCCTTTGTCTAAAATCTCCTCCATCTTTGTGCAGACAGGCAGTGGAGTTGATGTTTTGATCCAATAAAAATGAAAAGTGAACAAACAAGCAAAAAGCCAGGAATCTAGTCCCACTTGGTCAAAATCTCTCTCTTTACTCCTTCTTTTCCTCAGAGTCAATACTGAGCAGCCTCAAGGCAAAACAAGTCCTCTTTCACTGTTTACAGCTCTCAGTCTCTCACATTCAGCCAGACACATTCCTTTGTATTGTGACGTCATTCAGCAGACTGGCTGATCTTTCCTTTGACCCGACTCCAGGCTCGCAGGGGGCTTTTCTCAATACTAGATCTCAGTCTTTTGCAGAGATAAATACACCACTTACTTTTTCCTTTACTCTGCCTCAGGAAAAAGTTCTTTTTACAGCATTTCTGGGTTTTCTAGCTTGCTGCGATCTTTAATTACTCAATCGGGGGGAGATGACTTCCCTTTTTAATCTCCGCCTCCCACTGCCAAATTCTTGTTCCAAATTGATTGGTTTCAACTTACTTCGTCCAGATCGTAACTTTTTCAGGAAGAATCCACCGCCTGCAGGTTGGAGGCTCGGAGCTTCGCTTCTTGGAGGTAACGATGGTATGCCTAAAATGGCTCCCGCGACTGCCACTCGGCTGGCTCTCAGGAGCTCTTGCGGGCTTCCTGGGCAGCTGAGGAGTCGCTTCTGGAGCTCTGCCAGGCAAAATTTGCCCCCTGGACGCTCAACCAGGGGTATTTACGGGGATCCGCGTGCCCCCGCGGATTTCCCCCCCCCTCCGCGATGCCAGAAACCTCGCAGCGCGAGGTTTCTGCGCCTCCATTCCAGCGCGGCAGACCGGAAGTCTCCGAGACAGAACTTTTTTAAAAGCCCTCATGAGTTGGTTAAACCTCAGACCTTGAGGACATGAGATATCTCAGTTTTTGTGAAGTTGATCAGCAGAAGAATTGTTTACCATGTAAATATGATTTGTAAAAAAAGCCAAAATGGCTACTGCCATTAGATGATATTTGTGGTTGCTCGTCCCTTAAGTCAATTGGCCATAGGCGGAGGATTCAGAGGAGAAGTCAGTCTTGCATTTCACATTGATTGAAATGCAGCCCTTCTATTTTCATTACAGGGGAGGCAAATGTCAGTGACCCCTCCTTGCTGCAGACCACACACCAGCTGCCCCCTAGGCCAAACCACCATCCATATGGGTGCAGTGTAAGCTTTCTCCTCTGCAGCTTAGCCTTCCAAGGGTTAAAAATAAGCTGACTCAGTTCCTAGAGAGGAGAGGAAATTAATGTGGGAAGGAGGAATCATTTTACAGAGGAAATGCTATTTTCTCCCCCTCTCCACCCCCACAGTCTTTTCCATGGCCTTGAACTGACATTGAACTCAAAAGGCCTTTTCCTGCCGGTCTCCTGGCCAGAGTGAGGTGGCTCCTGTCACTCCCAAGCTCTGCATGGTACCCTCTTCTTGGATCTGATGAGCTCCCACACCCAGTCTTCGTGCATTTGGGTGAAGGGGGGTCCCAGGACTACAGGAAGGAGGGTGCATAGGAAGATCTGCAAGGCAGGAAAGTGAGGAGAGGAATAGGACACCCGGGGGGGGGGAGATGCCCAGATTTCAACACCAGGCAGTGAATGGAAGCACAACTGATTGGGAGGGTGGGGGGGGGCTAAGAAGAGCAGGTGAGACCCTACCTCCATTTCATCCCATAGGATAGGAATACCTCACAACAATACCCGCATCAGGGAGCGAAGATTCTGTCTTTCCTCTACCTGTGCTGTTTCCAGGTGGAGCAAGGAAAGATTGCTTTGTTTAACAGTAAATAATTTAATGTGTAAAGAAAGAAGGAATTTTTTTTCTATAAGAAACCTGTATATGTGGATAATGTCATGCTTCCCAGTAGATTAAAGTCTCTCACCGGTGCAGGCAGGTTTACAGTCCAAACACAACAACAGCCCTAGAACGAAACAAAGTCAAGCACATAGAATCGGTCTAGATCCATCCATGATCAGAAGCAAGCTCAGAAATGGGGCTTTTCTCCTCCATAGAACAAAGAGAGAAAACCAGCCTCTAGCCTTAATGGGCAGATAATGCATAGCCTCTCACCCTGCTTCTAATGCAGTCACGGGAAGAAATGTACAGTTGCTGGTAGTGACTCCTTTTGTGAAACTAGCATTAAGAATGGGGAGACAAAATGAGTGTTGGATCTGAAGGTGTTCCATTTTCAGTGTTCTTTCACCAGTGTGGCGGCTGCTTCTCCCACTATTGTTTCTTCACCAGTAACAGAATATTTAAGCCCATGCGGGTTGTTCCAACATACCTAGTAACAAAAATGCAGTATAAGCATGGATAATTGGGAAATAATGGCCTGTGAGTGCTCCAATTGGAAAATAGCCTCTACCAAAAGCGTCATGGACTTTGAAGATGCACAAACTCAGGACGAAAGGGAGAATTGAGCGAAGAGGAAGGCACGTTTGGCCAGTGGCGGAGCTTCATGCTCCGGCACCGGGGGGGGGGAGCAGGCAGGGCTGGGGCTGGCGCGCGTCCCGGGTGTGTGTGTGTGTGTGCGCGCATCCTGGGGGCGTGGCACCCAGCACGGGTGAGGGGGCAGCCGCAATGGCACCCCACCTGGATTGCGCTGTCGGGGACAGTGCGCTCCCCCCACACCCCTCTTCCTCTGCCAGTGCATTTGGCAAATCCTCACCATGATCATCTTCCGCCCGGAAACCTACTGTATGTCCCCACTGTGGAAGGACATGTGGATCCAGCACTGGCCTCCACAGTCACTTATGGACACATCACTAATACCATATTCATGGAAGACAATCTTATTCGGCTATGAGTGATCGCCAAAGAAGAAAGAAGGAGTAAAGGTGGAGGGTATGCTCAGACTACTGAGGTGCATTGCTTGCCTGGCTAACCCTGTTTCCACAGTAACCCACATAGGTAGAAGTTATCAATGTGTTATCATTGTGGGAGTAAGCACAAGAGACAGTGGTGGCCTAATCAAAATCTCAGATGCTGCAGTTTTCCATTAAGAAAAAAAGAAGAAGAGGTAGTTGTAGCAATCTGGTTCCAATATGAATTTTTATGCCAAAAATGTAAATAGGCTGCTATCACAAAAGAGAGGGGAATAGAATAAACTAAGGTGGGCAATACTTTGACACTAGAGGCTATGTAGTTTGACAGCTGTTACCTTTTTGGTTATGTGCAATATAAAACATGTAGCTATGATGGGTAAACTGCCTGTGTTAATAAGAAGCTTGATAAACAAAAGAGAGCGCATGCAATTTTAGTCTTTAAGCAGAGCATTTTATCACAAATCCGATTGCTTGTAGCCAAACAGCTAGGTGGAAATAAAATGTCTAATTTTGACATTTTGCTGAAGAGGCTGCAGCTAGTGCTAATTTTCATCTGGCATATGCAAAAACCTTAAGATTACTGGAGGCTCAGTTGTAAGTGCAAATTCATTAGCAGAACTTGCATGCCCTAAGAATTTAGCTAGGACTTCCTGCTATTTTCAGCAGTCCTGATTACGAATTCTGACAAATTGCATGATGTGATAAAAAGCTTTTAGTCTTTATTTGTGGAGCACAGCACAGTTTCTGCTAAGTCCTCTCCACACACCCAGAATTGTATGGTTTCTCCTTATTCCCTTGTACAAGTACTACATGCATCTCTGCCTCCCCCCCCCCCCCATTTTTTGCAGTGCTGGAATCAGGATTGTTTGATATGGTTTTATTCACTATATGCAATGTATAGCATATAATAATGTAATCATTGAATTAATATGTGCTGGCATTGGTATTTTGATTTTTGTTGCAGCTTATTTGTAAGCTGACAGTTGAAGACTTAGAAACTCTATTTTTCCATCTTGGAAAAGTGTCACTGAAATGGATGCCAATTCTACTGTGTTGCTACTGACTTGATACAGTCATCTCTGGTGACTGTTGTATTGTTTAGTCGTTTAGTCGTGTCCAACTCTTCGTGACCCTACGGACCAGAGCACGCCAGGCACTCCTGTCTTCCACTGCCTCCCACAGTTTGGTCAGACTCATGTTCGTAGCTTCGAGAACAATGTCCAACCATCTCGTCCTCTATTGTCCCCTTCGCTCTTGACGTACATACATGGGGACAGTTTTAAATAAACGAGCTACATTGCCGACAGACAGCCACCTAATCTTAAACAACTCCTCACCCACAATAATACAACCACCAGACTTAACATGGACACTGGTACCAGAGCCTGCAATAAACCCAGATGCTAACTCTGCTGCCACATACACTCGGACAACACCATTACTGGCCCCAACAACATCAAACATACCATCTTAGGACTATTTAATTGCTCATCTTCTAACATTGTGTATGCCATCAAATGCCAACAGTGCCCTTCAGCTCTCTATATTGGACAAACAGGCCAAACCCTACGCCAAAGGATAAATGGACATAAATCTGACATCAGGAATCACAAGACAGAGAAACCAGTAGGAGAACACTACAATCTCCCAGGACATTCTATACAAGATCTCAAAGTAGCTGTCTTATTACAAAAGAATTTCAGAAATAGACTGGAAAGAGACGTTGCTGAACTGCAATTTATCACCAAACTTAAAACCATGGAGAAACCTGGTCTGAATAAAGACATTGGATTCTTATCTCATTATACTGTACATGATAAAGCTATCTTTAGCCACCCCTTGCTTTTCCTGTGGGACCAATTGCAGTCGAAAACAGTCATAAATTCTTCCTGTAAGACCAAATGCAGTCATAAACAGTCCAGTTTCCCACCACCCTTCTGAGTGTTGCCCCTCCCCACCCTCTCACTATATGTGGGGATCTGGTGACTCTGGTGACTTCAGATACACTGGTGTTTCAGTGTATCTGAAAAAGTGTCCATGCACACGAAAGCTCATACCAATGACAAACTTAGTTGGTCTCTAAGGTGCTACTGGAAGGATTTTTTGTTTTTGTTTAAACTGTACTAAGTTAGGAACAACTTTACAATTAATCAGTCATTGTGAATTGTAATAATATTGATGGATCTAAGGATAAATCCTCAGTCTCCCCCCCCCCCAATGATCAAATGTGAGGAGAGAGACAGAGCAAGAGATCAGATGGAATTCTTAATTGGACCATTACTGAGTGTAGTAGGTAGCATGCTTTTATGTGAGCTTATTTTTCAGGACATACAGTATATGTGGTGGTGGATAAAATCGCTCTTTTCTTTTCTCATGATCAAATGGTGTTAAGCATATGAACCTGCCCCCTATCTCAGGATAATCCAGTGCAATAATTAGTAGATGTGCAAAATGTGTTTCAGTACTGGCCAGTCCGTCCCCTCCTGCCTGGGCACTCCAGCCCAGGTGAGCCCAGACCCACCCCACCTGGGAGAGATCAACATGAGTTTCTTCTAAGCTCATCCTCACTTAGTGCGGGGACACCATGTGCTCCACAAGCCCAACTATTGTTTTCCTTCTTCTTATACTGCAGGCACATACTTTCTCACTACAGGTCACCACATACAGAGTACCTATACATGTTATGTTTCTTTGCATACACTATAAAACATAGTGATCAATTCTGGGATATATTGTCGACCAACAGAGAAAGGTGCAAGTACATTGATGAAGTCCCAGAGATTTTAGGTGGTGTTTGACATACTTGAAATGGCTTTTGGGTCGCTGTTTGATACGCAGGTTAGTGACGCTTCTCTTAAATAATACTGACCGTGGGATTGTTTGCCTTCTAGCTGAATGAAGTGCTATTCACTGTTAATGTTTCAGTGTTCAATTGTGAGCTAAAATATATTCCTAAGAAGTTTTTAAACAGTCTTTACAGCTGAACACATTTAGTTTCAGTTAGGTGCGGTGCGGTGATTGTGGGCATCCCAGAATATGAGTATATGCAAACTCTCTTACTCTATAGACTAAGGGATTTTTACGGTTTTTAAAAAAAGAAAATAATCATAACAGAAACTGTGTGGTTTTATTTCTGCACTTATTTAATTGAGCAAAAAGGCACCTCAAATAACATGCTTATCAAGTAACATGCCCCCCCAGCATATTTTATGCCTCCCTTTCGTACCCTACAGCACTTAAATATTCTAGAGTTTCATTCCTGTGTTTCAGATGTAGTATCATGTTGTCAGTATTTTAGAGGAGTGGTTTTCAGACAGGGTACCACGAGTATTCCCTCCAGAGGTTCCACAGATTTTTACACCCTTCCACCTCAAGCACTTTCCCCTCTTGCACCTGCCAGTCATTCCTCAAACTCAAGCCACATTGCTGAAAAGTTAATGAACCCACAGAATTACATTTGTAAAACATTCTGATCATTGGATGATTTGAATAATATTCCAATTATTAATTAGTAAAAATTCTTGGCTTTGAATTTTGTAACTGTTAAATAATGTTCTTAATTGTGTTTACTGCTTTGAGGTGGGGGCAGGGAGACGGTGCTGAGATTCTGCAGGATATCACTATATGCTGCAGTATTTCCTCTACAAAAAAAGAAAAGAGGAAGATAGAAACCGACTGTTTGCAACTAAATGTGTCATTAGAAACCATATCAACTTTTTAAAAAGGTAATAATTGGTGTGCCCACCCCCACCGATTCCCCCCCCCCCGGATTGCAGCAAGCCAAGAGGAGAAATTTCACTGTTCCTTCCTCAGCTTCAGTTCTGAAAAATAAAAATAAAATTGCACCCACACCTACTATTATTAATTATAGGTGCCACTGGGAACTTTAAGACTAATAGCAGCTTGGGAGTAGGTGATTTTCACTGTGGCTTTGATGGTGGAAAGAGTGAAACTCCTCCACATGCTGCAGACCTGATGAAAACCATCCCTATCCTGCCCCCGCTGCCTATTGTTAAATTTTATAACCCAGTATAGTTTCTAATGACACATGCATCATCATTTGTCTTTTGACCATTAGAGTTATGGAAGTAGGAGAAATCAAATGCAAGCGCATGAACTAAGGACAGTCCAAAGATGCTTTTAGGTGGAAAGATGTGATTACTCTCTCACACTCTCTTGCAGAGAAGAAGCTGCAAAGGGTGGCATCAGAACTGGCTCATTATCACCTTATGCCTCTGTTGCTTCCCAGGCATCTAGAAATAGCACATAACCATGCATGTAATGTGCAGAAAAGGCCGTGGTCAGAGGCTGGGTTGCATTGTAAGGAGTGCTCTAATTATGAAATGCATTCTAAAGGTTGATTTCAGAATGATGATGGGGATTTTTGAGATGGCTATGAAGAGGCAGCAGATGTGAGGTTTAATCTCGGGACTGCTTGTTCACAGTGATTCTCACATGACAGAACTGATTCACACTGATTTACACTTTCAGGAAAACCCCTTACAGAAGAGGAATTGCTAGCGGGTGACAGCTTATTACAAAGCATGTTTCTTTACAAGCTTCTTTCAGTTCTAGTAAAGAGGCCAGAATAAGAAAATGAGGGCTATATGTAGCCTACACACATGCACACACACACACACACACACAGAGAGAATGAATGAATGAAGCAGGATCACAAAAAGGTCTCCGGAGCTTCAGAAAGGCATTATGACCAACTTGGTCATCTTGTTTTCTGATTATCACATAATTGCCCTCATGTGTTTTGCATAACTGTTCAACATACCTTGTTCTGTGAATTATATCATGTTTACCTTGTGCTAGAACAATTCTTTTGCGTTATATCACTAAATTTCCCTTTAGCAAAAGCTTTTACATTTTTTTAGTTTGAACTTTTTGAAATACCATGTTAATTGCTACGTTTGTCCTTTTCAGTCTAATTCTGGTTTGCCTGACATTAAACCTATTTTGTGTCATATGGTTCACTTCAGGCCACCAGAATCATAGGACGCTATAGCTCATTATGGTAGTGTCCAAGAAGAGTGCATAGGGCAGTATGAGGATGTAGATCGGGTGAAAGGAACCTCCAGCTCTCCAGATGTTGCTGAACTACAACTCCATCAGCACCTACAAGCATAGCCAGTGGCCAGGGATGACAGGAGTTGTTGGGGGTTGGCAATTGTCTGAGACAGTGGGAGAGTGTGCATTTAAGCATGAAGTCAAACCACTGGAGAATTACAATGTCTGCTGTGGTTGTAGAGACCGAAACAGGAGAGACATGTTTTGTTGCAGCTGGGGCAGATGAAGGTGTCTGGATGGAGTGATGCAGGTGCACCATGATGTTTCTTCTTTCTGTGCTCTCCCAGCCTCACTGCAAAACCTGTGCTGTGAATGCATGGTTTTGGCTGCCCTCTTTGCCAGAAAAAGGTGTCATTCTTCTCTCGGTGGCTGCCATTCGAAGTGAGTCTGATCTCCTGTAGAGCAGCAGTGTTGGTGCTGAGTGTTTTCAGCTCAGTGACAATGATGGTCATCTTTCATGAGTTTTAGTTCAATAACATCTGGGAGTGCCAGAGGTTCCCCAACACTGATGTATATAGTGTTGAATTTGAATAGGGAAGACTTGAGTTTAAATTCTTTTTCAAGCTTTATAAATGACCTTGAGCAAGTTAGTATTCCTTAATACAGGGATGGGGAACCTTTGGCCCTCCGGATGTTGCTGGATTACAACTCCCTTACCATTGGCCATGCTGGCTGGTGGTGATGGGAGGCTGTAGTTCAACAGCATTCAGAAGACCAGATTCTATACTCTTGATTTATTCTAAACTTCCTTATGGAGTTTTTAGAAGGATAAAATAGGAATACTAATTGAAGCTACTGATAATGGTAGATCTGTGTAAAGAGTCTTACAGGCGCCTCATCTGGATGTGGCCAGGATGTGAGTAACCAAAGACAGATGTTTCACACATACATGGGCTGTATCCAGATAAGTCCTACACAGAGTAGGCCCATTGAAATGGATGGGCCTAAGTTAGTAATGTTCATTAATTCATTAGGACTCGCACTGGATGCAGCATGTATATACACATACACACACGCACAGAAGCAGCGACAATTTTGCATGGGGGTTCCGTTCCCAGCCCCTACATGCTTCAGTGGAGCTTGCACAAGCACCCTTGCCCCTTATGCCATGTCCCTGTTATGCCCCCCCCCTTCTGGGTCTAGAAGGGCTCACACATCAGCAATTGCTTGACAATTGGATGTGCCTAAACCGTTGCCACCTGTATACTGATTCTTACAACTAATTTTAAAATATGTTTGTGTATTTTTTGTCAGGCTGCTACTAAGCTAAGCCTTTTAAGCATACAGACAAGGGAAGCTGTTTTATATTGAATTGTAACAATGGTCCATCTACTTCAGTATTGTCTACACTGACTGGCAGCAGCTCTCCAGAGTTTCTGACAGGATTTCTGCTCTACTTGAAGATGCCAGGGATTGAACCTAGGACCTTTTGCATACTAAACATATGTTCTACCACTGTGCTCTGGCTCTTTCCTTGTGTATGAAATATGCATCAATTTTAAACACACTTCTCTTACATCAGCAGTAAGGTAGTAGAATTAGGGTCACTAATAGAAGAGTACATACTAGCATTTATGCATAGCTCCTTTCAAGCAGCTTTGTTCATTAGAGAACGTGGTGGAGACAGGAAGCACAAATGCCGTGCCCTTCCTGTTCCCTGCAATTCTTTGTATCATCTGAAATACAACTTTTACCTTTTATCCTGGAGGAAGGTGTAGGAGTTCTATTTCTGACACTACGGAGACACTTGCGCTTCCTGTCCACCCTGTGTTTCGCAGTATCGGAAGCCATTCTTCAAGTCGCAGTGCAAACAGTTATGAAGCCTGAAACTGCTTTACAGAATTACTCAGATTGTAGTCTTAGCAGATTTCCCCTGCTTTTAATGAAGCCGTTTTGAGTAATGGTATCAGAATATATATGGTTATTCACATGGACATCCCTTTTTGAAGTTGTTAATGGTTTTGAAAGTTACATCACATTGGCATTCTGCACGATCTGTTGTATTCATTGAATGCAAGTTTTACGGACCAAGCACTTGTGTATTTGGTTTTAGAGAGGTGAGTGTCTTCGGTAATACAACAGGAAGTCAAGTTCCTCTTTAAACCATTTCCTCCTCCTTTGCTGCCATGTATATAAATTAAAACATGAATATTTGAAAGAATTGTTCAACCTAAATCTCTCCCAAGTTCTATGACATTCACAGAAGAGGGAAAGGAAATCCTTCTTCATGTTAAGCAGTGAGAAAATAGATCTCATAGCTTCCCAAGCCCTCTATGTATTTCGCCGAACTTCAGGGAGAGGTGTGTGAGTAAGGACCCCAAATAATGACCGTCTCTGCCAAAGCCACACACAGTTTGTCAGGAGTGCCAGCTTGGCCCCACGACCGTGGGTGCCTGGGGTCATGGGTGCCATACAGCGTGCATGGCCCGGGTGCCGAAATTTGTGGGTGCTCAGACACCGAGGGCGCCAGGGAGCTGGCGCCTATGGAGTTTGTGGGTTTCTATCTTTATTTTAACGTAATTTTTACTAAAGATTTCTTGGTTTACGAAAGTATGTGCAATGTCTCTTTTTTCAAGTTACATTTTCTACAGATCAGTTTCATTTGTTGAGACATTAGTGTTACATTAGGAAGAAAATGGAGAAAGAGGTGGAGGGGTGGCAATGTTTCTATTCTACTTAATGTATGTGTGGGGTTTTACTTCTGTTGCTCATACTGGTCAAAAACACACTAAGAAATCTTACATTCTAAACATGGTATATAACATTGGGCCACAATGTTTTTATAGAAGTATTTATGGTGTTCATTTTTAACAGTTACACTGTGCTTGATCATACTGGCACTTTTCAGAAGTGTGTGGAACTTGTCCCTTTATTTCCAAGGATGCAGACTGGTTTCATGACCAGCAGAAAAGGTGGTTGTAGGGAGAAGTAGAAGAGAACCTCCACTTAATGTCTGGGACACTGCAGGCAGTTCTGCACTCTACACATGCTACCCAGGATGTGATAAGTACTGTAAACACTTGTTTGAGGAGTGGGGGAGCAAATCAGTCAGTGGTCTTGGATCTGTCTCCTTTCCCTTGCCTCACTGTTACATAGCATTGTCAAAGACACACTTTGTCAAGGCTTCCGCTTTGCATCAACACACATTTTATTTGCCTACACTGCTATGCCTTTAATATGGCAATTGGTGCCCTTTAGGCATTTAAGAACCCCTGCCCCCCCACAAATAGATCCGGTTCCTAGTAGTAAAAAAACAGAGCATTTCAGTCTGGGTAGGCCACAATTGGTATAAATTCAGAGGTAAATCAGTGCAATGGTTGCATACTGATTCTGACTGAGCAATAATTATGTATCTGTTTAGTGAATTATATATATTAATAATAGTAAGCACTAGTTTGGAGGCTACACAGGGAATTGCAGGGGGGATGAGTCTTTTTTAGCTTCAGAGTGGACTGATAACCTCAGAGCATTCAAGAAGGGTGGATTAGGAACTGCACAGCTCAGAACATATACATGTGCATGTGTGCATGCTTACAGGATAACATAGGGACTTGATTGTTCTCTGTTGATGCAGAGGGTAGGACCTAAATCAATACCTTCACTTTTCAAGAAAGTAGATTTCAACCCAATTTACTGAGCTGTCTTGGAAAGTGGTGGGCTTTTCTTTATTAGGGGTTTTTAAAGCAGACTCTGGGTTTCTTTCAGGGATGTTTCTGCAGGGGATTACCTTCATTGGCAAGGGACTGGATCAGGTGACCTTTGATGTTCCTTCCAACTGAGAATCTGCTATTTTTAAAAATTAAGGCAACTTCCTCTTCTTTTTCTAACAAACTCTCAACCTCCGTTGCCTTCTGATAACCTCAGTTATTGTCAGGCTGTTTTGCGCTTTCTTTTCTTTTCCTTTCCTTTTGTTCTTTTTTTAAAAAATCCACACAAATATTTGGCATGCCTGAGGAACCCCCCAAATATTGTGAAACCACCACTGTTTCAAATGTAGTGGGCACCATTTTGCTGCATAGCTAATGGACATGGCACTAGAAAGAATGATCTACAAATATTTTTTCCTCCACCTCTGGAAAAGGAAATTAATGGATCCCAAGAAATCTGAAAAGGAGCCTACCCTTCCCCTTTAACGGTGGGCATGAGTGGTCCCATGTTGTTTACAGTCCTAACGTTGTAGGGTAAAATAAAAATGTGACCTTTTGGGGGGGCACTATAATGTCCCACAGGAAACACTGCAGTCTTAGGCTGCCTTAACAGTCATTTTCACTCTTCACTGTACCAGTCTCATAGTTCTGAATGTGTTAGAAGCTTTGCAAGTACCTAGGGACCACCTTCATCTGTAGCGAGCAAGCATTTGGAGTATCTGACAGCTGGTACTGATCAGTTCGGAATACAGTACTCAAAAGATTGTATGTTGTTCTCCCTGCTGTTTAGCTAATATGAAGCTACCATTTTGGCTCAAGTAGCACAGAGCTTTGCAATTCCCTTAAAACCATAGCAGCAATTTTGTGCTCTTCTTCCTGTTTGAAACAACTTGGCTGGTAAATTAAGAAGGGTGATATTTCAATGTGTGACAAAAAATTAGGACTATGGCTTTAAGGCAGTAGGCAGTACATGACAACAGGGTAGTATTTTATTTATTAAGTTTTCCCTTTAAACAAATAAAAAAGACAGAATTTTAATTATTTTCTATTTTTACATTTAATCATGCAGTTCATGTTCTAAGGTACCTAATGTATGTTACAATGTTTAAATAACAAGTTCTAGTTTAGCCCTCTGTTTCAAAAGACACTCATGTTTTCTCTTTAATAATTTCTTACTATTACAGGAAATGCATTGATCTCAGAGTTCTTGTTACACAATTGAGTGTTCTGTGTCACTGCTTGTCTAGGAATTACAGTAAGTCTGAGATATGTATAGAACGGGTTAGTTTTTGGTGACTTGTCACCTGCTTATGAAAAAGTCGTCTTTTCTTTTTCTTTTCAGATCCCTGAGAAATGATGCTGTCAGTGAAGGAAATACCTTAGAGATAGAAAGTTGCTTCTCCTCAGACCACCTTCTAGATAAATCAAAGATGCCAGATCTTATAAAGAAAGTAAGTATAGTAGAAGCAAAATATTTGCAAATAACAGTACACATAGTTGCATTTGGAACTACTGATACTAAGGTTCTAATGTTTACCACCCCCACCCCCCAAATCTATGGAACACATTGTTCTGTCTTTCTGGTATATTCGTGTGTTTTGTTGAAATCAAGTTCTAAAAATTAGGACTGATGTAAGTGATACTGATATTGGCTATTTTCCTCTAAGTTGCAATATTAAGCCCTGTTTTACATTGCTCACGCCTAATGCAATTCAGCCCCAAGCTTTTTGGGCCCACAGACTTTTCGGGCAGAAGATCAGGTGAGACACACTAGCTCAGGCATCCCCAACCTTCGGCCCTCCAGATGTTTTGGACTACAATTCCCATCATCCCTGACCACTGGTCCTCTTAGCTAGGGATCATGGGAGTTGTAGGCCAAAACATCTGGAGGGCCGCAGTTTGGGGATGCCTGCACTAGCTGAATCAAAATAAGCCATATGTATTGTTACATGCCATCCTAATCCCACAGCAGTGCAAGATTCCAGGGGTTCCCGGAACTAATCGAGGATTCACGGTGGATAGTGAAGTAGGTGATACTGAGCACTCACTGTAAGCCATCAATGCCTCACCACTCGTGCCTAATCTGTTGTGTCTTTCCTCACTCCCACCTGTACCAGAGCGAACAATTTCATTGTCCCTGCTTAGGCTAGCATCCTATTCTCTCTCTTCTCCCCCATACCCCCCCCCCCAAATCAAGATTCAGCCAGGTGCCTTTATCAGCTTGCAAGCAGTGCAGAAAGGTAACTTATTTCCTATGTGTTCTCTCTGTATTCCCCCCCCCCCCGGCCCCATATGGTGTGTTACCTTTGGAAAGCCTCTATCAAATATTGTGGTAAAGTTCCACATCAGGAAAAAAGTGCATTAATTATCAGGAGTGTCATTGCTAGCTCCATATCTGATATTTGCTGTATCATTTTAGAACAGGTGTTATTCTAATGAAAATTAGAATTTTGCATGTGTCAATTATGTGTAGCAAATTAATGACTATTGAAACTGACAAGTTTTTAAAAATACACTTTGAAAATAGCCATCTGTGGTGTTGTATTAGAAAAATGTCCTCTATGAATAACATGGTGGCGCTTCTTCAGTACCCAGATTAACTTTTATATCTGCAACTATTCTCTACTCCACAGATAGTTCTTGTGGCCCTCTAGATGTTGTTGAACTAGCAGTGGAGGAAGCCGCTTAGGCGCCTAGGGCGGCACGCTCAGGAACAGGGCAACCCACCCATAGGGGCAGGGCGAACCGCCCATAGGGGAGGGGCGCAGGACGAAGCGGTGGCCATAGAAAATCTTGTCGTGTAGCGAGGCAACCTCCGAACAGAAAATCCTTTCGTTAAGCGGAATTTTCGTCTAGCAGGGCATTCGTCTAGCGAGGCACCACTGTATTGGCCATTCTGACTGAGGCTGATGACAGTTGTAGCTCAGCACACATTGATTACCCCTGCTAATACTACTGTGCTCTGTGGATCTCCCCTAGTTTCAGCTGCATACTTTTTCTTCGTTTGTGTACAGCTTTCACGGAGTTCTCATTTTCCCTTGAATTAATCTGTGGCCTTTTTACAGTCGCTTGGGGAATTGTGATCTTGTGCTGATGAGTTTGAGGGAAATTGACCTTTAAATATTACTGTGAGTTGTGTGTAACATGGTGTGTGTTTGTGTGTGTGTGTGTGTGTTAGCAACCTACATAAAATGAGAACAGGAGGATAGAAAGTCCTTAGCCACTCCTAAACAAATGTCACATTTAGAAGTTGAAGATCAAAGGTTTTCTGAGACCAATGTCAAAGATTTTACTTGTGGAGAAGTTATATTTTAAACACTCATACACACCCACTGAGTTCAGTATAACTTCAAATGCATAAAATACCCTTGTGGTTTACATGGAGAAGTTATGTCTGGTTTTGATCACTAGTTAAGTGTAAAAGATAAATTAGCTGAAAACTTAAAATATATTATGAATCTGTGGGCACTGTAACCCTTATTGTTCTTGGAAGAGCAAAAATGCATCTGGGAACGTGCATGCATTCTAACAGATGGGAAAGGGGCGTCTGCTGCTATATAAAAACAATTTTTATCTACAGTGAATAATATTTCATCAAAACACAGAACAGGGAAATGACTGTATCCCAACATTTTCATTAAACATTCAGTGGTTGTGTGTGTGTGTGTGTGTGTGTGTGTGTTTGTGTGTGTGTGTGTGTAAATTTCCATTGCATTCCGTAATTTCTGATTAATTGTTTAAATATATAATTCTTCGCTCGCAGTCCAGCAAGAAACTAAATTTAACACATGGCCAGTGTGATAAAACTGTTGTGCTGTTCATTTGCTATAAAAGTTTCCTGTTATGAATGCATTCTTCATTTTTGTTCAATAATCTGAGACATTAGTCGTCATTTCTCACAAAAAGATCCTAATACATCTTGAGTTTTTAACTTGTCTTAAAGCAAATTATTATTATTTTTAATGGAGAAAATTGGAACAAAAACTGCTTCAGGCCTTCAAACAGGAAAGTCTGAAATGACCCTGCTGTAATGTTACTTATTGCCCAAAGGATTTGCTATCTAAGTGATCTGAAACGCTTTGAAACCATTCTTGTCTTTCAGGGAAACATTTGTCCTTTCCTCAAAGTCTTTACAAAAGAGCATTTTTACATTTATTTCTTTGCACTTCATAATAAAGGCTTCTCTCAAAGCACTTTGCTTGGGGCTTTATTTTCCGCACACTTAGAAAGCAAACAGAAACCATCTCTTTGTTTAAGGATCTTGACATAGATATGATCTAGAATAAAGCAATAAGACTGGTCAGGAGTGCTCCTGCTGCGAGCTGTCTTTGGCAATAATGTTTTGAAAGCATATGTAAAACAAAGGATTGTGGAAAATAGTGCACATTGTATATTAGGTATCATGGTGTGAAGAGCAACATATGTTCTTGGTTACACTTCTTAAAAAAACTTACATTTATTTTTACTCTACAGTATAACTTTGGTATTCAGAAAGTCACTCTGTGATTGTAGCAAAAGTATTCCATGGTGCCCCCAGGGGGACTTGATTTGCTTTTGTAAATCTTTGTCCCACGGACTTTTTAAAAAGGTTCATCTTCCTGGCCAATGTAAAAATAGATGTGGTAGATGTGTATAGTACATGGCCCCAGCATTCCAGGGCTTTCCCCCCTGGAGACTAGAAAGAAAATTTGAAGCAAACATCTGATTATGTTGTATTAATATGTGTTCCAATTATTTGTTCATTGGGACACATATTAGGGACACATTTCCTTTTAATCCAGATTTTGTATGGAGACCTTCAGTGCTGAAAAGCAAAGATTGATGTTGTGTATTCAAAACATCCAAGAAAATGTGGCTCTTGGCAGGAAAAATGCTGCCCACCTGTTCTGCATAACATGCAGTTACTACTGTGGGTGGTAAAAGCATCAGCACTCCTGAAGTGGGCAGTAGGAGCAAGGCTACCCACCTTGTAAAGCCTTAATTTGTTAATATGGGAATTGAATGGAGGGATGAGGCACAAAGCAATCATTTGTTGGTTATTGAATGCGACTGTGTTCTGACAGGCCTTATTCATCCAAGTGTATGGCAGTGGTGGCTGAAGCCCATTGGGACTGGTAGGGCAGAAGACAGGGAGACTGACTATAGATGGCTCAATCATAGGTTGAGCCAACTAATTCGAGTTTCGTCCCCATCCTCCTCTCTCCCGAGTTCTATAAGGACAACACAGAGATTGCAATTGAAACTTCCTATGTGCATGGTGCTGGAGAAATATATTTCTGGACAATGAGACCAGATTTAGTTCATTACCTACAAAAGAGGGCTTTTAGAGTTCAATATTAAATGGATATGTTTACAATATCACCTCCATTTTATGAACTTTAAGGAGTCACTGTCAAATGAGCAGCATGTGTTATTTATCTTCTGTAATACTCTTGCAGAACTCAGACCTAATGTAGTGGAGGTTTAGTGCTTTGGGTAGTTCTTCAGTTTGAACTTACCTTATGGATACTCGAACTTTAATATATGGGGAAAAGGCTGAAAAATAAAGATTATGAACTTGAACTTCCCAACTGTAAGAAATATTTAGGTATGAGATTTATTTTCAGTAAGAAATGTGCTAATCTTGATGGTAGTAGTGTTTAGTTTAAAACTTGAGCAGCTGCTGTCTCTTGGAAACAGGATTTATGTAGCTTCCTTTATAGCTACATTATGTTCACGAAGTGAACGTGTTAGAGCTGTTAATTTCTGCATTAATTCTGCTAGTGATGAAACACTGTATTCCACTCATATACATATAATTGGTATATAACCAGCCTTAGAACAAAATCAGCAGACCTGCATTGGCAGCCTCCCCACCCATTTAACCGTCCAGGGTTCCTTTACCTTTACTCCCCTTACCATGTATTCTTGGTATCTAGGATTTGGCACTCAGTCCATGGACTAACATGTGGCCATTCAGGCGTTGTTGGATTATAATCCCTGGTCATTGGCCATATTGACTACCGCTGATGGGATTTGGAGTCCAGCAACATCTCTTAGCCACATCTGCTGTAGACCACACAACTACTACAGCCGTTTAACATTCTCTGCAGGAAATCCAGAATGCCCTATTAGCTGGAACCATTTTTGCTACTTTAACTAGTATTAACTAGTAACTAGTGTTCTGCCCGGACACTGAGGTCCAGCACCGAGGGCCTTCTGGCGGTTCCCTTGTTGCGAGGAGCCAAGTTGCAGGGAACCAGACAGAGGGCCTTCTCGGTAGTGGCGCCCACCCTGTGGAACGCCCTCCCATCAGATGTCAAAGAGAAAAACAACTACAGTGGTACCTCGACTTACGAAGGCGATCCGTTCCGCGGCGCTCTTCGTAAGTCGAATCCTTCGGTTGTCGAAGCATACGTTTTGCGCATGCGCGAAGCGCAATTTTGTGCTTCTGCGCAGGCGCCGACCACACGCTGCTTCTGCGCAGACACAGAATGCGTACGCGGTGAAAAGACTTCCAGGTTTGCCGACTTTGTAAGTGGAAACCTTTGGAAGTCAAGTCATTCGGATGTCGAGGTGCCACTGTACCAGACTTTTAGAAGACATCTGAAGGCAGCCCTGTTTAGGGAGGCATTTAATGTTTAATAGATTACTGTATTTTATTTTTCTGTTGGAAGCCGCCCAGAGTGGCTGGGGAAACCCAGCCAGATGGGCAGGGTACAAATAATAATTTATTATTATTATTATTATTATTATTATTATTATTATTATTATTATTATTATTATTTTAATATCAACTATTTTTGCACAGCTGTTGTACCATGCAGTATCCAAACTTGTAGTTGTGCCTTTTGCATAGATCATTGAGCCGTTGCAGCACAGACCCTTTGTGGATTGCATCCTTACTTGTATCTATGGCAATAGTCCCCAGCTTTCATATGGGATAAACTGGTATCCGCAATTAACATATGTGGCATAAATGTGTTAGAAATCTGCTTTGATCATGAGTTGTAATTTAAAATTATAATATTGGCTGCTAATATCCTTGAAAACAGATGCAAAGTAAAGTGTACAGTTTATTGTAATAACTGCAGGCTGATGTAGTACCGGTAGTAGACCAGCTACATGGAAGTTTTAATCCGATAATCAATTTTTTTTTCCTTAAGATGAACACAAGTGAAAATAGTCATTTTGGAAAGATCACAGCCTATAGTTAAAAATAAACTGTGCTTCATTCTTTGTAATTCAGAGTCTTCTATGAATCCTAAAGAAGGGAGCAGTTTCCAAAACCTACTCTTTCACATATGTTCACATCAAATTCTTAACCAAGGAATTGTATCAATTTATGAAAAATGTCAAGGACAACCGAAAAGTTGCTTTCAAATTTAAAAGTGTCTCTTCACAAATGAACCTTCTAAACAACGCAAAAGTCAATGGGAGGGTTCTGAGTTTCTGACAAATTGCCTTAGAGAAATACTAATGAAGAATGATGGTGCTTGAATGTGTAAGTAAGTAAGCCACAATTTCACAGCAATATTTGCCATGGTGTTATATATATATTTCTCAGTACTTTTTGCCTGAAGATTTTTGTTGGCATGCCACCTGTCAGAGCATATTTGTGTAACTTTTAACAGGAAATTGTTTGAAGAGGGTGATCTCTGTTCTACATATATTTCCCGTCAAGATGTATGACAATCTCACAAACATAGACATTAGGTGTATTTGTTTTTTGTTTTTGTTTTTATAAAAGTGTTGTCCATTCTTTTCTTTTTTTAATTGGGTGATACATACTAAGCAGCAATACTAACATTTGTGGCTGGATTTTATCTTTTTCAAAAAGCAAAAGAAGATCTCCTATACATCAGGACAGAAGAAAGTAATTTCATGCTGGACACAACTTTTAAAAATCCCTTATCCAGAAATAGCTTTGCTACATTAAATTGGGGTGGTCAGTTAGCAACTCACAGGCTGAATCTGGCTCTAAGAACAATTTCATTTACCCCCACCAAATTTTAATTAGCATGTGTGGCGCTGTGTAAACCACGGAGTCTCTTGGGCTTACCGATTGGAAGGTCAGCGGGTTCGAATCTGCACGATGGGGTGCGCTCCTGTTTCTTTGTCCTAGCTCCTGCCCAATCTAGCAGTTCGAAAGCATACCAATGAGAGTAGACAAATAGGTACTGCTGCAGCGCAAAAGTAAACGGCTTTTCTGTGCACTCTGGCACTCGTCATGGTGTTCTATGTGCCAGAAGTCGTTTAGTCGTGCTGGCCACATGACCTGGAAAGCTGTTTGAAGACAAACACCGGCTCCCTCGGCCTGAAGCGAGATGAGCACCGCACCCCATAGACTGTGGCTATGTATAATCTAAATGTATGTTCCATACCTGTACCAGGTAAATGAACTTTATAGAACTTTATAGTTTGGGATGTATTTTTTCCTGATAATAGTGTCCATTCAAAAATAATAATAATAATAATAATAATAATAATAATAATAATAATAAAATTTTATTTATACCCCGCCCTCCCCAGTCAAAAACCAGGCTCAGGGTGGCTCACACCAACAGAATTACAATAAAACATAAAAACAATTAATTAAAATACAGATTAAAATACAGTATTAAAATTTAAAGTGCAGCCTCATTTCAAGTAGTCCATAAATCCAAGCCATGAGGCAGGAAAACACAGAGGTCAGGCTGAGTTTAACCCAAAGGCCAGGCGGAACAGCTCTGTCTTGCAGGCCCTGCGGAAAGATGACAAATCCCGCAGGGCCCTGGTCTCCTGGGAAAGAGCGTTCCACCAAGTTGGGGCCAGTACTGAAAAGGCCCTGGCTCTAGTAGAGGCCAATCTGGCCATCTTATGGCTCGGGATCTCCAGAATATTGTTGTTTGTGGACCTTAAGGTCCTCCGCGGGGCATACCAGGGGAAGTTGACCTTCCCTGCTTTAAATACTGATTTTCATTTCTACAGAAACTGTTGCTCCTGCATTCTTTCTTGGAGCATGAATCATATCTCAACCCTGTCTTTAAGGTATTAGTGAAGTAACCACTTTGCTCTAATGATTAGTTTGTGAAAATACCCAAGTCAATCTAAAATACTGCAAGCTGTGTTGAATTAGTGCATACTAGTAGCTTTTGAGTGAACATTTGCCCTGGATGGAAGCCAAGAAATTCCAGTTGCTGGCGTCAAAACAGTTAAGAGAAGTTTGGAACACTCATCTTTCTAAGTCAGCCATGTGTCTTCATTTTATTACATTGTTATGCTGCATTTATGTGGTGCTTGGTGGAATACTTGATATGGAGCACGTACAAGATATATGATGTGATAATTGTAACATACAGACTAAAACTGATAAGAAAAATAACAGTCTGTGAACAATTAATAACATCTAGGCACAGATTTCAGTGTCTATTCTTGCACTCTATACTGTTGTGTTCTGATATTGCCTGAGGTTTCTCTACCTTTTATAAGCCAAGCCTGCTCCAGGAATTGATGCAGCTGTAGAGATTTAAGTCAAAATAAAAAGTTGGTTTAAGAAGACTTCCTTTTAAAAAAAAGTCTTAAACCTATTCACTTATTTCATAAACAGTTTTTAAAATCACTTCTGCATTTTAATATTTAAATGCAGTTACAATACTGATGCATCTGCTTCTATTTCTAATTACTATTTTAAAACAAAGCAAACCCTTTGTCTTGCTGCTGCACCACTATGCCCATTCCTTCTATGAGATCTTGGACATGAGATCTTGGAGGCATTCAAAGGACACATGGCAAACATATTGGAGTGATAGTCAGAAACTTAATTCAAAGTTGTTCGTATGATATTAAGAGCAGTAAGCTGCCTGTCCACCTAGCCATAGGTTCAAGTTTGATGGGCAGACGAGGCATGGAGACTGGGCACTGTGGTTCATTAAGGGTTATTGGGAATTGTAACTTTGCGAAAGGTAAACTACAGTGCCCAGAATTCTTTGAGGGAAAGAATGTTCTTTGAATGTGCTTTAAAGGTATAGTGTGCACTTGGTTGTGTATACCCCCTCACCCCCTTTACTCTGTACCCAATGCACTCCCACCACTGGTTTGGGAAATTATCTTAAATACTGTACATTATCTGAAATGCATACCGGTATATGTACATCCTGTATATGCAACCCCCACAGTTCACTATTATCTGAGGTGGTATTGTGCACAAAATTTTGTTTCACCAACAGTCCAGAAGCTGTATTCACATAAAGTTTCCTTTCCCCTGCCTATCTAAATTGATGCGTTGACCTCTCTTTTGCTGTTTAACAACCATTTTTGAAGGTTAGCACCTACCTTTCTTAAGTACCTGCCTAACTGTAGTTTGACTATTGTCAACAGTCTTCACCCAAATACAATCAATATTATCCTCTCAGTTTTTCTGCAACTCTGTGAGGTTAGGCTGCCATCATTAATATTTTATACATGTAGTTTTGAGATAGAGTTGTCTACAATAGTCCAATTTTAGGTGCCCCCCCCCTTGCTGTGAGGTGAGTCAGTACTTTTTATGATGTACAAATAAGGCAATGAGATTGAAAGGGTAACACTACCCATTTGCTGTGTCTGTTTTTGAGCTGAAAAATTGAATCATCATATTAGTACAAAGTTGAGCAATTCCTTCAAATGCCAGTTGTGGACTTATATCAAGAGTTTTACATAGATTGTTTCTGGAACACAAAATATTACTTAGTGCCCATTGCATAGCCCCAGTCTTGGTGACTTTCTGCTGCTGCAAAACTGTCACAAAGTGGTTGCTATTGTGCTCATGGATGCTATCAACCCACTTGAAAACTATGAACAGAGAGGACTGGACTGGTCAACTCCAAATGTTTCAGTTGTTAGCTTTTCTTGAGATACGTAAGTTATCCGGCAGCTAGGGATATATTTATAAATTTATTTATTAGCATTGGGGAACTTATACATTTAATGTACTCAATTGCTTTTTAATTCAAGACAATTTTTATTACATATGCTCAAGTTATTAAAGTTTATAGCAGCAAAAAATTGTTTTTTATTATAAATATATCTGAAGCAGTAGAAACAAGAAAGTTAAAAGCTAAAGGTATTTCATGTCATTCTAAATTGCCCAGGTAGGCACATTCTGTGACCCTGAACAGCAGCAATGACCAAACAGGACACCAGGTGTTGGGATGAAATCAAGCCAAATCTTTTATTGACTGTAGCAGGCAGGATATGTGTTGATATAGCAGTAGGGACAGGATCTATTCATCATTCCACTTGCCCCATGTTGGTGGAATGGGATTAGCTGGGGTTGGACCACACCAAGCCGGTTCCATGGGAGTTGGCCAGTGTTGAACCCTGCTGAGGTGCAACCAAGCTAGCAAGGTCTTACTGGGTGACCAGAGTTAGGATTCCAGCCAGGTAGAGGACCCCAACCAGAGCTTGGGGGAATGCCATGGCCAATCCTGCACTAAGGCCCCTGATGGGGGCCTCCCGTCACTATGTTGATCCAGCCCATATCTGGTGTGGTGATTGGCACATAAAGGCACACAATTTTCTAATGTTTTTCCAATCTGGAAAACCTTTCCTGTTATCATGCCAAAGTTGAATGGTATTATTTTATATTCCAGCTTCTCCCAAGAGCCAAGTGTATGTGTGGGATAAATTCTTCCAAAATCTGGTATGCCAAAAAAGATTTGACAGACTATAAGGATGCACACTGTACAGTATACCTAGCTTATAAAAGCTAAGTGACTGCAGACACCTCATTCAGCCACACTGCATTAGGCTCCATACTACTTGGGAAGATCCTTTCATTTGTTGTTAATTGTGGTAGCATATTCTGGGTGTCAGCAAGCATGTTCCCCCCCCCCCCCCGAATAAATTTTGGCTCATTCAGCACCAATCACTTGATTGAGAAGCAGGAAGAGAAAGATTGAATGAGGGTGTTCTTTTCTACCCCAACCAACTTATGTCGCTATCGGAGCTAACCACAGAAAAAGGAATGTGCAAACAGATCATTTACTTGCAGCCCACTGCTGCATGAAGATCTTTGAGACAAAGCCTTGAATGTAGCACATACTCTGGCAAATATTATAGTTAAACAGATTCCATGCAGCTTTCTTAAATGTATTTGCTGCTTGAGAAATAGGGTCAGTTTGAAAGGTTTTTTAAAAAGTATTTTTTTTAAGATTTAAAAATGTTATAATTCAAAGCAGGCATCCCCAATCTGCGGCCCTCCAGATGTTTTGGCCTACAACTCCCATGATCCCTAGCTAACAGGACCAGTGGTCAGGGATGATGGGAATTGTAGTGCAAAACATCTGGAGGGCCGAAGTTTGATTCAAAGCCTTCAGCAAATACAGAAAATCAGTAAAATTAATCCGCACTTTTGACTTTGCAGCACCTTGTAGAGAGCAATAGTGCCTCTGAAGCTGGAGCCTCCATGTGTCTTATTGGTAATAGACCCACCTTCTCTGCATTTGTGTATCAGTGGTTCAGTTTTTAAATATAAATTTGGCCAAGTATGATGCACTGCCTGTAAAATCTGCTGTTAATCTAGAAGATCTGTTTCTGTTCAGACAGGATCATATATTTATTCTGGTTCAAAAATAAATGTAAATGAATTCCAAAGTTTAATGCTAGCTCAGAAGTAAAAGCTGTTCGTTTCATGGCAGTGTGCAGTGAACTTTTTGTTCACGTCAATAAAATGTACTTTATTACTATATAGTTCATACTGTATTATATAGAGTGTAGCTCCACGCAGTGTAGAAATTAATTTCACTAAGCACACACATAATATGAATTGTGAGGTTATTTGATATCCCTGTGGCTTAACTGCTAGTTAATTTATTTGTACTAAGCTTCTTTAAAATATACAGCTTAACCTGAACCATATGGTATGGACTAGTTGCCTTTGAAAGTGGACTGAATACCAATCTACTGTCATAAGTGCTTTCTCCTTGTTAAAATTAAGATTCTTACCCAATGCATTGAAACCTACTGAGGATAAACTTAGCCTCTTACCTATGCTATGATATTTCATATATTATTGCAGTGGTCATAAAAAATTGTGTTCCTAGGAAACTTTAAAGGTTTCCTTGATGACATGGATAGTGGTGGAAAAGCTGCCCCAAACATGTGTCCCCGCCTCTGCTTGAAGGGGCTCATGGCAACAAATATGGGGCATTCCCATGTTACTGCCATAGAGAGTTGGAGGTAGGCTAGACTGAGGCTATGTAAATATTCATAGGTTAAAAGGCAGCAAGGTCATTTGCCTCTGCTGCATTTCATGCAGTATATGCACATTTCTGTACACAACGGGGTGGGGACATCTTTACTCAGTGTGCATTACTTGTTTGGTTTCCCTGTGCCTGCAACCCCCAAGACCCATTCATGAAGCTGTCATCTGTGCATGTGCAGCAGCTGCTTCAAATGTGCACACTTCGGCTTAACTGCAAAGTGAATGTGGCTTATGTTTTTGAATCGGGTGGAAGCTGGTTTGAGGGGAAATGCAGCAAGCAGCATTATTTCTCAGGAAGCTGCAGGATAGATGGATCGTGCCAACATCATGTGTACCAAACTTCAAACACCAGTGGTGGAAGAACGCTGGAGCCAGAGTAAATGCTATTGTGTACATAGCTTGAGAGCCAGCTATCTGGAGCCATACAATTGTCTTCAGGGCTGAGCTGGAATTTCAAACCTTTTAACTGCCTTATCTAGAACATTGCACTTGCTGGGGGGGGGGATATGTCTTGAAGCACCATTAAAGCTAACAGATTTATTTTGGCATGAACTTGCATGGACTTCAGTCAATTTCATCAGATGTGTTATGTGTTATCCCTGCGTTCCAGGTGTTTATACAGTGGTACTTTGGGTCTCAAACGCCTTGTTTCCCAAACGCCGGTTTTTGAACGTTTTTTGGAAGCCGAACATCTGATGCGGCTATTGTTTCCGGGGCACTTGCGCCTTGGTTTCCGATCATTTCGGAAGTCAAACAGACTTCTGGAACAGTTTTAAGTTTGGCGCTTTTGTTTTTGCTATTTATTTTGTGTTTTTAGAGGCTTTTTCGCTTAATTTGTTTTTGTGACTGTGTGGAACCCAGTCCAGATACTGATTGATTGATTAATTGTGTGACTGCAGAAATGGATAAAAGCCTCCCATCCAAACAATGACTATCATCAGTGCAGGTAAGAAAAAAAATGTAATTTTAATTTTTATCATCTACAATACTGTCTTATTTCTTTTATAGTACAGTACATTGATTATTGCTTTCATTTTATGGATCAATGGTCTTGTTAGATAGCAAAATTCATGTTAAATTGCTGTTTTTAAAAGTCTGGAATGGATTAATCTGTTTTGTATTACTTTCTGTGGGAAAGTGTGCCTTGGTTTTTGAACGCTTTGGTTTTTGAACGGACTTCCGGAACGGATTAAATTTGAGAACCAAGGCACCACTATATACACATGAATGTGTGTGTGTGTGTGTGTGTGTGTGTGTGTGTGTGTGTGTTTGTAAACAAGGAGGTCTGAGGAAATGGAATGTTGAAAATACTGACAGTAATCATTATCTTCTTAAAACTGACCATTTATAAAATAGTTTGTGATAACATAAACATCCTGGCTTTGGTAAGTCAATTAACACATGTAGTGTGATTAAAAAAAACAAAAACAAAAGGATTTTTCCTGATTCAAGTCACTTGAGATTTACCAAGAGGCTCAGTTCTAATTTACATTGCAATCTCATGCTAGCTGTCAACATGCCTGAGTGTCTGATCTTACATCTGCAGGAAGGTATTGAGACCATTCTGGGTGCACACTGTTTGCTTAAGGCAATAGGTCTCAGAACCCTCTGTGACATGCATGGATTCCTCAGCAGGCAAATAGATGGGGAAAGGGTTCCCTGGGGGTAGGGAACATCATCCAGAGCCTATGGATACTGCTGTATTTCAGTGTACTCAGCATGTATGTTGCTTGGAGTAGTTTGATGAGTGGTCTCTAAGGCTATCCAATCATTGCAAACCTGTGGTGCAATTATCTTCCTTGCTGCTGCTGTAGGTAAACAGCAGTAATAGTAGTAATGGAAGCTCTACAGATGCTCATCCAACCATTTTGCAGAACTGGACGTCTTCATCTGCCCCAGCTGCAACAAAACACGTCTCTCCCATATTTGTCTCTGTAGCCACAGCAGGCGCTGCAACCTTCCAACACCCCCAAAGGCACACTCCACCCATTGTCTCCTGAGACAGAGACCAACCATCTCACAACCATGGAGTAGTAGTAATAATGTAATAGTGTAGTAGTAGTAGTAGTAGTAGTAGTAGCAATATCATCTTAAAGTGTTTCACAGCAATCCTAAGATGAACAAGTAGTCCTATCCCCATGTTCTAGATGGGAATGGTGGCTGATCCTTAAACATAGTGCCTTGCCTAAGATGAGCCCATGTTCAAGTTCAAATCTGAATAGGGAGCTTCTAGCTCATGCTCTTAATTCTTATGCTACACTACCTCAAATGAAATTCTGTTTCATAGGAGGACTGGCATGCTCCTATGCAAATGCAGTTTTGATTAGCGCTCAAAATATGAACAAGATTTAATTGCAGACAAATAATGAATGCATTGCAAATTATTTGTATAATGCCAGGGGCGGGAGGGGGCTGATATTAATTTCTGAAATTGCTACCAGTCACGAACTTTTACCCAAACCGCTTTCTGCTTCTGTGGTCCAATAGTAGCATACTAGAGCAGGTAGTGGTTTTTCAATCAACAGACTGTCTAAAATCGCTACACATCAGGATTTGCTACCTGGGTCATCACCTTATTAATCCTGGGGTAACAAAGGTTACCCCCATTTCAAGCAGAAGTAGGATATATTTAGCAGTAAAGTGCTTCATCATCCACTGATATTTGAGTGAATGGAGGCAAGTGCATTGCAAAGGTAGGCAAGGTGTGTGTACTCTGGACTAAATGTCCAAAAACTGCTTCTTGTCATGACCTCACACCCAAATTACTCCCTTATTTTCATGGTCTAAGTTGCTATTTTTTAATGAAAATAAAATAAAAAATAGAAACCGATCCAGAAAATCTGTCTCACCCAATAATGCCTAGAATTGTTCAGTTTTCTTGCTTCTCCTGATTCCCAGTCCCTGGCTCATCTGGAACACCAGTATCTATGGCCTAGCGCCTAGCTAAAGGTAAAGGTAAAGGGTCCTCTGACCATTAGGTCCAGTCATGACCAACTTTAGGGTTGCGGCGCTCATCTCGCGTTATTGGCCGAGGGAGCCAGCGTGCAGCTTCCAGGTCATGTGGCCAGCATGACAAAGCCGCTTCTGACAAACCAGAGCAGCGCACGGAAACACCGTTTACCTTCCCTATTTATCTACTTGCACTTTGATGTGCTTTCAAACTGCTAGGTTGGCAGGAGCTGGGACTGAGCAACGGGAGCTCACCCCGTCGCGGGGATTCGAACCGCCGAGCTTCTGATCGGCAAGCCCTGGGCTCCATGGTTTAACCCACAGCGCCACCCGCGTCCCATGGCCTAGCTATGATACTCATAAAACAGATTGTGACCATTTCTGTGGTACAGGGGCTCATCAAACTGTTTCTCCATTAGAAAGCTGAAATTCTACCTCTGCTAGGCTATTAATTTTGACAAAGAGCTTCCACTGTGATTTTCACATCACCTTGGCATTGTATCAGCAAATTGAAACTCTGGTTCCAAAATCCTGCAACTGTGACCTCCTGGCTTCCCGGGGGAAGCAAGCTTCAATTCCTGCCTTCACACAGCTCAGCAAATAAACTGTAACAATAGTGTAAGAGAGGAAGTTGTCTCTTCCATCATCCAGGTGTCTTGTATGTATTTAGCACAGTAGCATGACCATCAGGAAATTGGATGATTCATAACATTTTGGGGGAAAGATAGAATGAGTTTCCTATGGTGTTTCCCCCACCTTGGGATTGAATAAAATGACTGCTTCTCTACACTGCCATCTCTGTCAGCATGCAGCTCAGGCGGAGAATTGATTCCACCTTATTTGCATTTGAAAAAGCTTGCATTGTCTTTATTTTGGTCTCTAATAACAGAATACATTGGCACTGCGTGCTTAAAGTGGTTGGTTGGGAGAGACAAGACCCATCTCATTCTAATACTATTTATTTTTGTAATGGGGTTTTATTTGAACTCCTAATTATGAGTGAATGTAGCTTTCCCACTGTGTCGCCTCTTCTCACAGCAGTGAATTTACCTGTATTTGAAAGAAGCAGCCTGTCAGTTGTATATTTTCATTATACTGTAGTATCAAAATCAAGCCTTGGGTTCTATTAGTCTGTGCTCTATTGCTGAACCCTCAGTGAAGTACATGGTGGTTGGGGCCAGCAGGTCAGCTCTGGATGACAGGGGATATAATCACATACACACACACCTCTATCATAGTAACAAACTACACACCGTCTTCTCTTGGTTCATTTCTGTAGTAACTTGTTTTTCCTCTTTCATTGTTCATTAACTTCTCTAATCCTTAGTTTTCACAGCTAGGCAGATTTGGGTGCCAAAAAGCAAGGAAATCTACCACAGGCTTGTAACCAAAGAACAACTTGAGCATTCCAGCATTCTTCAGTGGTAGGAATTTCTCAGTTCTGCCAATTTTACTATCTCCAGCTGCCCGCTTGTTGCTTTATCACAAGTGGTTCTGGAGGATGCTCAAGCCTGTTGTAGGAAAGGGGCATAAATGCTTGATAGTAGTATGAGCAGAATTTTGTCCATGCTTCTTTGGATCCAAGCTATTATGTCTCAGGTTTTTACTTCTCAGATTTAAAAAAGGTTGACTTTATTTCTTCCATTTCTGACATCTTGTAAAACGGCTATTGTTTCTGAAGAACTTCTTCTGTATCTCTATTTTGTACTTTAGTAACCCTTGATCCTCCACTTCCAGTAAGCTCACCCCAGGTCATGAAAATAACCATGTACAATCACATCTGTTTTCTGTGATTCTTTATGTTCTTTTTCTGCATGGTTATGGTTTGTAGTTCTGCTTTCAGTATTATTACCTTCAGGAATACCAGGTTCCTTCCTCTTTCATGCATTTTATACTTCCAGGGTTTTATTATTTTCCTAGAATCATGAATTATCTGCAGTTCTAAATTCTGAAGTCAGCACTATGTGGTTCCCATTTTAGGAACCTAAAATTATTATTTCTTAATAAGCTTTTCTCTTAGTGCCTTCTGCTTTTATATTCTCCACCAGCTCTTCCCTGTATTTCAGCTTCTAGTTATTTAGAAGAACCTTCTGAAACAATAAATGTATGCCAATACTTTTAAGGAGCTAAATATTTGTTAAGTTGTTCTGGGGTGGAGGATTAAAAATTTATATAAATATATTGCAGTTGTTTTTCAGTTTATCATGGTAGTTTAAATTTGAATCTGAATGGCGATAGAAATATTTTTTTAAAGGCAGGTGCAAGGAAAAAATAGGGATAGCCTGAAATTTGTAAGAGAAGTGGCACATTGCATTTCTTTGCTCTATATGAACATTATTAAATAGAAGAATAAATGTAACAAAGCAGAAATATTCCATTTTCATTGAAGGTATGCAAAGAATATATAAACAATACATACCATTGTGTTTTCACATTTTTTTTAAAAAAAAATACTTAAAGGAGTTCATGTCAGATTTCCTTGGAATGCAGTATACAAACCCAGTGAGGCTTTTCATGCAGTATGGAGGGGGGTAGGGAATCTATACCATAAAATAACACAGCTTCACTTGACATGTGGTATATTTGAAACACTTCTATTCCTGAAGGACAACTTGTAAATTAAAATGTAATCTCTCTTGGATTTTATAGATTCAAGATGCAGCAAGTCGGGGCTTGAGGTTTGTTGGAATAATACCTCAATATGCTTCCGAAATGAACTCCAAGAGCAGCAGTGCTGTAATATCCACCAGCAACAGCTCCAGGGAACTAAAAGGTGATAAAAACCCATCAGATTCTGCTGAGGATTGTGTTTCATCAGATCATGAGAAAGCAGATTGCACTAATGGATGCAAACTCCCAGCAGCAAGGGAGGAAAATGTTGACCAGTGTGTGGACCCCAATGAAGACTTGAGAGGTGAAGGGCAGGTCATTGAACATCTCAGTTTAAGCTCTGCTGGAGAAAATGGAGGGCAACTTCAAGGTGAGAATTCAAGTTTGTCCCCCAAATCTACTGTGGGCAGGTTAGCATGATGTTGTATTGGGACCAGTTTCTCTGCCGCTTGCTGTACTAATGAATAAACTCATGTGTTTTGCCATTTATTTTCATTGCTAATAATGCAGAACACTTTATAATCTTCTTTGTTCTTGCAGCAGTGCTACAGGAAGGTGTCGCAATGCCCATGTTATAAACAGGGTACTTAGGATGTAAGTAGGTTTATCATGGACCCTTTGTAGTATTAGCATTTACCCTAGCAGTTCTAAGAATCCAAGGCTTTCATCTCCTGGACCAAGCAGGCTTTCACTGAGCATTAGAGGAAGAATTAGCTTGGAATAAAAGGAAAGGTAAATAAGGTGAGAAGAGCCTATCTAGTCTAGCATTCTGTTACCTGCAGTAGCCAAGGAGATGCCTATGAGAAACTCACAAGCAGCATATAATGTAATGGAACTCAACCGGTATTCAGAAGCTTGGGGCTTTCAATCATAGCTAAGGCTGTAACTCAATGGTAGAGCATCTGCTTTGTGTACAGAAAGTCCTAGGTTCAATCCCTGACATCTCCATATAGGGGCTGGGAATGTTTACTGCATGAAGTCTTGGAGAGCTGCTTCCAGTCACTGTAGACAATACTGTGCTAGATGTATCCAGTGGTCTGATTCAGTATGTCAACTCCATATGTTCCTAACACCATTGACAGCCTTACTAGCTAATCCCCATTTAAACCTCTTTAAGTTGGTGGTCATCACCACATTTTGTGGAAACAAATTTCATAGTTTGGATGTGCCACAGTTGGGGAATCTTTTTGGCCTGGAGGGCCAGATTTTTATGGGCCAATTTTGACATATGAGCAAGGTCACAGTTGCATCAAGTGACTGATAGGTGGATGATCCTGCCCATCTGTCAGCTGAATTGATCCTCAGGGGTGGGGGCAAGGGTTCTGTTTCACCAGTGAGTAGTCCCTTCCCCCCTGTACATCACTTTATATTAAACCACATTTGCCATTTTGATGCCCATTCACCCAGTTCAGTGATATCCTTTTGGAGCGCCTCACAATTTGTCTTTACTTCCAGTATCCTGAACAATTTGGTGTCATCAGTAAACACGACTGCTTCACTGTTAAACCCTAATTCTATTATTATTATTATTGCATTTTCAGTTTGTTTTTATTTGCTTTTCTATTACAGTTCTTCATTGGTATATCAACATTAGTACAACAACTGTTGCATTTTTTAAAAATGAAAATTAAAAAAAGAATGATAAGAAAAGGGGGGGGACTTCTTTTCATATACGGTACTTCCCTTCCACTCCTTCCCTGGTTTCCTTTCTATTTCCAACCTATCCACATCTTATTGTTCTTCTAATTTTTCATCTCTACTTCTCTTTATCTCATAACTTACGCTGCTGAATTAATGCTGATCCTGCTACATTGATTGTCTTTTGAGAATATTTTTTCATATATTCTATATATAACATTCAATCCTCATTAAGTTTTTTTATCTCTGTTTCTTATTCTATTCTATTTTATTCTATTCTATTACTCATACCAACTAGTTCCGTGTATTCCAGCAGTTTATGATGCCCTACCTCTTTTGTTGGAACCGTGTCTGTTCTCCACTTTTGTGCAAGTTAAACCCTAATTCTAGATCACTTATGAACAGGTTACAACTTGCCAGTCATAAAAGTTGATGCTCAACAGACTCCACTTTTTATATCCCTGCTTTTAACCAAAGGAATTTAAAATTGGTCCACTGCCTTCTGGATTTGTTTCCTCCCTGCAGAGCTGATGTTCTCTAACCTCCAGATTACACTTTAATTCCATTTACTACTTGCTGATAGAAAGTGGAAATTCCCAGGGAATTTTGAAATTCCCAGAGAGAGGATACAAAGTTCAAAGCATTTGGGAATATATCAGAGGTACAGTAGTGTAGGTCAGTTTCACAATACTAATTTAGAGTAGTACAAGAGCTCAAATTTGGAAGGCTTGTGAATAATTGTGATGATGCCAGCTACTATTATTATTTTAATCACAAGGTATAGTCAGTACTTCTACAGCCCCCCTTTTTGGACTTGGTTTCTCAAGATTGCTTAATAACTTGTAACTTGAGAGCAAAATTACTACTTCTAATGCTAGAGCAGCAAAAAAAAAACCCAAAAACCAATTCCTTTCCATTCATTTTTGAACAAAAGCCCAATGTGCTACATTAATTCAAAACAAGCACATAGATTATTAGATTTCTACACAGTATCTCTTGCAAGATGTTAATTCAGTATAAAATTGTATATAGTGTTATATAAAAAGAAAAACGCCATAGAGCCTGCCAACTGTTTTAAAACACATACGGTACCTAAAACCCTTTTTTGCCATGTTTCCCTTAGAAGATTCAATCCCACATGATCTCTCCTTCAAACTAGAGGGAGGATACTCACACACATTTCTGCATTATAATTTCTTCCACACAGCTAAGATTTATTAAGTTATTCTGAAATTGTTAATTAGGCCCATCTGGCAGGATTTTCAGGTTACTTTCTATCTTCTGTTCTAGTTTATAGTAACTGCCTACATGATTCTGCTTTTAAGCAGGTTTGTGTGATAGACACACAGCAGCACCTTAATTTGTAAATTGGCATAGAATACCCTTTACAGACTTCATTCTTCCCAACGTGTTATTTTGAGGAACCTTGCTTTAAACTGCAATTACAGCTACATTTGCAATTTACCGGTACTGACATTTCTGAGCCGTCATTTATTGCCATGTATCTCACTTTGCGAGGGCATTTCCCTGGATGGGTCATTAAGAGAACAAAAGAAAGGGGGCTCTGTGCCAGATGACAAATGGGTGGGGCCCCTCCTCTAGTTTTCTGATAGTTGGAAAGACAAACCTGAGTTTTAGCGTGGAGTTTGCTGCCTTGCGACCTAGAGAAAATACCTACAGGCTGGAAAGGAAGAGAGAAAGCCATGGCTGATTTCTTCTTGAATCCAAGGCTGTGGCAATGGGAGATGAGGGGTTCACTGCTGTGAACTTCTAAGTCGTAGGCTGGCTCAGCTTGTATATGCATACCGGTAGTAGTCTCAGGTTGTAAATAAACCATTTATAATAAAGACACCACTGTCTCTGCTGTGCCTCATTCCCAAAAGGATTCACAAATCCTGGTTAGCGCCTGGAACCCCTGGAATCTCACACCGCTCGGAGATTGGGGTGCCATGCAAAAATTCTATACATAAGCAACTCAATAAATCTGTATCAATGGCTTGTTCACATTACTGCGGCCAGAAAAAGCTGGTATGCATTTAAGTGTGTACAAGATAAACATGCTATGTATGTATGTTGCTGTATATCTGATCTCTATTATCCCTCCTCTGTTTCTTTGAAAACAGGATAACAAAGATCAGCCCTGGGCCATATATTGCCAGTGCAGGATTTCTAGCAGAAATTGCCTTAAAAATCTGTTCTTTAAAATGCAACCAAAATAAATGTACCCAGAAGAACCATGGATTTGTCTCTTTTTGTTTTGGGGAATTGGCATGGCTAAGTGAAGTCTTAAAAAGAGAGCCATGAACTAATTTGTGAACTTTAAACAAAGAAAGTAGAGACTAGCAAAGCTAAAGGGTGAAATAACAGCCAGATTATTAAGAGTATATTTCAGTTACTATCAGTTTTCTCTTTCGGTCTAGGTTGTGGTTTTTGTTTTGTTTTTTGTAGTTGGCATAGCTGCCAAGTTATCCCTTTTTTTAAGGGAAATTCCCTTATGCTGAATAGGCTTCCTCGTGAGAAAAGGGGGAACTTGGCAGCTATGGTAGTTGGTTTAAATCAGGCATCCCCAAACTTCATCCCTCCAGATGTTTTGGACTACAGTTCCCATCATCCCTGACCACTGGTCCTCTTAGGTAGGAATCATGGGAGTTGTAGGCCAAAACATTTGGAGGGCCGCAGTTTGGGGATGCCTGGTTTAAATCCATTTTTCAAGAGCTGTTGTTTGTTTCCATGTTAACATCACCAGTAAATTATTTTAAGTTGTGTTGTTTGCACAGCTTTCTGAATTGGGATTAAACTCATTTGACTCCACACCATGGTTAAGATTGATGCAAATTGCAACTCTTAAACGGGATTAAGGGTGGCAGGGTGAGAATGGGAGGAAATGGTGCTTGTAGGAACTGGGGGACCACATGATTCTGCAACCCGCTTCTGATTTTTGTGTCAAAGATGATGATGGTTATAATTTATTACCTGTCCTTCATCCCAAGGTCCCAAGCAAGATTACAACACATTATTAAAAAACAGTTTAAAACAGGTTGCCACCACAGAAATAAGGTAGGATGTCACAGTGAAAGCATTAAGAGCATGGAGTGCAGTGTGGAGAGGAGACAGGACCAAAGTTGCATATGATAAAATGGAACAAATTGCAGGAATGCCTCTTGAAAGAAACCAGGGAAACAATATATTTTCTGACTGTTCCGATGACCTGTTAGGGTGTTATTTCTTTTACTTGTGGATACACTTTTTTACCTGCTAACAGTTTGCAAATTCGGGGTGTGTGCTCTGTTATTTGTGTGTGGATGAGAAAAGGAGGTATCTTCCTGTACCAAAATATTTTCCCACACTGCATCTGATTTCTTTATTATCCCTTTGTGACCACAGTTTTCTTCAGCACTTCCTTTTCCTAACCTGGAAAACTTATTCCAGTTTTGGCAATGATCTTTCTTCCTCCCATGTGAGCACAGGGTATTATCTGCCTTATCTTTTACAAGGCAACCTTTTCTCCACACACCCCTTTCCTTTTCAGAAGTCGATTTTTTGCCAAACCAGACTTTGTTAATGAGGACTTCATTATATCTTCTGCTCCAGAGTTCTGACTTTTCTTCTTCTAATGACACTATTTGTTTTTCACTTTCCCCCCTTTGTTTTGTACTGCTTTGTAACTTTGAATGGTCTTTACTTAGCCATGTGTTTCGGTGACCTTACATATGACTTGCAGAATGTTATATCTTATCCACAAGTGTATTCTTAACTTCTTAGTGAGAATATAACTATGTTTCCTTTTACAACAGTCTTTAAACATAATTGCTTATGTTGAAATAATATTGGGCTCCTTTTTAATATGTGTATGTTGAATTGTAAAGTCCTTGGTTGGGAAAAATCCTTATCCTGTTTCCTACAACTAAAAAAATGATAAAACAACCCTCTTGATCTATATAAATCTTGGCTCAGCAGTTGTATGGTTTTCCCTAATCAGCATCTCTACATCCATCTTTTATTCGTGTAAAAGAATCATATTCCACTATTACTAATTTGCATTCACACATTTTAAAGTGAGAAATACCATGAATTTGAAGATTTCTAACACTGGTTTTTTTTCAGCTACACTGCTACAGGATCAAACTACATGTGTGCGACCCTGCATTTTTCTTCAGAATTTTCTTTAAACTGTCTGATCCAAATTCTTAAAATGCACCTGAACCCAAAAAGCAGTTTCGGAATCTGGCAAGGAAGTGCTTTATTCTTGTTTTACCCTTTTGAATGTGATTTTTAACCTAAATTTCCATCATTACAAAATTTTGTGCCAAATTCCCTTATAAAGTGATTGTTTGATTTTTGTAAAACAAAATAGAGGCATTTTAAAGATGTTTTGGGTTGTTTTTTGAACAGATGGCAATGCACACACCCCAGATTATGCTATGCAATTTATTTTAATTGTTGTAGGTTATAGATTTGTGAACTAGTGAGCTGGAGATCAATCTTTTCTTAGTTATAGGAAGTGTCCTAGCCATTATCCTTCTGTCCTGCTTCTTAAATAAATTTAAACATAGGAGGGAGATGCCTGTGTCTTATTGGCAGAGCCATGTCCTTTGCACACAGAAGGCATGAGATTCAGGCCCTGGAATATCCATTTAAAGAGAACCCAGATAGCAAGTCCTGTACTCTAAACAATAAGAGACTTCCTAACAGAGCAGTCAGCCTTAAGTTTAGAGAAACCAACAGTCTGGTTCTGTATCATACTGCTTCGTATGTTTGTCTGAAAATACCTTTTCACACAGCACATACTTAAAACTATGGAATTCACTTCCCCAAGAGGTAGTGATTTTCACCAACTTTGATGGCTTTCTAAGAGGGTTAGACAAATTCCACTGACAGAGTGCTTGCAAGCTTCCTATGAGCCTTTAGTTGGCCTTTGTGAGAATAGGATGCTGGATTAGATTGGCCGTTGACCTCTTACGTTCTTTCTTTTTATTATTTTTTTAAAAATTAATCCATGCTTCATTGTTAAAGAGATCCCTGGTCAAGGTGCAGTAAAATAGGAATAAAACAAAAAAACATCAACAGGATCAGATAAATAAACAGCTTAAGCAATATCAACACCGATACCAGAACCTCATCATATATAGTCCATTTCATAGGTTTGTTGTAACAAGCTAAGAACTGCAATGTACTGAGCACATTTAAAGGGCTACAATAACGATGACAATAATGGATCAAGTCTTGTTGCACATCTCAATGCTTCTAGGCTCAGATTAACATTCACATTTTGTTGATTCTGCTAATTCCTGACTGAAAAACTTTCTGTTTTTCTAATCCTTTATTCACTGTTCCGTTCGAATATCAAACTTCACAGTTTAGTGTTTAAGGCGACAAATTAAAATGCAAGTTTTCATTCCTTTATTGGGCCCACTTACTGGTTCATTTATTGGCCCCTGAATTGTACGTGTGTGTATGTCTCCTTTGGAGAAACAAACGCAACCATCTGCCCATTATGTCATTTTCTACCACAAGCTGTGGTCATGGCCACCTACTTAGATGAATTTAAAAGGGTGGGGGGTGGCCAAATTCATGGAAGGCAAGGATATTAATGGTTACTATTCATCATGGCTGTATACCGCCTCCAGGATCAGAGGCACAATGTTGGAGAACACAAGTGGGAGCATTAGATTGCCCTCATATCCTACTTGTGGTCTTTCCATAGGCTTCTAGTTGGCCATCATGGGAAACAGGATGCTTGGTTAAATAGATCCTGCTTGATCCTGCAGGTCTGCTGTACTTGTTTTTACATGACACAATATCATTACCAGAAGCTGTGATGATGAATTAATAAGTGTGCCATTAAACAAAGTTTTATGATCCATGCTGAAACCTTTTTGTGGGAAGGAGGGAGGGGTAAGTGGGAAATATTTTTTTAAATCAAAGGTTATATAGAACATAAGCTTTTTATTTGGAAATTGAGAAAAAATGCTGTTAACATGGGTTATGTGGCATGACTAAATAACTACTGTTACTACAAGGCCAATTGGAATATACATGTGCTGTCTTTTTCCTGCAGAACAATTTTGTACAATAGTTATTAAAAACAAGAGATTTTTAATAGAATAACCTTTCTTGTACATTAAATGTGAATGTGTTTATTTCAATGCCTAAGAACAGCTTGTCTGGAAAGCTTGTTAGTATTCACAATACTTTGTTTCTGCCTTAATTAAAGCATATATTTTTCTATTTGGGAAAAAAATCATTATCTGCCTCCTGTGGGAAGTACTTTTCCCTCCTTGAACAGTTTATTGATCTTATAGTGCCCTATAAAAAGAGATGTTTGCAAAGTGTATGTCTCTTTTAAGAGGAGTCGGTGCTCTCTCTCACAGGAAGTGAGAACTGGGGGGAAAGGAAGGGGCAACTACAAGCTTTACTTTGTTCAGTAAAATAAGGTTAGCATTTGAAGTTAACAAAAGAAATCTAAGCTCGCTGTTCAGGAACACCTTGGTGACAAGGTGAAAGAAAGAGAGACTCAGAAACAGGGAAGAAAAGCAAACAAAAACCTCTGAAGAAAAGAGCTAGTTTCACTTTATGTAGCAAAAGTATAGAAGAATAGGGATGGGGAAGCTTATCCCCTGGGTGGGCAAATGCAGCCCTCAATAGGACTCATCAATTTTTGAGGAAAAGGATCACTTTACTAAAGTATGCAGCCTGAAGTAAATGGGAGATGAGCGCCACAAATCCGGGATCGGCATCGGAAGTCGCACTGCGGCCATTTTTGAACTGGGCAGAGCAGCACCAGAAGTCGCTTCTACGCATGCTCTGCCCACTTCCAAAATGGCCGCAGTGCCAGAAATCGCTTCTGCACATGTCCAGAGACTCCAGACATGCGCAGAAGGAGCCTCCCTGGGCCAGTAAGAATCCGGGGGATTTACAGGGTTTTTAAAAATTCGGGCTGCCAGCCAGAAACGGCTGGAAAAACGGGGGTTTCCCAGGGAATACGGGAGACTTGGCAGCTATGGTCCCCATTCAGGCTTCTCCTCTTATGGCTTAACATTCCCATTTCTTTCAACCTATCCTTATAGGACTTGTTTTGTTTAGTGCTGACCACCTTCATTTGCTGGCCTCTGAACTTGTTGCAGTTTGTCTATGCTTCTTAAAGTGTGGTATCCAGAGCTGCACACAGCACTCCAGATGTGGTATGAGTAGTGAGAATCATGCAGAACTGTTACTTCAAAACTATGGTTCTGTTGGTGCCGCCCAAAATCTCATTAACTCTGTGTGTGTGCGTGCCTGTGCCAGACGTCATGAAGTAATCACAGAATAGGAAAAGTGCTTTAGTATTCTCACAACAAAGTGGCCCTTAACTGCAAGAAACCTCTGTGGGAATTATATAATAATAATAATAATAATAATAATAATAATAATAATAATAATAATAATAATTTTTATTTGTACCCCACCCATCTGGCTGAGTCTCCCCAGCCTCTCTGGGTGGCTTCCAGTCGAATATCAAAACAATACAGCAATAGCACAATTACAAAAGTCAACAAACAATACATAAACCACATCAAAAAATACACAACCGAATAGAAAACAATTAATGTGAATGGGAATTAATGTGAAAGGTGTGCCATGTGGAACTTCACTTGTTCTTCCAGAACAATGGCTACATTAGCCTGGAGCAGCAGGATGGATTTAAGGTGTATCAAGGTGATACATCACAAAGTGCTACATGTGATGCATATATTTTGTATAAGTACGCAGTCATGGTTTTCATCTTCAACTGTATTTTCCTGATTTTGTCAGCCCTATGACCTGCTAATGCCTTCCAAATCTGTTTCCTGCTTTATTTGGTCATACAAATTCAGTTGGCAAGAATGCGTTATGGTTAAAATTATTAGTTTGTTGCTTAATAATACAGGTCATTTTGTAGCACGGTGGAAAAACAGTTTTTGTTAATGACCCAGTAATGTTTTAATTATACATGGGAAAAGCTCAGTTAATAGTGCTTATTAATGTGTTACTTCTTTATGCTGGCAGACTGTACCCTAGAGAGAGGGTGCACTATTTTCATTGCTTTTATCGTTATTGCTATTTCAGCACTTTGTATGGTTGTGGTTTTTTTTTAGAAACGGAAATCTTTGCTGTCTACAACAAGCCAAAGGCTTTGCAGAGATCCAGCCAGTACTACAGTTTAACAATCCCTGTGAGAATCACCAGCGATGGGCAGAGCATTTGCAGCTTAGAAGCCAATTGGCTGGAGCATATGACAGATCACTTTCGGAAAGGGAGCACGTTGGTGAATGCCATCTTCAGTCTTGGAATGATAAATGGTATGAAATTTCCCTGCAAGATTATTACTCTGTTTATATACTTCCATAGCTGCCAAGTTATCCCTTTTTTACAGGGATTTTCCCTTATGCTGAATAGGCTTCCTCGTGAGAAAAGGGAAAACTTGGCAGCTATGTATACTTCATTCGTTTAAAAGATCAGCTACTTTCTCTTTGTTTGTGACTATTAGAATGCGCAAAAATTGCTCAGAACCTGAACATGAAAACGTGAGAATATTCATTATATATAAGTGGTAGGAACACTTTTTTTAGTATGAAATCAAAGAAATGAGGCAGATGTGCCTACGTAGCACCTCATTCTCTTGCTTCAATTTCCACTCTTTCAAATAGGTTCTTAGCAAAAAGGAACATTCCCTCTTTCTGCTAATTACACCTTGAAATTACATGCCATACTGAGTGCGAATTATTTGTTGGTGTCAATCAGGAACAGTCTTTGAAGCAGCAGCACCTTTGCAAATTTTCAAGCTGCTGAGTTTTAATTCCTGCAAAACTTCTTTGCTGTTTTGTGACAATGGATCTTTTAAAATTAAAGGTAGGCTGCATAAAAGCCTCAAACCAGAGCCCATTAAGTATGTGTGTAAACCAGGCATAGGCAAACTCGGCCCTCCAGATGTTTTGAGACTACAATACCCATCATCCCTGGCCACTGGTCCTGTTAGCTAGGGATCATGGGAGTTGTAGTCCCAAAACATCTGGAGGACTGATTTTGCCTTTGCCTGGTGTAAACTATATGCATGCACAGGCTCAGTGTCGAGAGGCTTCTAAACCATTAGGAAGAGTGAAATGGCTGCCTCAAGCGGAACATTCTTGGGAAGAGGGACCGTGGCAGCAGCTTTCCCAGCTGTTCCTCCCAATTTATCATGGGTTTTCCCTTTTGGGGGGGAGGATAGTGTACTACATTGGTCTCCCCTGCACTCTTGGCTTGGCCTTGGTTCAGAAGCAACGATGAGCTAGAGTTGCCTATGGAAGCCTAGTAGGGAACTGTTTCCCCAGTAACCCTGGGATGTTTACAGTTTCTGAGGAAGATGCTTTCCCTTCCTGCTCATCTGTTGGGTTCCAATACATACCTGATCCTTCTCTGTCTTCTCCCTCCTCCCGAGTACTCCCCCCCCCCAAATAATGAAGGTCTAACTGCCAGGCACGCACTCCTCCATCAATTCTGGGCTTATTGCTGGGCCTGACTCCACCTCTGCTACCAGGGAATTGGGTGTGGAGAGGGATGGTCTGTGGATGAAGCAATTACGGTTTGGCAGGGGGCAGCAGAGGTTTCTTGGGGGCTGAGTAAGTTGGGCTGCTCAACTATGACATTGGGCTCCTTGGTGTGGCTGAACTTGGTGTGCGTCTCATCTTCAGTTGAGGCTCCTCTGTGGTCCTGGTCAGGGCTGAGCTCTGACAGAAATGAATGGAAAAGTCATTAGGAGCCGTGGAGCTTGGTAGAACTGCTGAAGATATGGCAGCTGCAAGAAATCATTGGACTGAGATGAACTTTTGCAGCGAGTAGTTCAAAGTACTGCTGTGGAGGCTGGTGAAATTTAGAGCAGAGGTTCTTTGTTATGTCCAGGCTGTTGCTTCCCCCAGTGACTGCAGTAGGATGTGGTGGCAAAAGGTCCCTCTTAGGAAGAGGCTGTTTAATGCTGCAGGTGTTGTCTTGGAGTGTGCCACCTGTGCCAATCCTCCTGGCCTATATACAATTAGTGATAGTTTGGGAACACCAACATTTTCAAGCACTTGCTGCGTGATAGCATTCGTTCTGCAGTCGTCACTTGCCTAAAGAACTCATAAACACCAATGTGTATGCAAATAAAATAAAATTCAGCTTTTTCTTCCCTGTTGGCTTTGTTGTGCATACCAATATCTGAAAGAACCACATGAAGTATGCATGTTATTTCTGAGTGAGTAACAACGCACTTCCATAAGTACATGTTATTGTTGTTGTTGTTTAGTCGCTTATTCGTGTCCGACTCTTCGTGACCCCATGGACCAGAGAACGCCAGGCACTCCTGTCTTCCACTGCCTCCCGCAGTTTGGTCAGACTCATGTTAGTAGCTTCGAGAACACTGTCCAACCATCTCGTCCTCTGTCGTCCCCTTCTCCTTGTGCCCTCAGTCTTTCCCAACAGGGTCTTTTCCAGGGAGTCTTCTTTTCTCATGAGGTGGCCAAAGTATTGGAGCTTCAGCTTCAGGATCTGTCCTTCCAGTGAGCACTCAGCGCTGATTTCCTTCAGAATTGATAGGTTTGTTCTTCTTGAAGTCCATGGGACTCTCAAGAGTCTCCTCCAGCACCATAATTCAAAAGCATCAATTCTTCGGCGACCAGCCTTCTTTATGGTCCAGCTCTCACTTCCATACATCACTACTGGGAAACCTATAGCTTTAACTATACGGACCTGAGATTTCTCAGGAGACAGATGAGGGTATCTGAAGAAGTGTGCATGCACACGAAAGCTCATACCTATGACAAACTTAGTTGGTCCCTAAGGTGCTACTGGAAGGAATTTTTTTATTTTTTTATTCGTATACGTATATGGACCTTTGTCGGCAAGGTGATGTCTCTGCTTTTTAAGATGCTGTCTAGGTTTATCGTTGCTTTTTCCCAAGAAGCAGGCATCTTTTAATTTTTTGACTGCTGTCACCATCTGTAGTGATCATGGAACCCAAGAAAGGAAAATCTCTCACTGCCTCTATTTCTTCCCCTTCTATTTGCCAGGAGGTGATGGGGCCAGGAGGTGATTGCGCTTCAGACCATATTTTGCGCTCTCCTCTTTCATATTTTGCGCTGTCCTCTTTCACCCTCATTAAAAGGTTCTTTAATTCCTCCTCGCTTTCTGCCATCAAGGTTGTGTCATCAGCATATCTGAGGTTGTTGATATTTCTTCCGGCAATCTTAATTCCGGCTTGGGATTCATCCAGTCCAGCCTTTCGCATGATGAATTCTGCATATAAGTTAAATAAGCAGGGAAACAATATACAGTCTTGTCGTATTCCTTTCCCAATTTTGAACCAATCAGTTATTCCATATCCAGTTCTAACTGTAGCTTCTTGTCCCACATAGAGATTTCTCAGGAGACAGATGAGGTGATCAGGCACTCCCATTTCTTTAAGAACTTGCCATAGTTTGCTGTGGTCGACACGGTCAAATATTTTTGCATAGTCAATGAAGCAGAAGGTAGATGTTTTTCTGGAACTCTAGGTAAAGGTAAAAGGGACCCCTGACCATTAGGTCCAGTCGTGACCGACTCTGGGGTTGCGCGCTCATCTCGCATTATTGGCCGAGGGAGCCGGCGTATAGCTTCCAGGTCATGTGGCCAGCATGACAAAGCTGCCTCTGGCAAACCAGAGCAGCACATGGAAACGCCGTTTACCTTCCTGCTGTAGCGGTTCCTATTTATCTACTTGCATTTTGACGTGCTTTCGAACTGCTAGATTGGCAGGAGCTGGGACCAAGCAACGGGAGCTCACCCCGTCACAGGGATTCGAACCGCCAACCTTCTGATCAGCAAGCCCTAGGCTCAGTGGTTTTTAACCACAGCGCCACCTGGGTCCCTTTTTTTTCCTGGAACTCTAGCTTTCTCCATAATCCAGCACATGTTTGCAATTTGGTCTCTGGTTCCTCTACCCGTTCAAAATCCAGCTTGCACTTCTGGGAGTTCTCAGTCCACATACTGCTTAAGCCTGCCTTGTAGAATTTTAAGCATAACCTTGCTAGTGTGTGAAATGAGTGCATTTGTGCGGTAGTTGGAACATTCTTTGGCACTGCCCTTCTTTGGGATTGGGATGTAGACTGATCTTCTCCAATCCTCTGGCCACTGCTGAGTTTTCCAAACTATATTGAGTGTAGCACCTTAACAGCATCATCTTTTAAAATTTCCAATAGCTCAGGTGGAATATCATCACTTCCACTGGCCTTGTTATTTGCAGTGCTTTCTAAGGCCCATTTGACTTTACTCTCCAGGATGTCTGGCTCAAGGTCAGCAACCACACTACCTGGGGTTATACAGGTTATACTGATGTTTAATAACTAAACATCAAACACACACATAGTTTTTTTGATGCAGCACATTCAAATGTCATTCTGTCCTCTCCTCCTCCAGCTCCTCCTCCAGTCTGGTGTAGTGGTTAAGAGCGGTGGACTCATAATCTGTTGAACCGGGTTTGCGTCTCCGCTCCTCCTCGTGCAGCTGCTGGGTGACCTTGGGCTAGTCACACTTATTTGAAGTCTCTCAGCTCCACTCACCTCACAGAGTGTTTGTTGTGGGGGAGGAAGGGAAAGGAGAATGTTAGCCGCTTTGAGACTCCTTAAGGGGAGTGAAAGGCGGCATATCAAGTCCAAACTCCTCCTCCTCCTCCTCCTCCTCCTCCTCCTCCTCCTCCTCCTCCTCCTCCTCCTCCTCCTCCTCCTCTCTTCTTCTTCTTCTTCTTCTTCTTCTTCTTCTTCTTCTTCTTCTTCTTCTTCTTCTTCTTCTTCTTCTTCTTCTTCTTCTTCTTCTTCTTCACCACCACATGTTTCTATCACGAGTGGTGACTGTAAACCACAACCACAAACTAATTCTGCAGTTGCTAGCTCTCCTCATCTGCTATCTCCATTCCGTTGTGCTCTGACAGGGAAATGGGAAGCTGTTATGTTTTACAATCTGAACACAGAAATCTTGACTTGTAACACTCATGGTGAAAAGGATGAGACTCTATCAAATCTGTCAGTTTTTGTTTAGCTGAGCTACATACCTCAACTCTGCTTATTCTTTTGACTACTCAGAAATAGTAATATACACAGTCTTGATATATCTTTAAGATTTCCAAACAGCAGTTTGTGTAAATGAAAGGCCAAAGCCTATGTATTTGTGCTAGATGCCATATGTTAGTTGGTGCTATTGTAGGAAACAAAAATGTTATTTTTAGAATTTGGCTTGGGAGCTAAAGCTCTGAGCATGGATATTTGACATTTTTTTGCTTCTCTCTGTGTGTGTTTTTAAACACAAAGCTTTGTTTGTCTTCCTGTCTTTCCTCTAGGGAACTCAAGGCAATGTTCATGAAGATCCTAGGCAGTCTTCTCTCCAGGCACTGATTAGATGCAGACCTGCTTAGCTTCGGTCGGGCTGCTGCATTATGTGTCATACCCCTGAACCCAATATTGTTCATATTGCTCATTTTAATGTCTCTGCTACCAGTCTGGTTGAAGATATAACTAGTCTTGCCACATTCTAGTGAGGTAGCCTTAGACAAGTTTATTTTGACATACGCTTCCAAGGACTAGGGCCCACTTCTCAGTTGGTGTGTGTGTGCAGTGGTGGCTGGTGTCCATTGAGACTGGCGGGGCATAAGACAGGAGGCCAACTGTAGACAGAGACAGAGCCAATGACTGATGCAACCACAGCCAATAATAGACAGAGCCAAATAATTTTAGTTTCCTCCCCACCCTCCTCCTTTGCTGTAACCCTGGACTGGTTGTAAGGAAGAAGAGAGGCAGGTGGGGGCTGACTGAGGCCAGACTGAGATTGGTGGAGCATGCCTTTGTTGAAATTAGGCATACATCCTAATAGAGCAGCCTCTGCTACCATGTGTGATATTCATGTGAAAGCCCTTCTTCCCTTGCTGTTCCCTATGGTTGAAACTGCCTTCTAGAATGCTTGTGCAATGCTACCTTTCCTACTTCCTTCAAATCTCTTCTCAAAGCCCACCTTTTCCATGAACTCTTTGAAGCAACCCCCTTTGTCCCATGCCCTCTAGTAGCTTAACCTGTACCTAAGATTAAGCATGTGCAATTGAAACAACTGCCACCCTATTCCTTCCTGTTTACCTCTGCCTCCACTTCCCACCCCTTCCAATGTTGTTTCTTCTGTGTCACGTTACAATCTCCCGGTCAGGGCCTCTCATCACTCTGAAGCACCGTGTGGACTACAGTGGTACCTCTGGTTAAGAAGTTAATTCGTTCCGGAGGTCCGTTCTTAACCTGAAACTGTTCTTAACCTGAAGCACCACTTTAGATAATGGGGCCTCCTGCTGCCGCCGCGCCCCCAGAACACAATTTCTGTTCTATTCCTGAAGCAAAGTTCTTAACCTGAAGTACTATTTCTGGGTTAGCGGAGTTTGTAACCTGAAGAGTTTGTAACCCGGGGTACCACTGTACTGGTTGGTTGTAGTTATGGCAGTAACATGGATATTAATTCCATTATATTTTGAGACAAAAGATAATGCAACTAACATAGAACACAGAAAACAAGTCTATAAATACATACCATACAAAGATTTAACTTTCATTAGACTAGGCTGGGGGTGTTTTTGGAAGTTTCTTGGTAGGTTTGGATAAGTATTCAGCAACTTGCGGTATCACATATTTTTACGTGAGAGTCATGAAATGTGGAATTAGATCCAGAAATCCCACCGCATGAGTGGAAGGCGCTTGTATATGGGGATCAGCAGTCCCCCCCCTATACCCACAGTGTGTTACATCCTATGAAATCTGGCTCCAGAGGATTGGTGGGGGGATACTGTAGAGCAGGCATAGGCAACCTTGGCTCTCCAGATGTTTTGGAACTACAACTCCCATGATCCCTGACCACTGGCCCTGTTAGCAAGGGATTATGGGAGTTGTAGTTCCAAAACATCTGGAGAGCCAAGGTTGGCTATGCCTGCTGTAGAGCAGCTGCTTGGAATGTTAAAGTAATTAAGTGTGAGGAGATCAGTGACACACCCTCACTCTCCGCTCCTGCAAACTCGGGTCTTCAGGTCCAGCCCAAAGTCAAGCCACAGGCAGCTTCTAGAAGGCTCTTCTCCATCTCACGCTGCTGCCTGTGGAGTAGACAATGAAATTAGTTATCCTTGTTAAAATTAAATGGGGAAATTAACAGCCAGGCTTAATTTTTTCATCCCACAGCAAAGGGCACATGATGGAATGCTTTCTTCTAGCTTGTTGGCAACCCATGTAAGTTGCGACTGAACATTCTCAGAAACAAATGACCATTTATTTTATATGTATAAACTGCAGTTCTGAAACTATGAGTCACTTGGCCTGATACAGACCAATTAGGCCTGTTTTTCTTAAGGGCAAACATTTTATTTCTGGCTCCTTATCAGCGTATTGCTTAATATCCCAAATGCAACATAGGAGAAGTATTATTCTGTTGTTTACACATTAAAAAGTGAATTTACATAACAACAGGGCTCTGGGGGAGTTTCCTAATGTCAGATTCTGCAGTTAAAATGCCTTCAATAGTGGGGTTGCAAGATGAGCACAAAGAGTTTACTTTGTGAACAACCAGAATAGGGCGATCAGTTTACACTTAACTTGGGAGATGTGCTGCTAATGTGTAGAATACATTCTTAGGGAACATGCTGTTTCCTAAAGGTGCCTTTCTACCTGTGGTTGTGAAAACTGAAGTTAATGTAGTTGCACCTAATATAGAACTGTAAGCATTGCAAGACAGTGTAAGAGTCTGTACCCCATAGAAGAAAGTTAAGTACCGTATATTCCGGAGTATAAGACGACTGAGCGTATAAGACGACCCCCAACTTTTCCAGCTAAAATATAGAGTTTGGGATATACTCACTGAATAAGAAATATGACCCGGAGTATAAGACGACCTCCGACTTTTGAGAAGATTTTCCTGAGTTAAAAAAGTAGTCTTATATGCAGGAATATACAGTATTGGTTTTGCAACCTAGACAGAATTACATTATCACAGAATAACAACACCTTCAACCTTTTACCAAATTGTTCCTCAAATGTGTGTTTATGCTTTCTCCTTTCTGTTTAATTTTTTTCTTTCTGGGGAGGAAGGGAATGGGGTGGGATAGTATAGTTATGACACCGTGACTGAACAATGTGATTTTAAATAAATATAAAAATCACAAATTAATTATTAGCTGAATCCTACTGGACATTTTGCCACTTTCTTGTAACCTTTAATGTTAAGTAATGCCATCATGAAGTGAAAGGACTAGTATTAAGTATAGAAACTAAGCAAGTAACTTGGGGGGGGGATTAAGATAAGGAGGAACTTTGCACGGGGTTAAGTTTCTATATCTTTCATTTAAGAAATGTGTGTCCCATATATATAAACTCTTGTGCATGACAACAGTCATGCACCTATTTTGTCACATGTTAGTGGGAAATGTTAGTGGGAAACAGCCCATATATGTTGGTGAGCATCAGCCCAGAGGCAAAGGTGGAGGGCACATTTCTTTGTTGTACCTGTGGCAGTGATTTTTTTCCACAGCAATAACAATAACGTAAAGGTTAGGCTTTGTGCATGACGTTTAATAGTTCAAAGACAACAAACAACACAGGGAGACATTGCTTCCCACTAGTATAGCTGTCATAATAGAATAAGAAATCCTTTCCCATAGTCATCTTGTAAATCATGTGCAGGAACATTAAAATGACATTTTGCCCAGCAGAACATCATCAAATATTTATATACCCAAGTGAAAATAGCCTTTTGAGCACAGTGGGAGAGCATCTTACCTTAATAAAAAATGCAGTGATAATGGAACCTTTTCCCATGAAGGAGGGTGGATTAACCTTTTCCATGAGCTTAGTGAAGGTAAAGGGTGAAAAATTATACCAAAGCATGGGCAGATTAGAAGCAGTTTTTAGCTTTAATGGAATGGAAGGCTATGCTGAGCTGGTTATTAGTACAAATGAGCCATCACTTTATCATTTAGTTTTTGAAATTAATTGTGTTGATGTAATGTGCTGGAATCCACTGGATTAATTATGTGCTAAGTGAAAACAAGTTAACTGCTCAAAAAAGGGGGCTTTCTGGAGAGGAGAGGGGTTAAATAGATGTGATAGTTAATGTGAGACTGATGCTGCAAATAGCCCTGGTAAGAGCTTCAATATTTTTTTGGATGACTGCTACTAAAGCAGGTATGCTTCTACTCAAAAGCAGGCTATTGCATGGGGTTTCCTATAATAAATTGAGTTGCTTTGGTATTTCCAAAAGGGAATGCTAGGATTTGTGCATGAGCAGGTATTCGACAGTAAAATCCATTAAATTGTTTATCAATGCCAGGTTAACTATGGACACTTGCAGTTTTTCAAACACTTCTGCATCTCCCCCCCCCCCATTCATGCAATAGTATGTGGGGAGTTTTTTCTTGTGTCTTTATATGGCATTGTATATGTATAGCATAGGTAAAGGTAAAGGGAACCCTGACCGTTAGGTCCAGTCGCGGACGACTCTGGGGTTGTGGTGCTCATCTCGCTCTATAGGCCAAGGGAGCTGGCGTTTGTCCGCAGACAGCTTCCGGGTCATGTGGCCAGCATGACTAAGCTGCTTCTGGTGAACCAGAGCAGCGCACGGAAATGCCGTTTACCTTCCCGCCGGAGCGGTACCTACTTACCTACTTGCACTTTGATGTGCTTTCAAATTGCTAGGTTGGCAGGAGCTGGGACCGAGCAACAGGAGCTCACCCCATCATGGGGATTCGAACCACTGACCTTCTGATCAGCAAGCCCTAGGCTCAGTCGTTTAGACCACAGTGCCGCCCATGTATGGCACACTTGAGATTTTTTTAAGTGAGGGGGCAAAACACCCCAAATTCAGGGTCACCACCACCATTTAATATGCTGAGGGTTTGTGCGGTCATCAAAAATGTTCAAGGAAGGCAAGAGTAATTGGAAAATCTTGACTCGAAAGGTTCACTGTATGAGAAAACACTTATTTGCTACAGAGATGTCCTCCTAAAAACCTCATCCAAACTAGCAATGCCCAATACACCAATCACCTGACAAATGATTCGGGATAGTGGAGAAATTCTGACCGCAACACTTTGTTCCCTAAACAGCAAAGGGATGCATTAAATATTCTGACCATTCCTAAAACAAAGGCTGCATTGAAAGCTACAACTCAGTTGCATCTATGATGGTTGGCTTCCAAAGAAAATGCCCAGTGCAGATGTTACTGCAGACTTGCAGTTTCCAGGGAAAAGAGGAAGCACAATTCATATGCAGAGGAACAGAATCCAGTGACGGAGAAGTTGTAAGGCATGCTTGATATCCCTACGATCCCATCTCTTGCCATGGCCATGTCTCTTGGCTAGGTCAGTGCCTCAGATACTAGTCAAGGAGAAGGGAAGAAATGCCTCAAGCTCCAGAAGTGTCCACCACCAAGCTAGCATGTGCACGTAACTTTTTATGAGTTAATAGCCAATAAAAATAAGTGCAATTCTGTTTTATAATGGTTGCTAGCAGCGCAGCACTGCATACAAAGGATTCGTTTGTACACCTACTATTAGTCTCATTTATTTTAATATAGTTGGAGCATGCGGGGGTCTTTCTCTCCCTATGTTTTGCAAATAACATGCTGAGAAGAAATTAGGATTGTGATAATGAACACACACACACACTTTAAAATTGTTCATAGGATATCCTAACTGTGTAGCTTATAGAAACGATTTGTTTCTGCACAGATTCCTTCCAGGGGATGACAGATGGTGTGTTCATCTTTGAAGATATTTCCGTGGAAGACAACAAGAGTATACAAGGCTATGATGCTATTGTTGTAGAACAATGGACCGTTCTGGAAGTAAGTGTGTTGTTTTGCTTTTGTTTGTTTCCTAATATCTTGAATCACAATCTAATGAGAAAGTAATAGTTGGTTTTTTTAATAAAAAAAAATCTTGCTTGCTGCGTCTATTAGCAATAATTTATTTAGCAATTTTCAGTATCCAAGATTTCTTACAATCTTTTAAAATTTATTCTCTCAGCAATCCCAGTGGACTATTCAAAGGAGCATTAGGGGAAACAGTGAAAGGTCTAGTTGTTATCTTAATTTGTTACCCAGTTAGTTTTTTCATGTCTTATTAAAAAGAGGTTTCACATTGCACTGATAAAACTAACTAGTGTTGGGATATTTGAGCAGCTTCAAACGTTTCATTTTCCTACATATATGCTGAACAATGTATGAAAGGTGCTTTCATCCTGTCCCCACCCTTGCTGCAGCTTTTTCAAAACAGTAGCTAAGAAGGGGCATCAGAGAGGGAAAGGTTTTTTTGTTTTGTTTCCTTCCCCCCTACCCATAGCTGCCAAGTATCCCGTTTCCGCCGGGAAAACCCCTTTTTTCTTACCGTTTCCCGGCGGTCTCCCATTTAGTGAAAAATCCCGGTATTGTCCCTTAAATCGGCTTCTGCCCGGCGGCCATTTTTCTGGTGCCGCTTTGCCCTTCTATGGGCACCAGAAAATGGCGCCGCCGGAAGTCGCTTCCGCGCATGACCGGAAGTTGCGTGACGCGACTTCCGGTGGCGCTTTGCCCTTCTATGGGCATCAGAAAATGGCGGCGCCGGCGCCGAAAGTCGCTTTTACGTGTTTCCGGTCATGCGCGGAAGCGACTTCTGGCGCTGGCGCCGCCATTTTCTGGTGCCCATAGAAGGGCAAAGCGCCACCGGAAGTCACGTCACGCAACTTCCGGTCATGCGCGCGCTGCCGATCCCGGATCTTTACGTCCCGGACTTGGCAGGTATGCCCCTACCATCAGTACACGCAGAGAAAAAACACCGGTTCCACCCTGCAAAGGTATATCTCTGTCTTCTTATGTGAATACTTTATTTTTTTATGAGGGTCTTTGTGGTGCCAGTCAAGTCTCCTTTGTTTATTGCAAAGCTTTTGGAATCATTGAAGTAGAATGCATATAGTTACAAAGAATGTCACAAATGTGCTTTGCAGGTCATTTGGCTCTTGCTACGTGTTTAATCAACTCAGTGTTTAAGTGCATGGTTAACATCAAGCATGCAGCTCCTAAAAAGGGGGGAAAAACTTTTATATTACATCTGCTTATCCCTGTTTAACTCCAGAGCTAGCAATTCTAGCAAATTTACACACATTTATACCAAATTATTTCAGTCTGTTTTAAAATCATTATTAGTAATAGCAGTATATTAAAAACCTTTATACCTGCTTTTCTGTGTGTTTCAAGATAACTCACGAAAACTTTAAAACAATTTTGAAATAGAAGTATTCACGCGGCACCTTTAAAGCACATTTGAAACACATTATTTCGCTCAAAGAATTCTGGGCACGGTGGTTTATCCTTCACAAAGATACAATTCCTAGCAACCCTTAACAAACTACAGTGCCCAGAATTGAGGGAAAGAACGTGCTTTGAAGTTTAGAGTATACACAGCCTAAGAAACAGCCAAAGCTGGACAGCAGAGTAAGTTTTAGCTGTTCATGCAAAGATACATCAGAAAGTAGACACATGGATCTCTTTGGAGAGGTCATTCTATAGTACAGCCTTTCTCAACCTTGGGTCCCTATATGTTATTGAACTACAACTCCCATCATCTAGCTACCAGTGGTCAGGGATGATGGGAGTTGTAGTCTTAACTACACATAGGGAGTTGAGAAAGGCTGTTCTAGTAACTGCAGCTGTATAATGTTGCTATCTGCCATTTTTCAGATGATAAGGGAATAATCAACAGGGTCCAAGTAGGATCATGAAAAGAGGTATTCTAGTCCTAGACTATACAGTGGACGCTCGGGTTGTGTACGTGATCCATGCGGGAGGCACGTTGACAACCCGCAGCGTTCGCAACCTGCGGCGCCACATCTGCACATGCGCGGGTCGCGATTCGGTGCTTCTGTGCATGCACAAAGCGCTGAAACCTGGAAATAACCCGTTCCGGGTTCAGCACGGTGCGCAACCCAAAAACGTGCAACCTGAAGCGGCCATAACCCAAGGTATGACTGTATAAGGTTTTAAAGGTAAGAAGAGCATTTTTAATTGTGCCCAGAAGCAGATTGGTAGCCAGTGCATCTGAGAGTGTTATACAAGGCATTCTGGGGGTTTAAGAGCAAATACAGTTTTAAGTATGCATACAGAAGCTCAGACTGGAAGCTGTTTTCTATATGGCCATGTTATGGAGTGTTTCGCCTGTTTACTTTCTGCATGTCAGGCTGCTGTTAAAGATGCAGCAGCAGTAGAAAAAAAGGGGGTAGGAAATCCTAAGACTGAAATCCAATATATATATTTTCTTGGGAGCAAATCCTACTGCATTCAACAGAACTCACTTCCAAGTAAGCATGCATTAGACTGGGTTACATAGTCCCATGCATCTTATTCAGAAGTGAGTCCCACTGTGTTCAAGTTGAGTTTCTATTATGTGAGTGTGTACATGGTTGCAGCCTTTTAGTGCCCCATTTCCCATTAGTTCTGCCTATTGCAACTTCCTGGATCTGCCTACATTTAGATACTCTGCCTCCCCGCTCCCCACCTAATGGGTACCAGCTGCCATGTGGTAATGCTGAATCCTGAAGCATTTCTGAGCTACATACTAAAAAAAGATCAGAATCACTGGACCATGCTTCTTTCTATCCCTGTGTTTGAATTACATTGTAAGTAGCCTGATTGCCTTGCCTTTTGAGACAGCCCCCTTAGCTTCTTTTCAGAAGGATACCAGTCTCACCCTCGAAGGATCAAGAAGACAAGTGGATAGTCTCACTTCTTTAAGAATCCTGTCTTTAAGTTGCACAAGTTTAACATAAAAAGTAGGAATCATGGTTGTGTCCATGTCTTCTCTAACTGTGGAGTCAGAACTGACACAAGTACCTTAACGTACCTTGTAAAGGACCGTTAGGTCCAGTCGTGGACGACTCTGGGGTTGCAGTGCTCATCTCGCTTTACTGGCTGAGGGAGCCAACATTTGTCCGCAGACAGCTTCCGGGTCATGTGGCCAGCATGACTAAGCCACTTCTGGTGAACCAGAGCAGCACACGGAAATGCCGTTTACCTTCCCGCCAGAGTGGTACCTATTTATCTACTTGCACTTTGCTGTGCTTTTGAACTGTTAGGTGGGCAGGAGCTGGGACTGAACAATGGGAGCTCACCCTGTTGTGGGGATTCGAACTGCCAACCTTCTGATCGGCAAGCCCTAGGCTCAGTGGTTTAGACCACAGTGCCAGCTGTGTCCCTTATCTACAAAGTGTACCATAACAAACTGCTGTGAGTGTCACTATCCCCAGGAGGGCTAAAATATAGAGGTCCACTACTTAGAACAGTCTACCTGAACAAAACACAATAGTGCTGGTGAAGTAGAATGTTGGTTTCTAAAATTAGTTCTGGGCCCTGTTTAGTAAGTTTTGATATAAGTTTTCTTTCAGTGCTCTAGATATTTCCTTCAACTCCTCAGTAAACAAAGTTGAATGGGTTCTCTCCTGAAGAAGCTGGGGATCTAGGAATGATTGCATTAATCACGCAGGGTGTCTCCTGGTTCCTGAACCTGACTAGTGTGTTATCAGAACTACCAGTCCTATTAGCAGAAAAATCATGCAGGAGGCATCAGAAAACCAATTGGGTCCATCAGCTTCCAAGGGTGCCCCCCACCCATACAAAATTATAGGACGTAAGAATAAATCATTATTTTACCTTTTCAGTTTGACATATATAGGGTCTTATGTCATCTTCCTTCCAGGCACTGACTAGACCCAGACCTGCTTAGCATTAGCAAGCTGGGTGCATTGTGTTCCTTCAGACTAAACCCTCAGTCTGCATAGGTTGCACAGTAGAGCTTTTGCTAAATGTGAAATCTTTCCGTAAGGTTCCTTTCCCTTCCTCTTGGGCATGAAACACCTAAGTGCCCCTTAGGATTCTCCCAAATAATTGTGTGTGTGTGTCCTGCCGTAAGAGTGCACTTAGCCGTGTAAGTTCGGTTGTGTTTTCGTTCACAACTTCATTTAACTGTGTTTGTGTGCATTATATCAAGTTTGAGCAGGAATTGGCATCTCCATATGGACAAAAAGCACAGCGTGCTTAATTTCTAACAACAGAGGAGCCTCCCAAGTGTAAGCAAGGGGAACATGTTCAACACTCTGATGCGCTCGGTATGTGTGCAAAATGTCACTGAGGAGAGAATGTAAAGCTTCCAGCTGTCACAGTATGTAGTCCTTGCCAAGTAATAGACAGGATGCAGTAGTGCTGAGTTATTTAACTCTTAAAATTTAGAACAAACTGTGGCATTCTTGCCTTTTTGAGCAGGAGCCTCTTAATGATTACATGCCTTAAGCTGCCCTATTACTTCTACCCTATAAATGTTGGGCTGCATTAATTCCACTAGACTTCGTGTGATCTAGCATTGAAACCTCTTTGATTTTAATTCTCTTTGCATAGGAAAGTCCCTTGTTACCCAGAGCCTACACAACCTTTCTTTGCTTCCCCACATCTTGCCTGTTGTCATGTTTTTGCACCAAAAAAAGAGAAGATAATTCTTTTGCAAGCTGATTCTTTTGCAAGTTCTGCAAAATAATTCACTGGCTGCACGATGTTGGTGAAACTTTATTTCTTGAGTGAAGGTTTCCTCTGGAAATACTTCCTGTGACTTAGAGAATTTAGGTGGTGGTGACAGTTGTCTCTCTCTAGCTCTTCTGGAGACATTGGAGTGCTTTTTTTGTGGTTGCTGCTGCTGTGCATTTTCAGCATTTTGACACGAAGTTATGAGTACACAGTTTCAATCTGTTGAGATGGCAGATTGCCTAGTGGAAATGATTCCACTGTGTAGCCATGTTTTTGCTGCGGAGCATTCATAAAGCAGAGCTCTTTACTGACGAGGGGTTTGGGGTTTGCGAGGTGGGTGAGCAGGAGTGATGTACCGGTAAATATGATGATCTGCTGTTCTTTCTGGAAGTGTCTATGAAGAGCCAGCTCTGATTTGGCCTTCATTCTTGATCTGTTAAATGTGTGGTGAGTTTGGGCTTGAGCAACACAGTTTGATGCCTGCTGCTGAACAAACTACGCATGCTTAAAGCAACAGGGGGCCAAAAGTGATGAGCGTGAAATGCAGCCCTTTGAAAGGTCGTGGATGCTGTTTGAAGGTGACCTAGAAAGAAGGTGGGAGAAGATTTTGGTAGGTGCCCTTTGGGCTTCTCTTTCTATATGGATGAGAAAGGGGTTGTTGAGCAATGTGTTTTGGGGCTTTTTTCCTTTAAAAGGCTTTTTTGATGTGTGCGTGTTTCTGTTTAGCTTAGAAATACTCAGAATGCCAAGTATCAGGTTTTGCAGAAACGGCTGTTAGATGTAACAGCATAGCTTGGCAGCAGTTTCAGTCCTTAATGTTAGAAAGTGCTGCACTTTGAACATAGGGATCATTTCTTACACCATTTTTGTATGGTGTTTGTACTAAGTAAGGGGTATGAAAGTAAACAGACATCTGAATAAAAAGAACTTCCCTTTTCAAGCTGTTTTCGCCATTGTTTATCTCTGAGCTTATCATACATTTTAGAGGCTCTTTCCTTCAACTATACAATCTTGCAGGAAGTGCAGAGATAGTGGAACTTGGGTTTTCAAACTAAAATGCTAAGTAAAACAGAATGTTGTGAACACTGGCCCAACTGAATGCAAAAGTGCATTATAATTTGTATGTCGGAATTACATAAATGTACAGAATTTTATTACTACCAAGCATGGTTAAAAAGGTAAAGGGTAAAGGGTTACCCTGGCACAAATTCAGGCACACTCCAGTTTAATATTCCTGCAACTACTTGATAAGAAGTTTGTGTGTGTGTGAATCCATGTAGGAAGAGTGTTGGGGTGAAATAGCAAATGTGTGTGTTGGGAAACTGGGACTTGCCCTCTACTTAATTCATAAAGCAAATAACACCAAGCCAGCTTTGTCCTTCAGCAGAATACACTCAAGATACAGTGTACAAAGCAAAGATAATGCCAATATTTTTTCTGAACTGGCTGGATTTGGGGCCTTTGGAAGTAGCCTAGCTGAAATGCATGGTTTTGCGTATAGCTTTTTACCGCCAAATTCTTTAATAACTGCAATCTAAATGACTGAGAGATGCTATTTTTCTACAGTTTAATGTTCTGCACATCCTAATTTCCTAGCAGGGAGAGATTTCAAGAATCTGAGCATACACCTTAGGTTTGGTTCTGTTGGAATGAAAGGGGGGGGGCAGAACTGGTGAGCTTTTCTCTAGTGTAAGGTTTGTTTACACACTCTGTAGCATAAGCAAGCAGGGCCGAAAATGCACGAGGAATCAGATGCCACATTTTGAAGTAGGTGAAGTAGTCCACCTCCCCACCAGAACCATCACCAGTAAGATAATTGAATCCAGAGGCTAAAATTAACTGACTTAAGCCCTAGCTCCCTATGGTCCTTCTCCCACTCAGGATCTTCATTTTGTCTTAATAGTATGCTGCTGAATGCCAGGGCAGTGAATGAGGTGTTGTAGCAACGTAGACCCATTTGCTTGGAGGCAGCGTGGTGCGGTGCAAAGGATAGGTCACTGTAGCACAGGGGTCTCCAAACTAAGGCCCAGGGGCCAGATGCGGCCCAATTGCCTTCTAAATCCGGCCCGTGGATGGTCCAGGAATCAGCATGTTTTGACATGAGTAGAATGTGTTCTTTTATTTAAAATGCATCTCTGGGTTATTTGTGGGGCATAGGAATTCATTCATATTTCCCCCCCAAAATATAGTCCGGCCCCCCACAAGGTCTGAGGGACAGTGGACCGGCCCCCTGCTGAAAAAGTTTGCTGACCCCTGCTGTAGCATATCTGTGACTCTATCTTTCTTTCCAAGTACACCGTCTGGCACACTGCCAGTATTAAAAGTATTATCTGTTTGATGCTGGAGACAGGGTGCTTGTTCCATTGGTATTCCCACCCATCACACTGGTTTTCTGCTCCACTCACCCCACGCCGGATTTGTAGCACAATCCTGTAGATGTCTACTCAGAAGGCTGTTCCAGTGAGCTCAATAGGACTTACTCCCTTGTTAGTGTGCTCACAGCCTTACAGATTCTTGTTGTGGAAAAGCTGAGATCGATAAAAGAAGCTCGACACAATGAAGAACTGACCTTTCCATTTCAGGAAATGCCTTGAGCGTCCAGTGCATCTGTGTGTGCTGAGCATTCCCTAACATCATAAAGAACGGGGGGAAACTTGAGTCAGAACCTATTTTCTTTTCAGCTTTTGGGGGAGAGATGTTTAATCCATAGGCCCCACTGCCTGTATTAGTTTGTGGTTTGTGCCTTTCTTTGTGGTTTCAAAGATGGAAGTTATCAGGCACTTATCAGGGCTGCTTATGTTGTCATATGCTGCCATAGCCTTCTCCGACATGGTGGTGTCCTCTAGAATGTTTTGGACTACAATTTAATCAGTTGCAGCCAGTTTAGCTAATGGTAAAGGATGATGGGAGTCATAGTCCAGAATGTCTGGGGAGCATCACGCTGCGGAATTGCTATCTTTCTTCAACAAACAAGTGGTCGAGGTGGATGGATAGCTAGTTACATCGCTTCAAACTCTAAAATTATAATTTCAGTCTACCTGCATGGGGAATTAATTGCTGCAAATGAGCTTCCCCCTGTGTTGTATGGCTTCTAGATCTTGTTATTTTGTTTGTTTCTCGATTTTGTTTTATTTTTATATCTGCAGCAGAAGGAAAAAGATAAAATTGCTAATGCAGGTTGTTTTCCTTTCTAGTGACTTGGCCTAGATATTTTCCCCCTCTTATTTCTCAAATTGCAGAGCTTTCTAGTTTTTCCTAATGAGCTAGACTATTGCTGAGTGAGAGAAGAAGAAAAAAAACCTACAAAATCATAAGTAAAATTGAATTCTTTTTATCTGCTGCAAGACAGGAAAACAGCCATCTCAACATGCTCTGGTTTTTGACACTCAAGGTGTGATCAGAGATTACTTATCAACTGCAGGAGAATGGGGAATGAGAGAATGAGTTCATTAAATTTTTGCTCGCTTGCTCTCTCACAGAAGGAAACGTCTTTCAGTTTGATTTGTAGATCAGCCCACACTATCTTCCCCCCCTCAACTCCCTGCAACTATGCTTTTCGAAAAAGAAAAAATCTTTTGTCTCGAGGTTTTGACCATTTCTTGTTACTTGAGCTTTAAAAAAATAATAATCATACGCTTTTGCTATAGATTCACCTTACGTGTTGATTGTGTTACAACTTAACATTTCTGCTGTCTCCAATGATAAGTATGAAATGTCATTTTAAATGTTTGGGTTGTTAGTGCCCTTGAATCACTTCCTCTAATAGCAAACGCAGGTGGTGAGCACAGACAAATATGGAGCCAAAATGGAGTCAGCAAAAAACAAAAAGACATGCCCGACATGCTCTGAGGTTTTCAGAAGAACAAATATACTTAAAAAGAAAACAATGGAAACTGGGCATACTGAGAAGCCATATAATGTTAACTGTCAATTTATTATTATTAATTTATTATTATTATTATTATTATTATTATTATTATTATTATTATTATTATTATTATATTGCCCTTCGTTCGTAGATCTCAGGGTGGTTCACAGCATAAATTTTAAAAAAGGTAGAATTTGGGGATAAGAGGAGGCATCTTGAAGGAAGGGCATGGCAAGCTGGCAGGAATCATAAGGGAAGGTCCTCCTTCCAGGACGTAAGGATATACCCTAGCATTTTATTTTAGGTCCTACATGCATGGTAAGGTAAAGGTAAAGGGACCCCTGACCATTAGGTCCAGTCGTGACCGACTCTGGGGTTGCGCGCTCATCTCGCATTATTGGCCGAGGGAGCCGGCGTACAGCTTCCAGGTCATGTGGCCAGCAAGACTAAGCTGCTTCTGGCAAACCAGAGCAGCACATGGAAATGCCGTTTACCTTCCCGATGTAGCAGTTCCTATTTATCTACTTGCATTTTGCCGTGCTTTCGAACTGCTAGGTTGGCAGGAGCTGGGACCAAGCAACGGGAGCTCACCCCATCACAGGGATTCGAACCGCCGACCTTCTGATCAGCAAGCCCTAGGCTCAGTGGTTTAACCACAGCGCATGGTAGAGTTTGGAATTTTATGTAAGGGGGGGGGCGCTGCCGCCTAAACTGTCACGTTGTCACCTTTCAGATTTCGGTACAATGCACAGTGAATCATCGTAGCTGCAAGTCACACATATTTTGCTGAGTTTCCAGAGGCAGTGTATTCTACATGCTGTTTCTGCCCTCTTCATTTGTCATTCTAGTTACTCCAAGGATCATTGCTGGCGGCATTTGATCAAGCTTCCATTTTTATTTCCCCTGAAATAAATGCGAAAGACATACATACAACTTTTATAGGTAGTTTCCTTGACATAAGGCACTTAGGCATGTGGCGGGGTTGTGCAGAGGACTCAAGAAAACCGCATGTAGTTAGTTTTGTGAGATGCTCCCATGTGCTGCTGCTTCATGACATGTACACGGCAACTTACACACAGTTTTCTCTACTTTCCTTACCTGGAGCTACCGTATTGACCCAAATATAAGCCGCACCTGACTATAAGCCGCACCTTTAAAAAAAATTTTTGGGGGAGAGAAAAATACAATACCCGAATATAAGCTGTTCCCTTAAAATTCTGCAAGCACTCACACCCATTTTACCGTATGTCTGTTTCAGCAGCGATATTGTAAAAGCCAATTTTTGTAAGATCGTGAATTTAAGCCGCAGTTTAACTTTCCACGGTTGGAATTTGGGAAAAAATTGAGGCTTATATTGAGGCCAAAACGGTACTTTCTGTAAGGATAAATGCTTAAAGGCACTGCCCTCTGGTAGGAAGCAATTCAGTCTTTCCCCTCTCACATTTACATTGTCGCTGGACAAAACTGGTTGACCTGTTCAGACTTGGGAAGGGAGCATGGCTCTGCAGCAGAGAGCATGCTTTGCATTCAGATGGTCTCAGGTAGAGTCCCCGAGAGCTTCATTTAAAATGATCAGACAGCAGGTGATGTGAAAGATCCTCTGCTTGAGATCCTGGGGTGCCACTGCCAGTCTGCCAATGAATTTGATGGACAGATAGGTATATGGGCAACTTTTCATGCTCCTAAGTAATGCACTTTCCCTTGTTCAGCTATTGGGTGGTATTTTAGTCAATTTGATGCAGCCCTCATCCCATCCCACCCCACAGCACCTCTAGGCAGCTGATGGGGTCTAGCATTTCAGCAGGTTCCACTGCAGACAGCTGCCTTTTGGACTCCTGAAGACACCTGTGTTTTTTCTTCTCTGTGGCCCTAAGTTGAGCTGCCTTCTGAGGCATTGTGAGTGAAATAATATGGCTGCCATCAGCAACTGGCCCAGCTGGGCATCCTCAGTGGCCTTGCTGTGGCGTAAGCCCCCAAAGTCCCATTACTTTTAGGGGAGGCAGACTCACCAGATGGCACATAGCTCCAGGAGTAAGGGCTCCTCAGCAATTTGGCACTGTAGCTAAGGAGAGGCTGATGATTCCCAAGGGTTGTGGAAGGTCCTTAATCTGAACCAAATGAAAATATACTTCCTTGCCTGTAACAGGATCCAATTTACAGGGCAGGCTGGGCAACTTGACAATTGTAATGGCAGCAACACTTTGTAGTAAAATGTGGAGAGAAGCAGCACTTGGCTGTCTAGAAATCTGCTCACTGCTCTTTTAAACTGACCTTTGCTTTCTTTTTTCGAGCTGATAGATGTTCAAAGAACTTGAAGCTCAGCTCAGCTCAGCGCTTGACTTTTTTTTCTTCCTGAATTTGTACGAAGGTCTAGGACGGCATCTGCTTGAAGAGAGTGCTGGTTTGACAAGTGAGACCAGTTTGGATTTTACAGCCTTGTGTCACTGAAAAAAAAAAGTCTGTGGCAGAAAAAAACGTGCAGCACTGAAATGATTCAGCTTCTGCAGATGCCAAAAGGATGCCCCAATTTGCCAGAATGGCTTAGTCTCAGGCTTTGACATCTTGTTGTGTGCCGTGACAGAAATGGGTAGTGCTCCCTTGTAACTAGGACCCTTGGGCTTTGGGCTATTTGAAAAACTTATCAAGAGGAAAGAAATCTGTTTGGCAGCAAGATACTACGGGGTCTTGATATAGGAGGCAGTGTTATCCTGTTGTGATTGTGATAGCTGTCAGACGCATCCTGCTATGCTCTAGAGGAAATGGGTCATATTTATGCTGATACTGATCGTCCCTCACCAACCCCCTTTTTCTTCATAGACCTGCCTATAAATGGTGGTCCTGCCAGCTGTTTCTGAGGAGTCTTATATTACATCTTCATGGAAAGCCAAACAGATCTGTATCCAGTGTGCTGCTTGCGATCAGTGAGGTTCTGGGTATTTCTGGTCTTTAAATTGGACTCCTTAAGTTACTCCTTTTGAGCATTAATGTCTTTATAAACAACCTGGATGAAGGAATTGGGGGGGATGCTCATCCAGTCTGCAGATGACACCAGATGGGTGGGGTAGCTAATGCCACAGTAGATGGAATTGGGATTCAAGATGACCTTAACAGGTTGGAGAACTGGGCCCAAAGTAATGGAATGAATTTCAATAGGGACAAATGTCAGGTTCCAGGCAGGAAGAACCAGCTGCACCACACTTGGCTTGCCAGTAGTACATGTGAAAAGGATCTAGGGATCTTAGTAGATCACAAACTTAACATGAGTCAACAGTGTGATGCAGCAGCAAAAAAAGCTAATACAATTATAGGCTGAAGAACTGTCTGACAGCTTAAGTTGTTCAACAGTGGAATGTACTCACTCTCCTTCACTGGAGGTTTTTAAGCAGAGGTTGGATGGCCATCTGTCATGGATGCTTTAGCTGAGATTCCTGAATTGCAGGAGGTTGGACTAGATGACCCATGGGATACCTTTCAACTCTACAGTCCTATGATTCTATGATCAGGTGGACAAAGCAGGTAGTGATAGGCAAAATGAATTTTGGGGAAGGAGAGAGAACAAGAGTGAAAATAAGGGAAGGGTTTGGAGCTTCATTCCAAAATCATGATAGCAAAGCAGAAGCGACAAGTAGCCCAGGACAAGCCACTGGTTCAAAATTTAGCTCCCTATCTGTAAAATAGGAGTAATGGTGACCTACCTCAGGGGGTTGTTGTGAGGATTAATGCAGTGAATTGTGACTGCTTCCAGATAGATAGCTTCTAGCACTATTGCTCTTCTCTTATAAGGTACAAGTAGAATTGCAACTGACTTTTCACATTGTTGGGGATATTGTGCGTTTTCTATGTTTACATCCCACTATGTTCCATCCACAGCAGTGCAAATGACATTGCTTGGCATGTTTTTTTAAAAAAATTAATTGATAAGTAGCACTAAAATGCTTTCCCAGCTTTTTTAAAAAAATGAAAGACTGATATAGAGCTATAATACTGTAAGTGAGCTGGAGCATATTTTGTAAAGCTAAGACGAAAATTTGTTGATTAGTCCTCTCTCTGGAGTGGTCTGTCATAGCTGCCATTTTGTCCTTCACTGCAGGGAATTATTTGGTCTTGTATATTAGCTGAGACAATTGGCAGAGCCAGACTCTAAAGTGAAAGGTACCATTTTTATCTCACCCGTGCATTTGCTGATGAAACATAACAAACAGGCTGTGCTCTTGTGTCTGTGTGCATGACAAAAGGAATAAAATGGATCGCATCCATATTTTCATGCTGCTGGATGCAAATGACCTGTACTCATTACCACCATAATGTCATTTAACACACCATGAGATGCTCTGGAAATCAAAGGAGCAGCTATTCTCTGGGCTCAACTGGTGTAAACTTAAAGAGTTGCTCGCTTTATTTTAACAGAATTGCTCAGCATCAGAGCAGAATTAGCCCTGGTTAGCATAGCTGGATTTTTGTACTGCTTGAATACCCTTTTGTCTGGAAGGAGGTAATTGTTCTCTTTCAGCTAATATTGCAGGAGGCCATTCATCCAGGGGATCTCCAACAAAACAAAATGAATTAGTCCTGTTGATCTGATTCATCAGCTGCCACACGGAAGGTTTTGGAGCATGGAAAGAAATGTGTTTCTACTGTTTAAACAAAATTATTTAACCCTTCAGCAAGAACTGAAAAATGACCCTTCATTCCTTTTGTTTTCCAGTATTTATTTCTTCTCCTGTTTTGCTGAACTGGCAGAAATTATCCTCACCCATAAATAAACAACCTTTATAAAATAGCCTTGCTTTTCACATTTAACTCTTAACGGCTTAATTTCTCTTCCCCAGGGGGCTCGAGTGCAGGCAGATTACGTTCCCCTGCTGAACTCTCTCGCCATATATGGCTGGCAGCTGACTTGTGTGCTTCCCACTCCAGTTGTAAAGACAAACAGGTACAGTGCAGAAAAAGCCTTTGGGAGTCAGTCATAAAAGCCATCCTTGCTCATAGCATGGGGTCCCTATCTGTGTGCATTAAAGCAGCCCATAACTGTGAGAATCATGGTACGAGCATGAAATGCTTCAGTTCCTCCTCTTTGTTTGCCCAGCAGGGCGATTACGGGAGGTGTTTGGCAGGCTGTGCAGAGTATCTGGGCTTCAGACGCAAGTCCCGTTTCAGATAATTGATGCTAACCAATGGTTTTAACTTTCCTTTCCTGCTGAAGGTGGGCGCTGAGCATTCCCTTTCACCTCTCAGATGCTGTTTCATCTCAGTGACCTGGTTCGCCTGCCACTTTACAGCATAAGTTTAAATACCAAAGTTTAAACAAACAAGTTTAAAGCCCACTTCATCAGTTGGAAGAAGTCTATTGGTTGACAGATACATGCCTATTGTGGCAGTGGGGGAGTGTGAACAGTGGAGCCTAAAGGCCATGAAATGCAGAGACATCTGTTGGTCTGTCATGTACAGGTAGCAACCATTTTACGCATGTCTGATTGATGCCAACCACACACACGATCATCACTGCAGACCTGGAAGTGGCCCAAATACAGCATGGGCTTATGCGTGCTCCGCAGACACGTGTGGGGGCCAGAAATGCAATCCCCGCGCAAATGGGATGTTACCTGTTCTTTATGCACATGACAAAGAAGACTCTAGTCCAGGAATCCCCAAACTTTGGCCCTCCAGATGTTTTGGACTACAATTTCCATCATCCCTGACCACTCGTCCTGTTAGCTAGGGGTCATGGGAGTTGTAGGCCAAAACATCTGGAGGGCCGGTTTGGGGATGCCTGCTCTAGTCCCTGAATGTTCATTAGTCTTTAAGGTGTCATGAAACACTTATTTTCTCGTTTGTGCTTGATACAAGAGCTTAGCACAGCTATCTAGAATTCATTTAGGCTGTTCCCTCTTGGTACAGATTCACACAGATCCTGGTTTGTTCATGAATCATGCATTCTAGCTGCGAGCTAACCCATGTCTTGGCAAGGCCCACTGAATTTGCGTTGTCCGACAATAATAAAAATACACATTGGGCGATATATAAAGAAGACTGTATCTCCCATAGCTCTCCTTCATGCAGTAAATCACCTTGTAGTGGGAATAGATTTTCTTTTGTCAAATCCACCAATGTAAACATGCAGAAATAGCACATGAAACAGCCTTTCCTTGTCTGTCATCTTTGCTCTTCAGGCTTGTGTTTCTTCTCCTCCCTCCTTGGCCCACAAGGTCTCTTGGACCTGCCCATGGAGCCTTTAAGCTCAGTTGAATTAAGGGTCAATCTATGTATTTAGTTTATTTTGAGTTTTGTTGCACAGCTATGTAATATGATAATCAGCAGTATAATAGGCCTTGTAGTTTCTTTGCTAAGATCCATTGCAGTTCAAAGACATCCCTCACGTGGACTGACTCATTTATTAAGGGCTTGTACCTCAACTCCAAAACATTTTGGCAGACAAAGTGTATACTGTACCATGGTCGGAATGTATCACAACGCAATAAACATGAGTGAAAAAGAGGCTTCTGGAGAGCTGAATGTTTTAAGTGCCAATCCTAGGTGTTTTAGTCTGGCAAAGGACACTGTGTTCAGGATCTTGTTAAACACTGATTTCAATGGATGGCTATGAGATGTTCTTTGAATTTTAAAGGACGCTCTGGATAAATGGAAGTCATTTGTAGAATTGTGTTTTTATATATATATTTTGTTTAATATAGGGATGGGAATTTGGCTACTAAGCAGATTGTCTTTCTTCAGAGACCCTTCCTGCCCCAGAAAACCAAGAAGAAACAGTCTAAGGTATATGGCCTTGTATTGCTCTGTGTGTTTGCTTTGGCAAAGCTGCCATAGCCTAATTGATTTTCCACATCAGTAGAAACAGCTTGTTTAACACTGCTGTGGTTTAAAAGATTTGCGGAACACTTTTGAACTATGTCTTGAGTTGTTAAACTAAAGAAAAAAGAAGTGAGAGGTCCCATCCTCCTTTCTCCCATTACAGCAAGAGAGCTGGATTCTGTGTGGTATACGAGATTCTCCACCCCCACTTGGATTCAGCTTTAGATTTTCCACATAATTCTTGATTTTCCACATAACTCTTGAGTAGTTCAATTGCTGTCACTCACAGAATATATACTTAGGTGTAGTGTAGGACTACAAGCTAACAAACTTTTCCATTTGTGACTTTTAACCTTCAAAAAAGAACCAAAGCACACCGGGTTGACTTTGCATCCAACTATATATAGTGCTGTTGTGTCGTTCTGTTCATTCTGGCCTCAATAATGTTATTTTCTAATTATTAAATGTGCATGGTTTAACTATATCTTAAAAACAATCTTTTTAAAAAGTGACTTATATAGATAGGGAAGTTATATAGATGTAAGTTGGGCAGCTGCATGCACACACACGTATCTTTCTGTAGCTTGAAGGTATTTTGGAGATAAACAGAAGGAAGCAATCTTGATGAAATGGTAACAGTGCAATGGAAATATATAATCTGTGTGCTGGTTTAAGTCAGTGTCAGCATTTCTGTGCGATGAAATGAGAGATTATGTGATTGGGAATGAGGTGGACATGCTGGCATGATGTTGGCCCAGGTTAGTTATCATAGCAATAAGCAGAAGTCTTAGCATACTTTCAGACATACTTTTTCATCCGTATTTTTCCTGTGTTTGGGTTTTTTTTAAAAAAACAAAATGAAAGCACATTTCCTATAGATGTGAAACCCCCACCCCACCCCACCCGCTTCACACGCACATGGGTGAGCTGATCCACCCATGTGGATAAATTAATGCCTTATGCCAGCTATGGTAGAATAGTGAAATAATAATAGCAATGCAGTGGCACCTCGACATATGAATGACTTGACATACAATTTTTTTGAGTTATGAAGGGAAAAAATGGGGGCGGGCTTACGAATTTATTCGACTTACGATCAAATGTGTGCCAGCCTCGCTTGGGATCGGGCCCTCGCCGGCTCCGCTGCCAGCCTCGCGCGGGATCTGGCCCTCGCCGGCTCCGCTACCGATCTTCGTGTGACAGGCGGGGGTGGGGGGAAAGCGGAGGAACGATCCTCCGCTTTCCCCCCCACCCCCGCCTGTCACACAGCACAGAGCTGAAGATCGGTGGGCGCTGCTTGCTGGGCTTGTCAAGCCCGGCAAGCAGTGCCCGCCGATCTTCGGCTCTGTCCCCCAATGCACTACGGCTCAGGGAAGCAGGCAGGGAGACGGCAACAGCCCGCAGCTTCTCCGGCTTTTGCCGTCTCCCTGCCTGCTTCCCCGAGACAAAGTGCCTGGGGGACGGAGCCGAATGCGGCGCGGCGGGGTTTTTTCGCCGTTTGCCTTCCCCAAACCAAGGGGAAGGCAAACGGCGAAAAGCCCCCGCCGCGCTGCAATTCAGGGCTCAGCAGCGGTGGTGGTAGCGGAGCCGGCGAGGGCCCAATCCTGGGCTACCTCGCTGGCCTCCCGCCACTCGCGCTACCTCCCGCAGCCCCTCCAGCTGCCGATCCGGCCATAGGGCCGGATCGGGCCGTTGCAGCCGCCACCACTGGCCTCCCACTACCCCCCCAGCTGCCAATCCGGCCAAGGGCCGGATCGGGCCCATCGCTGCCTCCCGCTGGCCTTTAAAGTGCCTTTTTAAAAAGGCCCCGGAACGAATTAATCCATTCCCAATGCATTCCTAAGGGAAACATCGTTTTGACTTACGAATGTTTCTACTTACGAATGTGCATTTGGAACGGATTAAATTCGTAAGTAGAGGTTCCACTGTAGTGAAATAACCGTGTACCTACCATCTCCAGTTGCCAGATGTGACATGCTCATGAGATACAGTCAGTGTACTTACTTGAGTGAACTTCATATTAAAATGGTTTCAAAGAGGGCTTGCATGTTGGTTTTTGAAAATAGTGTACATACCGAACTTTTCAAACACTTGTTTGCATAACTGGCAAGGTTTCCTCTTACAAGCATATTTTTCCAAAAGCAATGCTGTCTTAATCAACATGGCTGTGTGTGTGTGTGCCTTACCCAGGCTTGCTTTCAAAAAAAAAATAAAAATATAACAGCATGTCTGAGTTTGGAGGGTAGGATGCAGGAGGACAATACCTTGTGCTGCAACTGTTCATTCATTTACTGTGGGCAAGATGCACAAAACTGGGTGCATAATAGTTCCCCATTCCCATATATGAAGGAAACACCCTACATATGCTTTCTGTGAACTGAACTTTCTCTAGTTCATAGAAGAGATTGGGGAGGTTAACACATTTTTAAAATGCAGATCAAAATGTGCTGTTTAAGAAGATTGCTGTTTTCTAAGAGAAGCTTAGCATGTACCTACAGGAGAGCTAACAAGCCAAGCTATTTCACTTTCCTAAAAAGTGCTCCTATTTAAAAATAGAAACCCACAACCTGTCTCGTCTCATCACACTTATTAAATTAACATTCAGCATTGAATTTAAACAGATTTCTGCTGGTGCCTCTCTCTCTCTCTCTCTCTCTCTCTCTCTCTCTCTCTCTCTCTCTCTCTCTCTCTCTCTCTCTCTCTCTCTTTTAACATAACCTTTATCACTGTATCTGTTTGCAGTTTCATTGGAGGTTCTCCAAAGAAGATAGACACCAGAAGCAAGCCAAGAAATCTCTGAAGGCAAAACTAAGTGCCAAAGAGCGGCACCAGACAGGAGAAATGCAAGAGTTAGAAGTTACAGAAAATGCAAGAAATTCAGAAACACAGTTCTGCACAACTGAAAGTGGCTTGCAGTTCCCAGTAATCTCAGATCAACAGCTGGCTGCTGTTGAAGACGGAGGAACCGAAACTCTTGGGTACGGAGACGTGCCCCTCTACAACAATGAAGTGTTTGCAGAAAAGTGGAATGCAGGTCATAATGCTGAACAAGATGGAGGAGGCTTGTGTGTGGAGAAGACAGGCATGCATGAAAACTGTGAGGGCCAAATATTTCAAGATCATTGCACTGCAACTGACACTGATTGGAGCTGTGGGGCAGTAGCAACAGAAACCAGTTTCGACTGAAAGAGGCAATTATTTGCCAAAGTAAGGAACTCACTTGATTTCACATTGCTGGTTTTCTACAGGTACACAGTGGAAATGTTAGTCCTATTGCATTTTCAACTTGGCAATGTATGCAAACCTATTCAGGCTTTTTCTGCACCCTGGAAAACCCATGGATATTGGAAACTGTGTTGAGCTGCTTTTTCAACCAAACAGAAACTATGTCCTGTGCTTTATATGTTCAAATTTTTAAACAAAGTATAATTTGTGTGCACCATATTTTTATTCAGTTTTGTGAAATGGGAGTTCAGGATATAAGAAGCTTTAAAGAATTGGCTATAAATTGTATTTGTCTTAAACACATTTATTAGTATGCCTTTGGAACTACTAATCTCTTGCAAAAAAAAATCTAAAGCAATAAAGTGTTTTTGTCTGGGAAACCACTAGTGGCAGAGAGAGGAAGAGAACGCAATGATTTTCTATATGCTTAAGAATCTCATTCATACTCAGTGTATTGGATTACCATTTAATCAAGATTATGTTGCTAATCAACATGTCACATAAAACAGATCATAAAACAAAATGCATGTAAAAGACAACCTGGTTAACTTGTGTATATTCATAAACCGGAGGATCCCGGGCACTTATCACCTACTTGTATTGGAAGCAGGTGAGTCCTTACTGAGAATTTTCCTCAAGGAAATTATCTGCTAGCAAACATTAGGTGAGTAGAAGCCACTGTGGTCTTGAAATGCACAAACTAATACACCATTTTCTCAAATGCCTTCCCCATCCCTAGTTGTCAGCTATTTGGTCCACTTTTCACAGCAGACTGGCCTAATAAAACAGTTCCAAATTTACTTGCAGATTGGAAGGCAACTCAGCCTGATTATGTGTTTCTCCAGATTTTGTGATGCAGTTTTAGTCTGCAAAAGGTGGACACAGAAACACACATTTTAGAAATTAATGCATTGCATAGAGAATGGCCTGTTTCACGTAGTAAAGTGCACATGGTCTAAATGCAGACTTCCCATGTATTGTTTCAAAAAATCTGCATAAAACCTATTATGGAGCCTCAATGAGACTGAAACAGGTTGGAATTTGCTGTTCAGCCCATCCCTACTGATAGTACATGACGTAAAATCACTTATTTTTCTCATTTTTTCAGGCATATTAATCTTTACAATAAAACTTGTGTTATTGGAATTTTTAAATGCTCTCGAATATATATTAATTCTCAATCACCTTTAATGTATACATTGTAGTTGCATTACTGAGAACCCACCTGGGTTCACATTTGGGCAATGTTTAGAATCTGTAAAGTGTTTTGAAAATGCCTTCTGTCCTTTCGCAAATTCAAACTCACAAGTCTATAAACAATACAGCTGCTTTTCTTTACCAGCTGATTTATGTTTGATAGTTCCCATTAGTTTCTTTGTAAAGTATTTTGACTCAATAAAACATGGTCTCTAGGTACACATCATGCATACTTAAGCTATTTTTTAAACTGTCAGCTTCATCTGCAAGAAACTGCAATTTGCAGAACACTTTAAAACAAAGCTGTACCACTTCAAATGGCTGCATAAAAGATAATGGAAGGATAGTTTAAATCTCTCCCCCAAGTAATTGCGGAATGTTTACTTTGGCTTCAGCAACTTAGCTGAATATTAGAAAAACAGGACTGTAAATAACTTTAATTACTCTTGGAATTCTAGATAGGGGTATCTCACCCTGAAGCAACCAAGAAATATCCATGCCCCAATCTTACATTTAATTGCTGCTTAAATACAAATAACTTTGTGTCTACCGGTACCTTTTTATAAGCCTGTGCCATAATCTATAAAAATATATATCAGTGACACTACAAAATTAGATACTCTTAAAAGCTGTGAATCTTTTAATTCCTGCAGTAGTTTACTGTTCTTCATGATCTCTGTATAGAAGCACAGAGCCTTTGTTAAGACCCTTCTAGAATGCTAGTCTACAGATTTTGGTGGAAGGGTAGGTACCCTTTAGTCCTGTGAATGCATCCTAAGGTGCACAACCCCTTCTTTGACCAACACAGTAGCAGCATCAAGGCTAACTTCCTGGTTCTTAATCTAAACAAGCTAGATCTACCCTGTTCAAAATCCCCCCATCCCATTTACCTTTCTTTAGCTTCTTCTAGTTCTTTCATTTTGCATTTTTTGTTTGCTCGCAGTGGTTCTCGTGGTTGCCGCTGGGTGCCTATAGCACAACCCCAAGAGACGTGACTGTTGTGTCTTTGGTTTAGGAGAGGAACATAAGGCTAAGAGCTATGTTAACTGTCAAGTATTTACCAATGGTTTGGGCTGCAAACCCTTGCTAGCTCCAAATGGAGAGCATATCCCTATCAGCTCCTGTGGTCTATTAGCTGGATAATAATAATAATAATAATAATAATAATAATAATAATAATTTTATTTATACCCCGCCCTCCCCAGTCGAAACCGGGCTCAGGGCGGCTCACACCAATAAAATTACAATAAAACATAAAAAGCAATTAATTAAAATACAGATTAAAATACAATTTTAAAATTTTAAAGTGCAGCCTCATTTTAAGTAGTCCATAAATCCAAGCCATGAGGGAGGAAAACACAGGGGTCAAACTAAGTCCAACCCAAAGGCCAGGCGGAACAGCTCTGTCTTGCAGGCCCTGCGGAAGGATGACAAATCCCGCAGGGCCCTGGTCTCCTGTGAAAGAGCGTTCCACCAAGTTGGGGCCAATACTGAAAAGGCCCTGGCCCTAGTAGAGGCCAATCTAGCTACCTTATGGCTCGGGATCTCCAGAGTATTGTTGTTTGTGCACCTTAAGGTCTCCGCGGGGCATACCAGGAGAGGCGTCCTGTAGGTACGAGGGTCTCAAGCCGCATAGAAGGCATCTCAAGGCAGCCCTGTTTAGGGAAGCTTTTAATGTTTGATGGATTTCTGTATTTTAGAATTTCTGTTTTTTTGGAAGCCGCCCAGAGTGGCTGGGGGAACCCGGCCAGATGGGCGAGGTATAAATAATAAATAATAATAATAATAATAATAATTATTATTATTATTATTATTATTATTATTATAGGCTTGTAGCCTCAGCAATGCCATTGTCATTTTTCTCTACTGACTTTGGTCCCACTCATTCTTATTATTTACTCTTTCCTACAACAACTATATTGTCACTCTTTTTTCCTTCTGTTCTACAGTCATACGACTGCCGCGGTTTGCGACCGATCAGTTTGCGACCGCCGCTGACCCGGAAGTGTTTACATCCAGGTTCTGCAGCGCGCGGATGCACAGAAGCGATCTGCGCAGCGCACACATGCGCAAAAGCGCTCTATCGGCGCTTCGCGCCCACACAGAAGAGCCACTCCGTTTACGACGTTCTTGGGGAGTGACCGGCTCCCCGGAACGAATTGTGGTCGTAAACCGAGGTATGACTGTACACCCTCATCTGCCATGGAGACACCCCCAAGGTAGAGGTTCTGCGCCGTGTTAAAACATTTTGGCAAAATGGCTATCTCCCTATAAATACACCCAGAATTCAGATTCTATTTATTATTGGCTAATTATTTAAGACATCTATAGAACATTTAATCAAGTTTATAGATGCCTTAAAATAAAGTACAGGAAGGATGTCTAACCTTCTGTATTAAAGGTCCATTTTAGAATTTTAATAACACAAGCTACGGTTCTATCTACAAACACTCTCCAGAATATCTCTACCTTACTATTCTGCTAAGTTATCAGGATCTCAGAAGGGAGACTGTGAACAAAAGAAACAGGTAAAAACACAAATGCATTCTTTTACTTCCAACTGTTGAAAAGTCATATACAGAATAATAGAACTGTAGAGTTGGAAGGGACCCTGAGGATCATCTAGTCCAACCCCCTGCAACGCAGGAATCTTTCACCCAACATGGGGCTCAAACCCATGACCCTGAGATTAAGAGTCTCATGCTCTACCAACAGATAGATGCAAAATATCAGTTTGTCTATTCTGAATGATGGCCAAGCTTATTCTTAAAGGTAAAGGTAAAGGGGCCCCTGACGGTTAAGTCCAGTTGCAAATGACTCTGGGGTTGCAACACTCATCTTGCTTTATTGGCCGAGGGAGCCAGCATTTGTCTGCTCCGCACAGTTTCTCTGGGTCATGTGGCAAGCATGACTAAGTGCACAGAAACGCATTCACCTTCCCACCGGAGCGGTACCTTTTAATCTACTTGCACTTTTTGCCATGCTTTCAAACTGCTAGGTTGGCAGGAGCTGAGACCAAGCAACGGGAGCTCACCACATCGACATCCGCGTCCCAAGCTTATTCTTACTGCATCCTAAAAAATTGCAGCCTACACTCTCCATTCCAGAATACCTACAAGTCCTGAGGGGCATGGGGGGCTACAGTGGGGAGAGGGCAGGAATGCTCTATTGCCCAAAATTAGTTACACATGCTACTGTGGATACAATCCCCAATAAAGTAACCAGTGCAAATGTGTGTAGATAACACCAACCATTGCCTGCCTTCTCATGGGAGTTTTGAAAATTTTATTTCCCTTTAAATCTTAATTTAACTAGATAGAAAAACTTTCTTTTTAAAAATGCATACTTCAAAGGCTGCTGACATTTTCTGTCCCACGATCACTGCACTGGGACCACACCTCATTTTTTAACTGGCAAAGTATAAATTAATTCTTGAATATTAACCATGGCAGTTGCAATAACAACTGATTGAATCAGACTTTCAGAAGTCTGTTTTCTTGAAGAACAGTAATGGACCAAATGTCTGTTTTAATATGATAGATGGAAATACAGTGAGAATGGGCACCACCCCTGCAGAAATACATCTATAGTAATACAGTGACAAATAAGTTGCATTTTACACTCACTGGAGGAGGACAACCAGCTGTCCTGGTTTAAAAACAAAAGTACTATTAAAGATGACCATCTGAAACTCTTAAATCCTACGATAAATAATTGCAAATAACACTGAAAATGAGACGCTTAAAGCCTTTTGTTGTTGTGATGGGAGTGGGGTCACAATGTTGTATGTATGCATTTATGTATGTATGTGTACACACACACCCCTACTGTCTAGATGGAAATTATTGCACAGGTGCAGATGTGTGCCTGAATTTATGAAACTGATACATCACACGGAAAAGGGCAAGATGCAGACAGAAGACAGAGCCAATACCATATCCTTAATTTTTATGAAGGCAGCCTGTGTTGGTAGCATCAGAGCCAGTGATATTTACGTGACTGCGTAACTACTAATGAAGACAATTATACTGATATGTTAGATTCCCACAATTGTCTGCGGGAGTGTGCGGCTCTGTTAAGAGAGCTCATGCTCCAGCCAATAGCACAATGATGCTGTTTGTATGAATCAGTATGCCTCTGCGACTGCTGCATACGCTGCCAGCATGATGTTCACAATCGCATCTCTCTGTGTTTGACCCACCACAACCAAGCAAACTGAAGGAGCTGCCCTCCCAGCCCCCACAGGGTGGAAAACAGTTCATACAAATGGTACCTACTCCATGCAGACCTGCCTAGGTGTGCCTGTACTGATTGTGTCTCAAGAGTGGTGTAGAGAGTCTGCAGTGAGATGCTGATGTAAGTTTCCTTAATTCCACATCAACTTCATATAGCTGTAGTTGCCAAGATACTGCTAGTGAAAATGAAAAAGGTTCAACTTAGTAATTATATTATCTTTGGCTTTAGCTACCTGTATCTCTCCATTGATGGTGGATGTTGCCTTAGGTCAGCTGCTGCTATAACTGTCAGAGAGTCCTCATTGTACAGAAAATGGAAGCTATGTGTGCAGCTGTTCTTAAGTACCTGAAATAAAAGAAATCTAGGTGGGACTTTTTAAGCCCAGTTCAGTTCCTTATTTATGAGGCCAGGAACAAGTGCAGTCCCCATTGTTCCTCTATTTCCTGGCTTTGATGCTTCTATCCTGGGCTGTTTGAACTACAATTCCCCACTGCATCTCCAAAAGGGTTATGTAGTTTAATTATGGTTCACCAGCCTAGCTCTTAATTTTGCTCTTGATTAGCAAGCCGACATTAAGCCGCAATGCAGGTACAACAGGTGGTTCAAACTAACCAGGATTGAAGCACTAAAAGCAGCACATGAAGGGAGGTGGAAAGATGGGAAGAGCTGAAAAGGTCCCACTACTGATGGCGTTTATGCTATGTTACTGAGTACAGGCTCCATTCCTTTGTGCCCTTAGAATATAAGGGCACAAGTTTATATAAGGCAACTTCCTATATTTTGAAGGTCATAAAGTTAGAACTGGCATGCTATTATCTACCCAAAAGGAGTAGAGCTCAGGGAGCAAGATTCCAATTTTCTTAATCCTAGCTGAGGTCTGAGTCTTTAACCTCCGCAATGCAACTCATGTTCTCGACCAGCGAGCAATGGATTCCTTATCTCCCATCTGCTCCTACTTGTGAAATGCACGTGGCTTCTGCATTGCAAGGTAAAAATAAGGAATGTCTTGGGAGAAACATTAAGGAGTTTTTGCAAGCACCACTCAGCCTGCTATTAGCAGATAGGTGTGCACCGTCTGCCCAAATTCTCCAGCTGCAAAAGTAGTGTGAAGTCTTACGAATTGAGGGAGAAGCAGAATGAGAGTGTGTGCAAGCACACAGCACCATCAGATGCTGCCCTTTAAAACAGCTGTTATGCTAAACAGGCCACATTAGTTTTCAGGAGCTTAAAATGCATTTTGGGGGTTCAATGAAGGCTGCTTCACACTAGCAGGGCACATTCACTCCATTCCCAAGTCATGGTTTGCCATCAAAGTGGAAAATACTCTTGCTTTTGAACTATCAATGCATTTTGCTATTACACAGATGAAGCTTATGTTTGGTAAACCCCAGTCCAAGTCAAGTCAGGGTGACTGTTGCTATCTCACACATGATATGCTTTTACTTGCATCAGACTCTCTTGTAGGATAAATGAGCAGTCACGGTACTAGTCTGTATGAATAATCTTGCATCCTCTCCAATCAAGGAAGTTTCACATCAAATGAATTATAGTAGCCTGCAGTTGTTTAAAAAATGCTTACTCTATTAGACCATTAAGAAGCAGAAGAAATCCCTAAAGATTCATAAGTAAAGCATCAATGGAAAATATCTAGTTAGTGAGGAGCCCAGAGAAAGCAAGTCAGTGCTGCAATTGCATGGGGATCTTGTTTTTCTTTCGGAGAAAATATTCCAGATGAAATAGGGTTGTTAACACCTTATTTGAAATACTTGTGTTGTTAAAGTTTATACAGTACAGTACTTACGATAGCAGGCTTGAAATTCGCAAGAGAAGACACCATTTCCGTAATTAAGAGTCCTTGAACCCTGCGCCTGTTCCTAGTGTCATCTCGCTGACACATTTTACAGACTCCTAGGTGTGTGTGACATCCTCAATTAAAGAGACAAGCCATTATTCCTGTAGTAGTCAGTCCGTATAAGGACTGACAGAAGCAGGGGCATGATGGAGGAGGGGAGAAATTGGCCGTAAAAAGCGTGGGGTCTTTTGGATATGTATCTGTTGGCATTTTGGAAGAAAGCTGGGCTGTGCAGGAACCCACTGCTTCATCATTGCTCTACTGTAGCCCAAATGGGTCAGCCATCATGTTCCACCTTTCTTTCAACTGTTTAAAATCACAGGTAAAGGAGTTGTATTAAGAGGTGGCTACAGAACATTGGTTTATAGTTCCACTTTAGGCTTGACACTGCTACTGTCATAGATAATCTCCTTTCTCAGGAAGATTAATTCCCTCCGGCTCAGAGAATTTAAAAAGATCGGAATTGGCATTTCAAAGAAAAAGGCACCCTCAATATTTATACGAGTTGACAAGAGCTCCACTCCCTGCATGCTCTTGCACTGAGCCAAGCAATTTCCTCCTCTCCCCCCTTTTCAAATAGGGGTACTGACATGTCACACTGGCTCATTGGAAATCAAGGAGAGCTAATGCTATCAGAATAAATTCTCTTTCCACAGCCTAACAGTGGAGAGCAAGTACTGCCATTTAAGTCTGCCAGCAGCTATGGAATGGTGCAATGTGTAAGTAAAAAAAGGGGGGGGGGCTGAAAATTTATTTCAGAATTCCATCTTTCATATGGCAAAATGCTTTTTAGATCCAAAGGAGGTAGGAACTTCTGGAACATGGAGATCATGAGTTTGTCCAATGTTTTAAACTGGTTCTTGAGTTTGAGCAGACTTTTTTATATTAACACCCTCAAGTTTGATTTTTTAAAAAAGTTTTTAAATTGCATGCTATAAAGTAGTCATCAGCACTGTTTAGTGTACAAAGGGCCTGTTACTAGAATCTAACCCAACTTGAAGTGCCTGGAATAATTGCCATCAGCCCCATTAAGTTTCCATTCTGGCTGGTGAACTCTAGAGAATTGAAACAACCACAATACTCGAAAGAATTTGGCACAATGTACCGCAAGGCCTCCTTCCCATGAGTTCCTGCAAGTTGATCAGACTGACTGGTCAACATTAAAGAATGGGACATGTCTCTGATATTAAGCAAAGCGTCCGGAAAAGGCTTGCATGCAGCTAATGTGTAGATTCCTTTTTCGTTTGGGGCAGAAGGTTCTGATCAGACATCCATCGCTACAAAACAATTCCTTGGCTGTGTTCGCAGTGCTGGACATGTTACACAAAACATGTCCAGAATATTTCTCAATTGTGCTTGCAGCCCCCCTTTTTTTAAAAAAGTATGTTTTTAAATTAGTTATTATGGAACCACATTGGCAACTACCGGTAAACAGTAACAAAAATTCAGTAATATAGCCAACTAAAGGCAGGGTATACAAAACCTAAATATATTAAATAATAACCATCTAAAATCATGACAGCCATATTTATTTAGGTGGCACAGAGATACCTGTAAACCTGAAACTAAACTATATGAAATAAAAACCCACCATAATGAATGGAAATTATCAGGTTCTTCCTGTTCCTTAGAGACCCATAACTTAGGTGTCATTTTCTTTCTGCAATAACTAAATTCCAGAGATGTTTATACCATCAAGATATAGTCAGATTTATTAATGATTTAGCTGCCACAATCTATGTCAAAAGTTCACTGCTCCCTTCCTGAACTCATCATTTATAGAAGGCTTATCTGTGATAATCATACTGTGTGAATTGCTCTGACCAGTTGGCATCTCATTCATTTCACCTACAACAAGTATATTAGTCATTCCAAATGACTTGAAGAAACGTAAGTGATTAACAGGAGTAACGTAAGGAAGAAAATCAGGACATAGCAGATGGACTTTTAAAAATATTAAAACTGACATTATAAACAAATTTAAGTTTAGTGGTCTGCGCTCACAGAATCTCTAACATTTTCAAACTAAATGGGATAAATAATCAGTTTCCAGGACTTAACGAGAACTAACAGTAGCTACACCAAGAAAGACCACTAACATTCTATAACCAAATGTATAAAAAATAAGACCCCTCCAACAAATTAGACCAAAGGTCCATCAAATCCAGTTCACCCCACTGGCCAAGCAAAAGCCTCTGTAAAGTCCAGAGGCAGGTATATAATGGTATACAATGAAATATGACTCTCCAAATCTGGAGGTTATTATGACTAATAACCATGGATAGATGGCTAGTCGCTATGGAACCTTGTGACAGGGAGTTCCATAATAAGCCTCCAGACATTCAATCTAAATATATGGAGGTAGTGAGCCTACCTCCTTTGTCAAATGACCAGGGCTGCTCTTTTAGTGTAACACACGAGTAAGGTAGGCCACTTCAAACTCATGCTGATAACGTGTTGGCTGGGGAGTCCCTGGCACAGTGTCCGTGAAGGGGCAACTGAATGCCCGATGGGCTACAGGAGTCTGTCAAAGCAGCAAAAGCCAACAGAGTTTGCAACTCTGTTAAAAAGTCCTCTTTCCACCAAAGCTGAACAGACAGAAGTTCCCTTCCATTTCATGGAAAGGGAGTATGCTGACATATAGCATTCTACACAGAGGAAACAGAAAACACATCAAGGTAATTAGGCTTATGCTTAAGCATTAGAACACCAAATCATGGTATCAGTTTAACACCTTTGGTAGCCTCAAGGCATTTTACATAATTAGTCCCTAATTGCCATGGATATGAAGTGACACAGCAGCCTTTAAATTAGCTGCTTTCCTCTTGGTTTATATAGTGTCATAAGGATACAATAGTCTTAGGTAGCTTAGCATGCAGACCTGTTTACCCAAGTCACTTAGTTCTGAACACCTTAGCTGGAAGCAAATCCCACATAAATCAATGGATTTTCCTTCTAAGTAATCGGTTTTCTTATGCTCTTCTCTATTATGATGGTACACTCCTGAAGACTTCACAAGAATAGCCATTTCATGAGCAGAGAATCCAGGATCTGAGTACGCTCAATTCCATGAGTTGTACTTTGCACACTGTTGGCACACAGAAATGCACAGCAGCTACCCCCTGCACTGCTACCCCCTGCACTGCTTGTAATAAACTCACATGAGTTAAGGCCATGGCTTTAAGAGGTCACCGAAGAAGTAGCATGCAATAACTGGAATGTGTAGCCAAAGTTTTGCTTATTTCAATGCTGCTGAGAAGACAAGCCATTTTTAAAGCAGTGGGCTTCTCTCTTCAGCAATCAAGAGAGGAAACAAACAGCAGAACTTCAGTGTTTGTAGTTTAAAAAAATGTTATTGAAACTTTTCAGCATATGATACAATTAAAAAAAACTAAGTAAACATTAAAAAAAGAAAACAACAAAAGAAAAAGCCCTCCATCAAAGGTAGATCTTACCCCTGTGTGCAGTTCTCTCTCGATATGCCTGAGTCTCCCCTTGGCCTTCAGCCCACGTCTGTCCCATCTTGCCCCAAACATTATAGTTATAATAAAAAGTTCAGAAAATGTGTAAGGAAATATATTATTTACTTTTAGAGGTTACAGTTCTCTCACACACACACCAGTTTGTCATGATACAAAAATAAACACAGTACATTTTATAAAGGTTTATAATAAGTTAACATAATTTCATAGATAAAGATCTCATTGGGGCAAAGGGGAAAGGACACTTTGTGCAAACTCTCAGCATTCATCAGGGTGTATATATTATAGTGTGTGTGTGTGTGTGCGCGCGCGCATGCATTTCATTTTCTTTCTTTTTAATTTCTGCTGAAGAACTGCTGTGTGCTACCACCACTTTTCAAAGAAAATTTTATCTTGAGTCACACCAAGGTTTGCTAGCACTTTGGAGATTGATTCAATCATTGCAGGTGGACCACAGATATACCACAAAGTATCCGTGGAGATATGTTTTTCTAGATCATCTGCAGATATTCTTCCTTCTAATACAGAACACAAGAAACACAGGAAATTATGAAGCTATTTAATAACTCAAAAGAAACCACTATTATTCAACAGCTAGGTCTGTTTCAGCTACGTGGGGCAGTTTACAACAAATTTACTGCAGTCCTTACTAGATTTATTGTTTAAGACAAAGGTCTGTTCTCCTTAACAGTAAACCCCAGGAAGAGGTCAAAATTTTCTAGCTATGGCATAAGGTGAAACAAGGTGAAACACGATCAAGTTAGTTACTACCAAGAAAAATATAAAGTTGTAGGGAAATAATGGTAAATGAGAATTAGGAGACACAAGATCACTGAATGTAGTAGAGAAGCTGTCCAACTTTGTGTACAAAATTCTCACTTAGGTTGTAATCCCATATAAGCTTGCTTGGGAGAAAGCCCATTGACAAAAATGGGAATTACCTTTGAAGAAATAAAACAGGGATTATAGAGACTCTTTATTAAGTCTCGGACCAGAATTATGTACATGAAAAGGCAACCAGAGAATCAAATTGAGTTATGTCCCCTTAATGCTAACTCACAATGCAGTGAATTTTTTTAATGTACAGTACATACCCTTGATGTAAGGCTGGAGATTTTCACAGATTGGTGAACTCTGCTCAGTAACATGGAAACTGCATGTGATTCTTCCAGGAAATGTGTTCGTCAAACCAAGGATATGTTTCTGGAATGCGAATGATATTTGCTCAAGCCACAGCCCGATAAATCAAAGCAGATGCTTTCTATGCCATAGTCCCAACCCCACAGATTTGAAGACGAGTGTAAGAACACAGCACTCTGTTCAAGCAAAGGGTAATGGAACTTTCTCATCTCCTACTGCCCAAGAGAGCTGGGGAATACTTCCTACAATGTCATCCAAACATATAAAAAAGCTTTTGGGAGATGGCCACTTTTTTTCTGCCCCACTCTCGTGAATGTTTCTCCTCCCTTAGCGCAGTTGCAGATGCAGAGGGAGGAAACACGTACATGTGACCTGGCAGCAGGGATGAAAAAGGAAAATGGAAACCTTGGCAGGAGAACATGGCTTCTCATGCCCAGTGGGAAAGAAATGCCCCTCCCAGACTCTGTTCAACTTCTCCACAGGCCACTGCCTCTGGAGCAAAGGTCTGATGGGCAGCTAGAGGAGGAGCAGCAGCAGCTCGTGTCCAGAGCGGCCTCCCCTGGCTGGCCTTCATACTCCAGTGGCTGTGTTGACTGAGGAGTGGCAGACTATGACCGCTTCTGCCAAGGGAGGAATAGGCAGCAGAGACTGAGACCAGCTACCTTAGCAAAGGATGCCCCTCTCTGCTCATCTCTACCCAATCAGTCTCAGAGCTAACCCAAGCAAACTCTGGGGTAAAGCAAATGATGGATATATATATTTGTGTGTTATGCATGTTCCTCTCTTTCCTCCCTGTCCATTTCCCTTGCGTGCTTTTTTTTTTTTTTTTTTGAGCTCGCGGCTATCTTGTTTTAATTGATTGCAAGCTGCTCTGGAGCCTTTTGGCTGAACAGCAGGGTACAAATGCTCATCATCATCTAATGCAACCTACCCTAAAGAGCAACTCATGAGTGTTTTTTGCACAATAGAACAGATTTGCCGTTCCCATTTTGTAGCCAGATCCTTTGTTCTCTCGAGTTCTTTGAAGGTCTGCGACATGGAGCAGTATAGAAAACAAGGGGTTAATTCCAACTCCGCCGGCTACCAGCACGAGGTTTGCAGGGGCGTCAGCAGGTTGAGGATCAAAGAAGAAGTTGCCTCCCACTCGCAAGGCCACCTCTGAGCCAAGTGTACACTAAGGGAGAAAAGAAAATGAGAGAAAGAGAGAGAGATTTAAGGGCTTGAAAGTAAATCAGACAGGGCAGTGTCCGAAAAGTCATTCCTACATGCCTCGCGGTTGAAGAAAAAGTTAGGTTTCTCTAATACACAAATTCTCCAAAGTTAAGAATGTCATTTGGCAGATTGCTCCAAGTGATAACGATATATGGTTACATTCTTCCGCCGATTCCACGATACTGGCTTAAAACAAAGGAGCGTGATGTTCAGAGATCTTGGGACCGCAAGTAAGGGATTCGAAAGTCCCAGGAGTTGAGCAGCTGAATTTTTAGATGAATGCTCCCAAGAGGAATGTTAGAGAGTGGGAAGAAATTATTCTGCAGTGGTAATGGGTTTTTAAAAGGAAATGCTGTCCGTGTTCTCCAAAAAAACGTAACAAGCAAGCCTGCATTCATTTCAGTGTTTAGCTTACAATCATAACAATCAATCTTTGCAGCTGTTATGGCGACATGGTAGCCAAAAAGGGTTACCAATCACAGCCACACGGGAGTGGATCTGGGATAAAAAAGTGCACACACCCTTTCCAGGGAAAATCAAATTATGCAGAAAAAAAAATCTGGACTGACGCAGCTCAGGTCAACATGGGTCACGTCATTAAGTAAGCACTATGTGGAATGACCTCATTGGGGTGAAACAGATGAACTACATGAAGGTTTTTCTAAAAGATATGGCCAAATATTTGTTGAACATATTGTTTAAAAAGTTGACATTTTCTAACTACTGAAAGTGGGAGAAGTCAAAAGAAAATTAAATTTTGTCATGTTGGACTCGAGCACTGAAATAGTTGGTTGGGAATCAATAGGCATAGCACAAGTGGAAGCAGAAATTGGGGAGCTGTCCCTTGCACCAGCAAATAAATTTTCACCGCTTCTGCAACCCACACCATTATGCAAAGTCCCCTGCCATTTTCAGGGATTCTGGAAACTGCATTGGGAGGGGGGGAGCCCTGTTGTATGACTGGAACTCTGCACACGGGTTAAGATGCCAAGGTTCCCCACCCAATAAAACATCAGAAGTGGAAACACTCCCAGAGAATCAGCGAGGCTAAACATGTTCTACTTGCACACAGAAAGGGGAATAAAACTGAACAGTACTGTGCCCTTCTGCATCTTGCATTAAAAAAGTACTTTGAAATTTATAGTTATATATTTATCTGCATACACAATAAAAATTGCTCAGATTAAGACAAGAGCCCATTAGACATGCAAACTACCTGAATAATAATAATAATAATAATAATAATAATAATAATAATAATAATAATATCCTTCCAGTAGCACTTTAGAGACCAACTAAGTTTGTCATTGGTATGAGCTTTTGTGTACATGCACACTTATTCAGATACTCTCTTTGATTCAGGCCTTGTCTATAATTCAATGATTTCTAAACCAGTCCAGCCACTCTTTTTATAACTATTTTCAAATGCACAGTATACACCCCTTTAAAAAATTAAAATATCTCAAAGTTAACAATAAAAAGTATAATAAAATGATGGATAGATAGATATAGATGATAGATAGATGCCTTACTGCTACCTAGAGAGTCAAAACCACTTACTGTATTGTTTAGATCTCACAATCCACTACATAGGTAATTTAAGAAAAGCGTACCACATAATCATATGCAATGGAAATATCTAAGGTTAGTTGCACTGGCTCTATAATCATGCCACATTTTTGTTAAAAGGCATAGGCTTGCAATCTCTTCAGATGACAGTGCTCATTTTAGGGATACAGATGCCCAGTTTAAAAGCTACAAATTGATACAACATAGATTTTTTAATAATAAAAAACATTGAATAATAATCAGCAATTCTAGATCACCATTAATCCCAGTGTCTTGACATGCTCTCCCCAGAACTAGCTAATGCCTTTAACTGCTTTCAGTGCTTTGCCACTATGAATTTAATTTAAAAAATTAAAGTAGAGAAAGGAAGGAAGGAAGGAAAACTCCTAAGAGATGCCTCAGAGGCAGATAATTATGAAGTTAGGTTCTGAGAGGTCCCTAATGAGCAACAGGGAAATCAATAGGAAATCTCCACAAGGATTTGTATTAGCATGTGTGGTCCAGTAACACTGGCTCTATACTTCCCCAGTACATCTTTCAAAGTGAGTTATTTTATTGAAATTCCAATGGCGCATGAAACTAACCTATTTAAGAACAGTAGGAGCACTTTTTATGGTCACATGGATTAGGGCCCACTCGGGGATGCTTTTTGCTCAAGTGATCAGACGGCATTGATTTTACACTGAAATGTTAGTCAACAAATACAATCGTCAGCGAGAGAGAAGCATATTTCTCTTGATTCCAACAGCACAAAAGTAATCCCCCGAATAAAAAATGGTATTCTCTTGAAGCATGCTTTTATGAAAGATGGCTTGCTTGCCCTGATTAGCAGCTTAGAGATGTTTCAAGTATGATATACTCAACAAACATAACCACAGTAAGTGTAGCTCCAGACCACCACAGCAGACCTTTGTATTTGCTCTGTTAAAGGGACTCGTGTTAGACAGGAGTCCACACGTCTTGACACCAGTCACTTTTCTTTACTTTCTGGTATTTCCAGCAGATACAAGCTTATATACAGATACACGCTTATATACAGGTCAGAATCCTACAGCTGCCCTTTCTCCTGGCCAATGTCCCAACATTCTTCCTTATTTTCAGAACTGCACTTTTATTATTTGCAAATCTGGGTCACACCTATGTGCCTTGGTCACCTGCCAATTTGCTTTAACACAAGCTAAAGGTGGCTATTTTACAAACCAGTCTCAAGGCTCCCCACTCCCAGCATACTGGACCAGATGCACAAAGGAAGGAGAACGGTGTGTGGAATTGCATAAACTTAGTTTTCAAAAGTGGGCTGCGTTAAAAAGGTAAAGCTTTCAATTCAAAGAAAAGGAAATGCTTTTGCAGAGAAACTACACCTATCGGTTGAAGGACGAGAAACCTTTGTAGAAGAACTTAAAGCTCCCACTGCAGCATGTGACAAGGAGGTACAAAACTGAAATGAAATTTGACTTGAATGCTAGTCTGGACAGACTATTAAACGATTGTCATTCACCTGATCTCAAGGGGAGTTAGAACAGTTGAAACAGTGGAATAATTTTTAAAATACCACTAAAAAATGAGGACAACTAACAGCACTAACTAGCTTATAAATACCTGAGTGTGAATCCAATGAGCTGGAGGGTGTGTAGTTCGCTTTACTGCTAGTTCCAAAACTCCCTCTTGTTGCAGCAGACCAGGACTTGAACATATTGAGAATCCGCCAACTACAGCAACTCCAGGTATAAAGAAGTCTACCCTATGAGAAAAAACAGATTCAAGAAAGAAAAGTCCTCTACTCAGTGTCTTCTAAAGCAAATTTCTTTTTTATCCTCCATTTAAAACTAAAGTTCCAATTTGTTATCTCTTCAACTTTGTAAAGTAGTTTTATTTATTAAGACAAGTGTTGAATGTATCTTACACATTATTTGTTTTCTGGTTCCAATTCTTACAAAATGTCACATCATAATAATGACCAGAAGGGAGGGCCACTGGAGCTGACAGTTTCATCAGGGGAGGGAGGAAGCAAATGGTAGTTGGTCCCAGCCGAGCCAACCGAATGGACCTTGCGGTGTTACCTGCCCCTCAGGTGCAGCCAGATAGAATGCTTCTGTAGTGATGTATAATTGAAAGGAACTTATTGATGTAGCACAGATGGTATTAACATCCCATCTTTTAGCCTTCTTGAGATCTCCCAAGGAGACGGGTGTGTACAGACCCAAGTGTGGTATGCATTTTACTCTGTAAAGTCAAGTCCACACTACTACATTCATTCAGCTACAGAAGTCTGCTTCCACATCATAATCAACCATTTTGGACGAGTTAAGTTTTAAAGGCAAATTTTTCACTATGTTGCCAAAATCAACACTACTCAATTATTTTTCTAAACCAGCAACTAGGAGTAGCGAGGAGCTTTGAATTTATTTATTTTTACATACAGGAGTTCACAGGATATGAAGTCTAGTTACCTTGAGGTTAAAAAAAAAGATACCCTTTATAAATGATACTTTCCAAGCTGCATTATAGCACCCTCTAGTGGCAAAATAATTCACCTGCTAAATGTTAACACTATACAGTATGATTGAACAGTTTAATTTAGGACAAATTGGGCAGGGTATTTAACCTGTGACTGTATTTAGTGCCCTACTTGCTTGGGTTTTGTTCAAAAGCTAGTACTTCATTAAAACCAACAACTCCCATCCCCTTCGTAAGGACAAATACTCTTCCCAATTATCACTGGAATGCCTCAAAGCTGCTCTTGTGCAAATTTGCCCATTGGCACTTTACCAATTCCATAAAGGCAGGAGCTAGAGAGCGTATTTTCGCTAGCTAATTCACAATCTCATTTTAAGAAATTTCCTCTGTGAGAGTGTGTATATGTGCATACTTTGGGCAACTATTATATAAAATAATATTTTAAAAAACCATCTGAGGCCCTATTCGTGGAAGGTTGTACTTATGTGTGAGAGAAGAAGAGGAGTTTGGATTTGATATCTTGCTTTATCACTATCTGAAAGAGTCTCAAAGTGGCTAACATTCTCCTTTCCCTTCCTCCCCCACAACAAACACTCTGTGAGGTGAGTGGAGCTGAGAGACTTCAAATAAGTGTGACTAGCCCAAGGTCACCCAGCAGCTGCACGAGGAGGAGCGGAGACACAAACCCGGTTCACCAGATTACGAGTCTACCACTCTTAACCACTACACCACACTGGCTCTGGTGCAAACCATGCCATTGTTTCACCACTGTGGTTCTGTACAATAGAACCGGTCTTAAATCTTTTATAGATCATTTTGGTGGCTTTTGTTACTTTACAATGCTGAGGTATGTTCATAGGGGTTTAAACATGCAGTTATTTTCTTTGTAACTCAACAATTGTAACTTCAAAATGTGTATTGCATCTTTAGTTATACCAGCAAACAAAAACATTGCATTCTTTCGTTGCTTTAGTTTGTTGGTGTACTGATGCCCTTTACTGCATTTTCTTTCATCTCAGTTGGTTATTCATTTTTACTGGTACTAATTGTTACAAGGTCCCTTTAAATAGCCAAATTGGACCATTAAAGCAGCCTTGGGAGAACGAGAGCCTATTTAAAATATGACAATGACCAAACTAAGGTTGCTGAAAAGCACCTGCCCACCTAGATGCTCCAGAATCTTGCTTCAAGAGGCTCTTAACCTGTGCATCAAACCCTATGTTTGCCTACGACAGTGATAAACAGAGGAAGCAAGACCCATTTAGTCTTATTAAGATACTGCAGTTTAAGTTACCTGCGAAACAGTTTCAAGCTTAAGCGAATTCCCTAACAGTTAACCTGCTAGACTGTATCACGGAAGCGCTTCACTAATTACAGATACCAGCAAGAGCTTGTAACATATTCCACACAGAAAGCTATAGATATTGTATATAATTGCATGCACATAAATGATATTTATATGCATTTATTCATAATTAAACCTAACAAGTGCTATATAAAACAGCCTATCAACCCAAGATGAACAGAAACCTGATTAGGAGGGGAGGAAAGTGGTTCTTCATAATATATGCTGGAACGCCTCCCAAGGACCATTAAAAATCGCTTTTCTTTCAAATGTTTCTCCCCCACGTGCATTTCATGATTGGTATCTGCTTTCCCTGCTCTACACACAGCCTGTTGCACAGTTTTTAAAACAGAATCTATGTGCAGAAACTCATTTCTGTGTCAACTTTGCGTCCAGGGCAAATAGTTGCACAATTTTTCATGAAAGTGAATCACAAGGTTCCCCTTAACTTGAATGAAGTTGGGCTCCTCCAACATTTATTTACATGAAGCTGTGTATCACCCAAGCAGAGAGGTTAATGCTGGGATTTTGTAAAATCTTTCAGGGCACCCGAGGACCTCTACATTTTAAAGCTGGCAAATTGGCAAGGACAATGGCTACTTTGTGTGATCCGATCCTGCTCATATTTGCTTGGATACTTAAGGCTGCAGCCCTGTGCACGCTTCTGGGAGTAAACATCACTGACAACCATGGGACTTATACATGCAATGATTGCATGGTGAGAAAATCAGTATGAATGGAATTTCTCCCCGGTGCCTGCAGGAAACATGCAAGCAAGACCCAAGCACAAGACCCTCATTTGGTTTCCGGCGACTGGTATTCAGAGGCATTATTGCCTCTGACCCTGAAGGCTAAGTGGAACCATTGATAGCCTGATCCTCCGAGAATTTCTTTTAAAGCTCTACAAGTTGGTGGGCCATCACTTCCTCCTGTGGGAGTGAGTTCCAATGTTTAACTATGCACCGTGTGAAGAAGTGCTTTCTTTTTACCTGTCCTGAATCTTCCAATATTCAGCTTCGTTGGATGTTCATGAGTTCCAGTGTTATGAGAGCAAAACCCATCTCTATCCACTTTCTCCATGCCACCCACACACAATAACATGAGGGGACGCGGGTGGCGCTGTGGTCTAAACCACCGAGTCTCTTGGGCTTGCCGATCAGAAGGTCGGCTGTTTGAATCCCCGCAACGGGGTGAGCTCCCGTTGCTCTGTCCCAGCTTCTGCCAACCTAGCAATTCGAAAGCATGCCCTGTGCAAGTAAATAAATAGGTACTCCTGTGGTGGGAAGGTAAGTGGCATACCCTCACAGTCCTCCATGCACCATATGCAGTTTAGTCATGCTGGCCACATGGCCCAGAAAGCTGTCTGTGGACAAACGCCAGGTTCCTTGGCCTGAAAGTGAGATGAGCGCCGCAACCCCATAGTCGCCTTTGACTGGACTTAACCATCCAAGGGTCCTTTACCTTTTACTTAATCATATGAATATTTTATCATGACAACACTTGCTTACCTTTTCTCTAAACTCAAAAGGCCCAGGCGCTGCAACCTTTCCTTGCTCCATCCGCTTGATCATTTTGGCTTATCTATTCTGAACCTTTTCCAAGTCTACAATTTCCATTTTGAGGAGAGGCAACCAGAAATGCACACAGTATTCCAAAGGCGGTTGCACCATAGATTTCTATAATGGCAACTTGAGTGTGGATCAAGCTGCTGTCTTAATTTGCACCCACCTACCCACCATACCACAAGATATCCCATCTTTCGGTTTTTCTTTGTGGATTATAAAATCCATGCATGAAAGACTTGAAGAACAAAACCCCACTGGGCAAAATAATTCCTGCATTGCAGGGGGTTGGACAAATGACTCACGTGGTCCCTTCCAACTCTGCAGTTCTATGATTCTATGAAACACCAACACTCATATTGCTTCTTTAATCTTTAGAGCAGCCCTGTGCTTAATCATTCACCTGCTTGCCATAGGTGACAAGGAACTGCATGCAAGTGAGCAAGTGGGCTAGCAGAAGAGGGATGGAGTGCTTTGTGCCTCCTCTACACCCAGTATGGAAACCAAGTGGGCTACCAGTGAAGGGAAGCTCTTCTTCCAGAGAAATGCAGCAAGCTTCATCTGTTAGCCTCCCAGGCAAACTAATAAACATTTTTCTGGGCCCATAAACTTTGCAGGCTTATTTACAAAGCTACTTAAGAAGGAAACAGTTGTTAAGTCAAACAGCAGTAGAGTTTTATAATAAGTAGGCTGGGAAGTTTAAAGCAAAAGAAGAATAGTATCTTTCACTATATATCTCCCTAGACTACTATTCAAGAGAGACTGAAGCATGCAACAGTCTAAGAGATACGGCTATGCAGATTCTGGCAAGCTGCAGCTGTGGTGGCAGACATATCTTCGAAGTAGGCATATCTTGAACAAAATATTAGCTCCTTGGAAGCGGCTATGTGACTTTTATATTATGCAAAGGAGTTGTGCATGTTTGCATTACGAAGAGAAACCCTGCCACTTCATTACAAAAGTAGGCCGATTAACCTTTTCTCTCGTGGCCTAGTTCTTAGTATCTCTCATTAGAACACAATCACACTTACGGGCTGCACTGGCAGAAAGTTAGCATGCCAAACAGAATTAGAATACTTTAAAAGGAAGATAATGAAAAGAGTAATTATAATTACAGAATCCAGTTTTCAGTATGATAATTACCAAAACATTTTTGAAGGGTAAATGTTTTTCCAAGAACCAGCAAGCACAAATTTAGTATGCATCTGTGCACATGTGCAAAGGCTGCTGCAAATTGCTCCACAAACATGAATTATTGCAATCAACATCTTGTTTTCTTGTTCTAAATGTAAAAGGCTGCAAAATTAACATTGAACTAGTTGCTCATGCTATTAGCATCCTAACAGATAAAGTTCGATTCCTATGAAACTTGTTCGCCAGATGGAGCAACAAAAATAAAGTAAAATGGGGCGGGGGGGGGGGGGGAGAAGGAACTCCTCAACCTGACAAGCGCAGAATCCAATTCAGCCTACAAAGTGTCAAATGAATTGTCTAGAGAAAAAAACTCACAGATCCTGAAAACATTGCACAATACACCACAAACATCTAATTCTAATGTGCACTGGGCAATAAGGAGACCAAAATTGTGAATTGGATCCGAGGAAATGTGAGCAGAAGGAAAATAATCATTAGTCCTTTTCTAACAAGATTTTTCAAAACAGCTTGCACAAAACTACAGTAAGAGTCCAGGATGGTTCGTATGCTTCCACTTGAACACGAAGTTTTGGAAGTTCTTATAAATGTGGACTAATGTATTTGGATTCAGTTTCACTTCTCTTGCACAATGCTCTAGTGCGCAAAGTGTGTAAAACCCTGTGCAGAAGTATATGTTTAGATCCAACTCTGTAGCCAGGATCCAAAGTATTGGTCAGACCACCCCTGGAATACTGTGTCCAACTCTGGGCACCACAATTTTAAAAGGATGTTGACAAGCTGGAATGTGTGCAGAAAAGGGTAACTAAGGTGATCAAGGGTCTGGAAACTAAGCCTTATGAGGAACGGTTGAGGGAGCCGGGTATGTTTAGTCTAGGAAAGAGGAGACTAAATAGAGTTATGATAGCCACCTTCAAATAGCTTAAGGGCTGTCACATGGAAGAAGGAACATGCTTGTTTTCTCTTGTTCTGGAGGGTAGGACACAAACCAATGGATTCAAGTTACAAGAAAGTAGATTCCGACTAAACATTTGGAAAATCTTTCTGACAGTAAGAGCTGTTTGGCAGTAGGACAATCTCCCTCAGAAGGTTGTGGGCTCTCCTTCCTTGGAGGTTTCTAAGCAGAGGTTGGATGGCCATGTGTCATGGATGCTTTAGCTGAGATCCCTGCATTGTGGGGGGATAGACTAGATGACCCTTGGGTGCCTTCCAACTCTATGATTCTATGAGACATGCACAGGGCATTCCCTGTGAAACTGCTGACTTTCTCATTTTTTGAACAGTGGCTTCCCACATGCTGTAATGCAACCTGCTTTTGAAAGTCTTCAAAAGAGGTTTTTCCTGCAACACGTGGTGATATTAACTAAAATCATTTGCAACACGCACAGAAAGCACTCTGTCGCCCAGGAGATTTATATGTGAAGTGTGCTTTTGGAATTCTTAAGATACAGCTCTCTCGGGGGAAAATGTAGCACAAAGCAACAAATTGGGGTGATGCAAAAAGAGTTATAATTGAGGTTTATTCTATTTGATGAGCAGGGCCATGTTTTCCATACAGATAAAATTTGGACAAATTCCCAAACCACTTTTACCAGCTGTTTCATAGAAAACTGAGAAGAGGAAAAACCCATGTCTCTGTGAATACCACAGAAGCTGACTGCTTGGATTAATTTGCAAAAATGTCTCGAAAAATTAGGCTTGCCCTCAAAAGTTTCCCCTCTTGTTTAATAAATCCAGAAGAAGGAACTTTACCATTGTCCTGCTTTAAAAGTAAATTCTTTATCTGTGACTGCCAGGCGAAGCCGTTTAACTGTTTCAGATTCGCTGGTGATTCCACACACTTTTGCTTTGGAAATGATCTAAAATACAAAAATCACTGTTACCAATACACCACCACTACTGTTTCAAAAAAGAATCCCAATATTTTCAATAGTGAGAATATCCCACATGCCGAAACCTCCTTCCAGTCATCTATTACCAATATTGAAATGAGGCAACTAGGAGTCTCAATCCACCCCCCCCCCCGGTTCTACAATGACTCAGACATCTACAGAACAACCCTCAGCATGTTTATGCAGAAGTAAGTCTATGTACAGTGGTCTTATTACCCAGGAAGCGTTTAGGATTGTATCCTTGCAGTTCTTTTATTCCCAAGGATTAGGAATTTCATTCTGATGCCTTTCTCTGGCTAACTCTCATAACCCGGGGGGGGGGTCCTGTATCAATTTTAAGATCTCAGCATCACTGTGCTCTTCTATGGATAGGAAACCAAGTTTGTTGATGGTCAAATCGGTAATAATAGTGGGAATTTAGTTTAACTTTATTTATAATAATAACAATTTTTTTATTTATGCCCCACCTATCTGGCTGAGGATCCCCAGCCACTCTGGGCGGCTCCCAACAAAATATTAAAAACACAATAAAACATCAAACATTAAAAACTTCCCTAAACAGGGCTGCCTTCAGATGTCTCCCAAATGTCAGCTAGTTGTTTATTTCCTTGACATCTGATGGGAGGGTGTTCCACAGGGCGGGTGCCACTACTGAGAAGACCCTCTGCCTTCCTCCAATAAGTTCTGGGCAGTTCCCCTCTCTCCCATTTTAACTTCATAGCAACACAATGAAGTACAGTAGCTTAGGCTGAGAAATGCTCAGCTATTTTTCATGTAACATCAAACCATCAGGCTTTGCTCCATTGTTGCTCCTGATTGTGTCACTTAAACAAACCAGAGTCTAGTAATGTCTGAGCCTAGGCTCTTGCACCAACCACAAGCCCTGACAAGCCTAGGTTTGCTTGACTCCACTTTGTTTCTTCCCCCATGTGACACAGTCAGGAGAAGTGGTAAAGCAAAACACTTGTGTTCATTAAACCATAACTATGGTTTAAATTTGTGTGCAAACTGGTCCAGTGACTGATCCAAGGTCAGCCAGGAAGCTTCATTGCTGAATGGGGCTTTAAACCCAAGTCTTAGTCGAACACTAACCACTACACCACGGGGCTCTCCAAAGGCCCCAGTCTAGATCACTCCTTAACTCTGCTGCGTTTTCCTGACTTTTACAGCCTGCACACTCTAAACTACTATTTGGAATTATTGTGTTCACTACAGATATTTTAATATTCTGAAAAGCCAGGTTCTTCAGATGACTCGTGCAGGTCCAAAAGTACAGAGATTTAAAAAACAAAACAAAACAAAAAACCAACAATACCATAATCTCATCAAATTTCAGCTAAGACTCTGTCATTTCCCATCCAGCAGGATTGGCGTCTAACAAATGAAATGTAACCAAGCTACATTTTAATTTAAAACACATGGCAGGAAATGAATTTCTCCCTAAAAAAATATTTGAACATGTCTACTGTCCAGTAAAACAACAGGACATTTGCCAGTTAAAAGCTAACACACTTTTTTTTAATATAACTTTAACAGACAATGTCAAACAACAGCAACGAAAGAACAGTCACGCTAGTTAAATCATTTACGGCTTTCATGCTAGCCCCAGTGAAGCCCCAGGGTAGGAAATGACTAGCCTTACCCTGTTCACATTAACCTGTGACCTAATCTGCGGACAAAAATATTATAGCCATGACTAGATCCTGCATGCAAAGTTGCTATGGGAAACAGGTTTAAGCTAGAGCTAAGAAGCAGAATAGGACTGTCCCTTATTTCCCTTCATACTCCTCCAGCATAGTCATGAGGAGTCTGGGAGTTTTTGCTTCCGTTTTCCCTTAACCGACTATGCTCCTCCAGCATAGTCATGAGGAGTCTGGGAGTTTTTGCTTCCGTTTTCCCTTAACCGCAGCTTGTCGCTTTGTCTGATGTGACAAACTGTGTTAATGTTGACTACTGCTTGTTAGAAATAAGCCATCTTGAAACCGTGTAATCACAAAAAGATGATAAACAAAATGGAATCGCAGAGAGAAGGGCCAAGTCTCCATCAAACCTATCCAAGTTCCTTGCCACATGGCTGTATGATACCAACCTCCTGCCGAAAGTCATGTGCTGTTCTCTCCAGATGATCTGGCTTTCTTTTTGACTTCATGTTGCTTCGAATAAAAGACAAATTAAGACCCATCATTACCCAATTTTACTCTATAGCTTAAATAAAAAAGCTCATTGAAGACCTGTTTAAAGTTAAGATTCAGTTGTCGCTAGTCACTAAGAGCAAAATTCTAAGGCCAAGAACAGACCGAGCTGCCAGAAGAGACAAAGTCCGTCAAATCCAGCACTATTTCCAACAGTAACCATCATTATGCCTTTGGAAGTCAACAAATATATAGGCAATGGGCATTTTGTGCCTAGGGTCCAACATTCAGAGGTATAGAACTTCTGAATATTGAGCTTCCATTTAGTTATCACGGTTCATAGACTTATCATCCATAAGATTTTCTAATCTTCAACATCTGTATGAAGATGATGGGAGACTTTATCCAGGGATTTGGAGCAAGGTGCCATCAGTATGCTGACAACACCCAGCCGTACAGTTTAACTTCATTCAATCAGAATCAGGTTATGAAAATACTTAATGAGTACCCGGAAACAATAATGGGATGACTGAGGGCGGACTCCTGACAAGACAGAGGAGGTACTGCTGGTGGGCCGCTCCTGAATCTAGGAGGTGGTTGGACAAACTGTTATGGGGTTGCCTGAAGCAAGAGTGCATACTCTGAGATCCATCTTTGAAGTTCCAAATACACTTTTTTGAGTTGCAGGTGATTCAGCAGCCACGACCATTCCTGGACCTTGTTATGGTGATCCATGCCCTGATAACCTCGAGCCTGGATTACAGCAATGTGCTCTACACATGGCTGCCTTTGAAAATGGCTTGGAAACGGCAACTGGTGTCGAAGGCTGCCAATCGATTACTGAGCAGCATGCCATTTCAGAGTCATCGGAACACCTGTTCTCCACAATCTGCACTCCCTGCCTGTTCACCTTTAAACCCATTTTGTTGCCATGAGCTTTTAAAGCCCTAAATGACCCAAATATTCATCCCCTGCCATGTGCCAGCCCAGCCACCGAGATCTCTGGAGGAAAACCCTCCTGGGGTGCCACTGCCAGCTGAGCCCCGAGGGGTGACGACTCAGTTGAGGGCCTTCTTGGCTGCAGCATCCTCTGTGAAACGTACCAAGCCATAAGTCATAATATTTACTCCGGTTTCACTGGGTGTTAAAAATGTATCCCTTCAAGCTTTCTTGAGGTTGTCACCAATTAGGTTCTGGAAAAACTGGCTTGTAGAAGACTCCATGGGATTGTTTCCCATATGCTGCTGTTTTAAGGGTGAATATGTTTTTATGGTTTTATTTTGCTCTGCTATGTAAATGACAGTGTGATTTGCAAACCCCTCAGGGCTTTTTGAAATTAAAAGTGACATATAAATTTAAAGAAATGTAGTAAATGTATTATGGGGATATTTCCATTTCTCTCCACATGTATTTTAGTATTTAGAGGACACAAGTATCTTACCCATTTACTGTGCAATAACATAGCGCCGCATGTTTCAGATGTAAGACAGAAGAACAAATGGGAAGAACTCCAGCAGTACTTCTTAGCAATGCAGGAATAGCAAAAACAGCAGCACAGACCATAGTGTTCTCTAGTCTTATAAGCACCTGCAATTTAAAAAAAATGGCACAGTTAACCATTGTAGTTTTCTTTAACAGTTTTTTTAAACGCTTGATTTTTCAGTTTCTAAAAATACTTGTTCAAGTAGCAAGTATTGACAATAGTGTCAAACAGCAGACCTGTACAACTCTAAGGAGAGAAAAAATAACATATTTTCCATATATTTAAAAAAGGAGTTACCTTGATCACAAAAAGTATGCTGCTGGCTTGGTGATCTAAATGAAATGAGTTCATTCCTGGACAAGTGCTGACATCACAGAAACTTTCCATGAAACAGGCACTCACATCATAAACACATCTCTTAGACTACAGCTGCTTCAGTCAAAGACCTAGCCAGGGGACAAGATTCTTCTCATCACTATGTGTGTGTCTCCAAGTTAACAAAAGCCTCTAGGGAGTGTGTTGATGTACAACAAGCCAGTCTGTGTACGCGCAATGGAGCACAAGAACTGGGAGGGGAAAGGCCAAGGAGTGATACCACTGAATATTCTTGAACACAGAGGCAAACCCAATTAAATGCTGGCAACCACTGCTTCGTGTCACCCTTGCTGAGGAGGTGGAGGCTCCTGAATGGCGACTATCCTTTTATTTAAATATTTTTAAAAAACATTAAGTCGAACATCTTAGGCTAACATAACTTCAATGCAACCCCATCTCTCCATCTCTGTGCCACAACCCCCAGAGGGCTGTGAAATTGGGGAGGGGGGCCCAAATGCATCACCTGGTCTCCAGGTTCCCACAACTGGTATAAAGAGTTGTTTAGCAAGCATCATGTTGCTCTGATATGGGTTCTCGGCACAAAGAAGATTTCACACATGAAAATACATATGTAGTGCATGTGCTTTCATCATAAAACACTGAGCGATGCACGCTAAATCCAGTGTGTTTTCAGAGTCACCCCCAGAGCAGATGGGGCTAATTCAATAGAAAAGCACACAAGAACTACCACATGGAGATGAATCAAGCCCAGTAGTCCACCTCTTACTAAAACAAAATCCGACTCCTTGAGGATTCATAGCACAGGTATTAATGGAGAACTCAATTTTTCATTTTCATTTTTAAAGATTATACGTCATTATTACTATTACTGTTACTATCCTATTTCAACCCCACCCATCTGGCCACTCTGGGTGGCCTCCAGTAAAATGATAAAATGTCAAACATTAAAAACTTCCCTAAAAAGGGCTGCCTTCTGATGTCTTCTAAAAGTTCTGTACAGTAGTTCTTTATCTCCTTGACATTTGATGGGAGGGCATTCCACAGGGAGGGTGCTACCGCAAAGAAGGCCCTCTGCCTGGTTCCTGGTAACTTTACTTTCCGCAAGTGAGGGAACTGCCAGAAAACCCTTGGAAGTGGACCTGTGTCCAGACTGAATGACAGGGGTGGAGACATTCCTTCAGATATACTGAGCCAAGGCCATTTAGGGATTTTAAGGTCAGTATCAACACTTTGAATTGTGCTTAGAAATGTACTGGGATCCAGCCAGTGAAGATCCTTTCAAGATTTGTTTAAAGGTCATTATGGTTTCTACCTTGCAAAATTATCTGAGGAAGAGCATTCATGAGAAATGCTCATTTATGGTGTTTTTGGTGCAGCCTTCCTCAAAACGAGCCCTCAGATGTTAAGGACTCAATCCTCTTCACTTTTCGAAAAGTTCCACTAAGTTCAATAGCACTTAGTGCAAAGCCAACATGCTTAAGATCACAACATTTGTATAGTGTTCCAACTCACAGCTTTATAACACAGACACAACTACTGCATTTAATATTCCACTCTTTTTGTAGTCTATTTTCAAGTGTGTTACGTGCACAGCAATCGTTTGTATAGGCCTTTACAGCTGCAACATGCTGTGCAACACTTTTTGTGTCAACTAGTGACATCTGCTGGTGGCTAACCTCTCTTACTTTAAGAAGCAATAACCACCCAAAATCCCAAATGTTTCTTTCCATGACATTAAGGAGGCAGTTTAGAACAACCAGCCACTTCAAGAACCAAGACGAGGTTTCTCTTCTGTATGATTTAGATCCATTCCTGTGAACTTTCATATACACATGTATTAGAGTCATTATGTCATTGGGAATAGCTTAGTGGTTGACTCCTTGTCTCCTTAAGTCATCAAATCTCCAGAGCTCTCTTATAATGTAAACACATTTGGCTAATAAAACAAACAAACCTGTCCGGTTCTCCCCCACATTTTCCTCTATCTCTTTCATGAATGCTGGCAGCTTTCACAACACTTTGTTACAGATATATTCAAACACAGGTGGGGATGCATGTATACATTTATCACCACTTCTGGGCACATGTGGTTGCTAAATTGCTAAATTAAGTAAGCAAGGACAAAAGATACTGGCTCTGCAAGTTAGCTAAAATAATTACAATCTTGCTATGCATTTACAAGAATGATGGGTAGATCATATAAAACAGTGTTTATTTTCTAAGATAAACGCTGAACAGAATCCTATTCTTCTTCCTGGATTTTAAGATACAGTATGTGAAACTAGTTTCAACTAATAGGTAACTCAAGTTGCAGTTCCATATACATTTTCTCGAGAGGATTGCTCAGTTGGTTAGAGTATGGTGCTGATAACACCAAAGTTGCAGGTTCAATCCCCAAGGAACAACTGCATATTCCTGCATTGCAGGAGGTTGTACTAGATAATTACCAGGGTTCCTTTCAACTCTATGATTCTACAATTCTAAATTCCATTGAGCTCAATAAGACTTACTCCTATGTAGATACATGTATAGGACTGCACTGTCAAAGAATAATCCAACATCTGTGCTCAGGCTCAATACTGATGTAATGCTGTTAATCTCAAAATCATGACTGCAACAATGGAGCTGATTGGGACCCATATATTTCTTGCCTCACCACCCTCCTTTCATCTCATGTATAAATCTTCCTTTCCTTGGTGCAACATTACAACTATACCAACTGTGGTCTGAGCATGGTTATCTTGAACAGTGATGCATCACGGAGTCTGAAAAAGGAAGGGGGGGGCAAACCCATGCAAAAGAAGGGATAAGATACTAATGATTCCAATACATGCTAAAAATTTCCTAACCATAGATAGCATATTGTGAGCACTATATCTGTCCTGGGAATCAGAGAAAGCAAATGAACAATGTACTATGGACACATACATAGAAAAATATTTGTTTCACTTGTGGGAATGTAGTGTACATACTGCTCAACGCTAAGTATCTTTACTCAGAATAGACCCCCACTAATTTCAATGGGGCTTACTCATAAAGATATTTGTACAGGATTGCAGGCTGAAAGTAACACATCTCAATGACAGTGTTGCAGACAGCCATCTTTTGTATTATTTTCAGTTCTGCAAAGCCCTACTTGTTTGCATCAAAATATGACAGATGCAAGAAGAGAGTTTGCCAAATGAAGTCACTTGAGATGCCTATTTTAAATAATGGGAAAGAAATATATTGGAAAATAAACCTGCCAGATGTCAAGGTAAGATATGATCAGAGCCTAAACATTTTTCCAGAGACAGTCAGAACCTTTCTGGTACAGATGCATTTGAGAACTACAACTGACTAGGTGAGCCGTGTTTATTTTTTAAAAATAATAATGTTCTGATTCTATGTTGTGTGTGCTCAGTTAGTTTATTTTTCAGGCTACATTCCACAAAGCTATTTTGCACCCCAATCCTATGTACGTCTACTCAGAAGTATATCCCTGAGTTTATACACACGAAAGAGAGAGAGAGAGAGAGAGAATGAGTGCAGCCACAACACCAAACTTTGAACTGCACAGATGCACCTTATTTCAGATACCACAACACTCATGTATCTCTTATGTCTGGACTAATTTTATCACCTGAAATGGCTCATTAACAACTATGACTGACAAGACACTGAAAATGATCTGCTATCAGGCTGAAATGTAGGCAAGAGCTGCTTAAACTTAACCAACCTGCAGTTCCAATTTTCAGTTTACAGCCCACTGGAGGACAAATCACTCTTACTAAGAGATAAAAAAGAGGCTCTTCATCCAATACTGGCTCATCCCTCAAAGTTTTCCTGAAGGCGAACACAATAAAAGCTATTCACAATGCCATACTTTACAAACACAAAGTGCTTTTTGAACAGGGAGTGGGGTATATGGAAAACCCAGCAATAACCACAAAGAATGCCAATAAATACCAGCTTCGGCAGGAGTAGCCAGAAGGGGGGCACCAATTGCCTTCAGGATCTGATTGGCTACTGTGGCAAGAAGAATGATGGAGTAGATGGGAGAGCCAGTATGGAGTGCTTAGAACCAGGTTCAAATCCCCACTCAGCCATCCCCTTCATAAACTATCTTTCTGCCTAGCCAACCTCACAGGGTTGTTGTGAGGATAAATTGGGGATGGAGGAAAAGGGGTAAAAAACTATGTAAACAAACAAACAGACGGATGGATGGACCTACAGATTGACACAGCAAGGTTCTTCTTGTGTCAGTGTGGGGGAGCAGGGGGGGGGAGGAAAGCTTTGTCTGAAAAAGCCAGTGGCAGTGTAGTGGTTAGTGTTTGTCTGGGACCTGGGAGAGACCAGGGTTCTAATTCTAATTAATTTATTACTTATACTCAGTGCTTTTTTTCAGAGGGTACTCAAGGTTACGGCAGCTCTCTTTGTTGTTGTTAAAAAGTGTGGCACTTACTGTAACTTCATGGTGAGTACCGGTGCACCTACAGTCTTATCTTGGAAGCTGAACGGAATCCGTTCCATAAGTCCGTTCAACTTCCAAAACATTTGGAAACCAATGTGCGGCTTCTGATTGGCTGCAGGAAACTCCTGCAGCCAATAGGAAGCCACTGAAGCCCTGTCGGACGTTTGGATTCCAAAAATAGTTTGCAAACCAGAACAGTCATTTCCGGGTTTGCAGAGTTCAGGAGCCAAAACGTTTTAGAACGTTCACAAACTATGGTACGAGTTACAGGTAGGTAGTTGTGTTGGTCTGAGTCGAAACAAAATTAAAAAATTCCTTCAGTAGCACCTTAAAGACCAACTAAGTTTTTATTTTGGTATGAGCTTTCATGTGCATGCAGACTTCTTCAGATACACTGAAACAGAGTATGGTACGAGTATGACTGTATTTTCCTGGGGGGGGGGGGAGCACTGCTTATACTCCACCCATCCAACTGAGTTGCCGCAATCCTTCTGGGCAGCTTCCAACATAATATAAAAACACAGCGAGACAACAAACTTTTTAAAAAAGCTTCCCGATACAGGGCTGCCTTCAGATGTCTTCCATTGCCCCTCCAGACAAACAGATAATTTATTATTATTACTGTCTTATTATTTATACCCACGCCCATGTGACTGGGTTTCCCCAGCCATTCTGGGCGGCTTCCAGAACATATGAAAACATAATAAAACAACAAACATTAAAAACTTCCCAATACAAGGCTGCCTTCAGATGTCTTCTAAAAGTCTGTTTGTCTCCTTGACATCTGATAGGAGGGTGTTCCACAGGGCAGGCGCCACTACCGAGAAGGCCCTCTGCCTGTTTCCCTGTTCCTGCAGTAAGAGAAACTGCCAGAAGGTCCTCGGAGCTGGACCTCAGTGCCTGGGCTAGACGATGGGGGTGGAGACACTCCTTCAGGTTTACACTCTGACTCGGCTACCAAGCTTCCTGGGTGACCTTGGGCCAATAATTCACTCCCTCGCTCTATCCTACCTCACGGGGTTGTTGTAGGGGCTGGTTATGGGGCGGGGAGACTCATGTACGCCACCTCGAGCTCCTCGGATTAAAAAAAATGGTGCCATATAAATGCGATAAAATAAATAAACACATCCAAAGTAAGCCCAGTAAAAGTTCCCCTGAAGGGGCTTCGCTCCGGCGTGACAGGGCGCGGGTCGCCACAACCTCATTACTCCTGCGGGTCCTTTTTCAGACTCACCCGCGAAGGGAGGCTCCGCCCGCAGACTCCTCGGGACGCTCCGCCGGGCCTAGCGAAGGCCTCAGCCTAATAGGCCCAGTCACGAGCAACCGGCCCCCGCACCGCCACTTCCTCTCCGGCACAACAAGCGGAGCAACGGCATCTTGCTTCCAAAGTCCGCCGCAATGATTTCGGCACTTCCGGCCCAGTATCGGAACTCGCTTTCCCGCTCTTTAAGAAAGCGTAGAAGGGCTTCACCATAGATACGCCGAGGGACAGAGCGACGTTACTCCGCTCTCACAGGAAACTAGGCGGAAACACTAACCGGGTGCTTCGAACTCACGTGCAGCCGATATAGGTTTTTTCCTTTTCCTTCTGAACATGTGTTGCTCTAGGGTGCAAACGATCTACGATTGGTTTCCAAGACATCGCGAGAGTGACGTCGTTCGCTTTTCTTCTTCTTCTTCCTGACAGCCGATTGGTGCAGCGAGCCTGTGTGGCGTCAACCCGGGACAAAGATGGCGGCGTGTAGTTTTTTTTTTCCTGTTTCCAGCGGCACCCGGTCGGCGTTAGTAGAAAGCTGGTCATCGGAGAGACGGTAGATCCGGTCTGGGGCATGTCTGTTTTCCACGACGAAGTGGAGATCGAGGACTTCGAGTTCGATGAGGAGACGGAGACCTACAGCTACCCGTGTCCCTGCGGGGACCGGTTCCTCATCACGCGGGTAAGCGGAGTGGGGTGCGCACGCGTGTACTATATTCTGAATTCAGAAGTGCCTTCATACATGGTCCATAGGGAGAAGGTTTGGATCTGGCATTATTGACGGGGCTGTTTCCTCTGAGAGTGTTACTCCTGCTTCTACCCTTCATTTTCTTCTACATGGCTCTCTACTCTGCCTCTTGGATCTAACTAGCCTTTGACAAGAGGGTTGAATTGTGCTGATACTCTTAGCACAAACAAGGAAGTGCTCGTCTCCTTCAAGAATGACTGGTTACTGCTTTGCCCTGTCCAGGCGATGATAGACTTGTGTGTCATTGCAGGAGGATCTGGAGAATGGTGAAGATGTAGCCACCTGTCCAAGCTGCTCACTCATAGTAAAAGTCATCTACGATAAGGTGAGAAATCGGCTGGGGAACCTGAGGTGCTTGTCCTCATAAATGTGTACATAAGAAGCTGCCTTATCCTGAGCCGAATCCTGTGGCCCATCTAGCTCTGGCTAGATGGGTGAACCAGTGACCCATCTAGTGGCTGGCAGTGGCACTCCTGAATTTTTGATGCGAGTCTCTGCCAACCCTTCCTGGAGATGCCAGAGGTTGAAGCTCTACCAGTGAGCTACGGCCTTTCCCTATTTACTTCTGTATGAATTTATTCTTGTTCTTAATGTAAAGTATTGGAGAATTATAGTAAACTGTGCTATAAAGGTAAAGGTAAAGGGACCCCTGACCATCAGGTCCAGTCGTGTCCAACTCTGGGGTTGCGGCGCTCATCTTGCTCTATAGGCCGAGGGAGCCGGATTTTTTAAAATAAAATGCTTTTGGAGGGAAAAATCTTTCTAAAGATATTTTTCTATTTAAGTTACATTATAGTCCAAAGGCTATTCATCAAGAAATAAGGATTTGTTTTAAGTTTTTCATGTGTGCTGAAACTCAGTCTAAGTTGTTTTTTTTTTAAAAAAAAATGTTTAACAACATCAGTTAACAAACATGGATATACATATGCTATAATGTTATCGTTTTAGTTAAATAAGTTGTTTAAATTGTTAAGGAAATGATTTTTTTCTCCTTCCAATAAAGTACAGCAGAAAAGTTGTCCAAATATAAACAGCTACCTTATTAAACCTCACAATAATTTCATAATTATCTGTCTATGCATTTCTAATAGTATAACCAAATCAGTAATTTTTGATATAACTGTAAAAACTACTCTGAAAATTTATTATTCCAAAAATGAAACCTTCATCTGGTTGTAAATATTAAGATTATACCAGCAGGAATGTTTTTCTGTAAAAAAATAATGATTTAAATCAAGTCGTACTGACTAGAGATTTAAATCATGATTTCAATCGATTTGATTTAAATCACCCTGTTTTAGACTGCTGTTCTCATTTAAATCCCGTTAATTTCAGTGGGAACTAAGTGTAATTAAGCTGGTCTAGATCTAATAGGGTTGCCATATTTCAAAAAGTAAAAACCAGGACACCCTGAAAGCTGTTGAACTTTTTAAAGGAAGACCCAAAGTTGTTCAGCTTATTTCCCCCCCACAAAAACACCAAAAAAAATGTAACCCCACCCCCAATTCACTTGCCATGATCCGGGAAAAAGCGGTACCTTTCAGAAATCCCCCCCAAACATCAATTCTGCCTTTGAAATCACAAATGTATGGAAGCCCTAGGATCCTGACATCTGGAGTCATCTGGAGACATCTGAATGTGTTCACCAGCCATCAGAACTGATTTTACCCTTTAGCCTACAGGGCTTTCCCTTTCTTTCCTCATCTCGGCAGTTTCCCATGCACACCCAAAATCTGCTCTAACGGGTTGGGAGATTTTGTGAATAGGGGGCTACAGTGGGAAGTAGAGGAAGAGGAAGTCTAATGGCATGAGACTCGTGTGACACTTGTTATCACCCATTATTTTTAGTTTTCACCTTCTGAGACATCCATGCACTTGGCGAAATAATTTGCTTGCAAAATATAATTGTAATCATTTTGGGAGACCACAAATTCAGCATGAATTTTAGTCGAGGGTGCCAGTGACTGCTGAGAAAATATATGACACCTATTTTTTAATATCTATTTTAGGAACAGTTTATGTGTGGCGAAGAAGTCTCTGCACCACCAGCAAACAAAGAACTGGTTAAATGCTGATGATCGTTTGATGAACTTTGCTGTTCCTGGAAAATTTGGGCAGAAAGATGTAAGCACACCTGTTCTGAAGAGACTCTGCATAGCAACTTGCTCTTTCTCATCAGCTTCATCAACAGCTCGAGAAAAAGAACTGATGTGTCAAAAAATTTCATGTATTTGTGTGCATAAGTTCTTAATATATTTAAATACATGGAGTAATCTTCCACATGTGAGATTGAAAATGGTGACAGTCCACAGTACATGAAAGTGTTAGAAGTGCTTGTCGCACTTCTCGGACAATGGATTATTCTATGTGGTGTACAGATCGAATGGCTAGATCCTATAATATGAGCAAGAAGACTATGCTGCTTTTTTTAAAAAAAGAGAGGGGTTCTGTATTAGAGGCCAAATTTGTTAAAGTCAAGCTTATACCAATTGTCTTGATGATCTTTTGTTTTCTGCAAAGCTGCATCATGCTAAACTCTCTTGTCTTGCCAAACTGAATAGCTTACAATGACATTTCTATTTTCCTTAGTGGGTTGCTGTAAAAAAATTTAACACCAGACCTGGTATTTTCAAATATGGAGCCAAATCTTTCTGTACAGCGGGTGTGGGGAACCTGCGGCTCTTCAGGTGTTGCTGAACTACAACTCCCATCATCTTTGGCCATTGGTCACACTTGCTAGGGCTGATGGGAATTGTAATCCATCAACATCTGAGGGCCACAGGTTCCCCGTACCTGTTTTCAGTTGGCTTGACTTAATTGTGTTTAAACTTATGTAAACTGTTAGTTCTTATATATGCCACATCAGCTAGTCTCCCTAGAGAGAGATCCAGTTACTGCTCCTTCTTATATTTGTATCTATAATCCTCATCACTGCCTTACTTGATTTGTGAGTGGACTTTTCAGTTGGGCTTGCAATTTCAGGATGTGAGATTTTGGTGACACTTTCTGAGTTGAAAAATATCTACCCTGATGACTTCCACTTCAATCTGTTTTTCCTGAATTCCTATAAGTGCACCTAAATATCAGGTTTTAAATTATTAGATGTCCTGTCCACACAACTGTAAATCCTTCAGGCTTACAATTTAATATTTAAATTCCTAATCTTGGAGCTGTGGACAGGCACACACTGATTTCATTTTTACTGTTTTTCACTAATAATCCAGTAGCGGAGTTAGAAGAATCTTTAGAATCAAGCAATCTATTAACTTGCAATCACGCAGAATGACATTGTGCATTTGTAAGACTTTGAGATCTCCTTTCTGACCAACAACTTGTCATCAATCAAATATGTTTCTTTGCTGTTAATTCCATTTGTTAACAGCAGTTGCTTCTGGTGGCCAATAGGTGGCACTGAAAGTTTGTAGACTGATATACTTTTAAAGTACAAATACTGTACGTTTGAAAAGTAAAAAAATATTTATTTTGCATTTTAAATGAACTTTAACTTGCTATTCTTCAATTGTTTTAATATTTCTGCTTTAATGTGATGGATTTGTGTAGAAAATGAGGTTTTACAAAACATCATACATTCTGCTCCAGCTATAAAATTAAGGATCTTGTTCATCAGAATAGTTGTTGCACTATTTGACCCTTGAATATCATAGTGGCAGAACTATTTAGTACCTACTTTGATTTTCTGCTTGCTGTGTTGGCAGTAAAAGTGAAGCAAGCTTGGGAATCTCATCTAAACTGTCATGCGTGGGACCAGGCTTTCCCCATGTAGTTAGATGTGTAGTTAGACTGACCAGATACATTTTGGCCTGCTGTGCAAAAGCATAGAAGCCTGCCCAGAAAAGATGGATTTTTCACTTTGATTAGCTCTCACTTCCCAAGCTGACGAGCAAATTCTCTCTGAATCTCTACAGGGTTCTTAATCTAAGAAGTTCCAAAGCTAAAGATTGCAGTACCGCAGACTTCAGATGTTGGTACATTTTTGAGAAAACATTTTAGAAGTCCATAAAATACGTTGATATATTCAGTGATCTGAACCAGTTAAATTCTGTCACTATGCTACCAAAATTGAAAGTTCTTTTCAGAGGAGGATTTGTCAGCCTGCCAAGTTAAGCCAAACTTCGTTCAGCAGTTCTGTTTGCCAGCCCCACACAGATCGTGAAAGATCACCCAAATGTAGAATTTCCACTCAGGAAAGCCGAGTTTTCCTTGCTCACTGTATTTTCCTTAATAAAGAAAAGTAGCCGTGCTGTGTCCTTGGTTCTTTTCCATACCAAACAAAGCAGGAGCGTATTTTGTCTCATTGGTTTCGCCCCTCCCATTCACTGGTTGAGTCAGTTTTGTCATCTTCGCCTGCAAAAATAGGGCTTTACTTTTGATAAATTAACCAAAGACTATATGCAATCCATGATGTGAACAGTACAAGCATTCTGCAGGTTCTCTTGAACTCCCATTATGGAGTAAGTGGGGACCTATTTGCCACACACAACAATATATGCTTAAATCTGAAATCATCTTATGCATTTGAATTAATTTAGTTTTACATCAGCATAAAAACCTTCCCAGACATTTGGCTTTGGTGTTTGACATTGACCTGGCAAAGCTACGACCACAATCTTCCCACATCTAAGTATTTGGACATGATTTCTCCCACTGTGTTCCTTGGGCTCAGTGGCAAACAAAGACTAACATGAGAAAATTCATTGGGGCATTTTTTTTCAGGTGGTCTCTTCCATTCCTTATAGAAATTGGGCTTTGAGTGTGGGGGGCCCCCAACCTTTGGAATGTCTTCCTGTAAAACATTACATAAGCACTGTCTCTAGTCTTTCACCATCTGCTGAAGATCTTCCTCTCTCAACAAGCCTTTTAAGTACATACCTTTGTCCTGTTATACATCTGCGTTGGAATTGTTTTAATTGTTTTTATATACAGAATTGTTTTTAGATGTTCATTTAAGGAACCTTTGGCAGTAATTTTCAATATATTGATCAGGAATGTTTGTTTAGCTCGTGAGGCCTCCACTTGAGTCCTACTGGTGCTCTCCAGAAAATATTTTTTCCAGTTTCAAGAAGAATAGTTTTAACCTACTTTTCATAAATTATACAACATACTAAATTAAACATGTGCCTTCTGGCAGTTTGTTCCATAAGATTCATTGAAAGAAAAATATCTCAGTATCTTGCATCTGTGTAGCTGGTCTTTATGATATCTTTCCATATTGCCTAGTGAAGCATTCTGTGCAACCTGAAAGCAGCATAAACAAAAGTAATTTCTTCTCTTCTGTATCTCCTGTTTCCTGGAATCAACCCGGCATTCACTGCTATACCAAAACACTATGGTAAAATTTTGGTGGGAATGCATGACTTAGGCATCTGCTATGTTGTCCATTTTTTGTTCCAAGAAAACATACTCAGCTCCCCTTTTCTTGCACCTTGGAATCAAATGGATGAAGCAATAATGGGGTTCAGGGAGGTCTTCATAGTCATCTCTCATCGACATGGTATGAATGATCAAATCGCCACATCAGATTGGCCTCTTTGTTACATTTCTGTAGACAAAAGTCTGTCTTCATGACCCCAATGCACTTACCGGAAAGAAAATGGACAATCATTCCATTCTGCACATGAACAAAGACCAAATAATGTTAGGCTTATCATCAACACTATTTATCAGTCACGTAAAATCACTATCTTTTGTTTTCAATTATGACATTTCTATCCCATCATATATGAACTGATCTCGGGGCACAGCATGTGGCATAAAACAATGGTCAATACAATAAAACAATAGCGTAAGCACCTTGTTTATTGTATTTCTGCATGATTGCCAGAGTCCCAAAGAAATGTAGGAATTGCTCTTAATGGATTTGCAGTGGCTTGTAGTGCGTTGGCCTGTTTCACTGCTGATTGGTTGGTGTGGTCAAGCCATACACCTTATCACTCCTGTGATGAGGGCATATGCTCATATCTACTCAAACATCAGGTTGAAAAACGCCATCCCAGTTTTGATCTGCGCAGCATTCCTTTGTCTAGTTTGGGACACATAGTTTACATGCAGCCGATGAAAGGATTGTGGCATAAAAATAGAAATGTTTGCAAACCTCTGGATGCCTTGACCCATCAAGCTATTTTTGCTAATATAGCCTTGAGCCAAACTTGGCACTTACCTCTTTCATATCCCAGTGCTGTGAGCTGTTTTCCATCTTTTTCGTACAGTTTTGAAGGACAACTTTTTCATGTTCGACATCAAAGCAAAGCTGGGGCATGGAACCAAAACAGATTTCCTTCATGCCATTGTATTCAACGTGCTAAAGAAGCAAAAGAACAACACAACTGGAGAACGGGGTGGGGTGGGGGAGCTAAAAGACATAATTTCCTGTTTGTGCTTGCTAAAATAGGCACCAAATGACAAAAGGAAATGCCTTTTTTTGCGCATGGCACCCAAGCCAATATGAAAGGGATGAGATGTTTCCCTTTGGGGTGTGAGATGTGGGGCAGGCGAACCAAAACCTGAAGCCAGGAACACTAGCTTAGAAAAAAGGTGATATAAGGAGTTGGAGAAGTTGTACGTGCTGATCTCAGCCACTAAGATAGCAAAATTTTGTGGGGGTTTGTTTTTAACCAGTCACAAACTAGCACAAAACAAAGGGAGATTTAGCAGCAAGTCATGCAGTTCTAAACCACTTGTCTTACACTAACTGATGTTGCAGCTTATTGTGGTGGTACAGATAACTTCTCATAGAATAATGGCGAGAGCTGGGGAAAGACTCCAGTTGTAAGCTTAACCAGCCTATGGAAGTAACTTTAGGTGAATCACTCTCATTTCCTTTCCCATTATTGAACATTGACAACTCTCCATTCTTTTCAGCTCCACGTATATCTCTGCCTGCTTCCCAGCCTCCCTAATATACAGTACTTTACTGTATTTTTCGGACCATAACACGCACTTTCCCCCTCCTAAAACGGAAGGTGGAAGTTCGCTGCGTGTTATGGAGCGAATGCGAGAGCCAGAGCCCCGCACCAGAGCCGCCCAGCAGCGGGAAACTGGCTCTCGGGCTGCTTCTGTGACAGTGAGTGAGGTGAGAGTAGAGACAGAAGGGGGCCCTCCCAGCTTCCACCCTTCCTTCCCCCCTCTCTTTCTCTCTCTCTCTCACCCCTCCTATCCATCCTTCTTTACTTCTATCTCTCTCTTCCCTCCCTCCCTCTCCCTCCCTTTCTCTCTCTCTCTCTCTCACCCCTTCCTTCCCTCCTTCTCTCTCCCTCTCCCTCTCTCACCCCTTCCTTCCCTCCTTCCTTCCCTCTCTTTTCCTCTCTCTCTCTTTTTCACCCCTCCCTTCCTTGTCTCTCTTTCTCTCACACACACACCCCTTCCTTCCCTCCCTCCCTCTTCCAACTTGAATAAAATTTGGGGGGGCAGGTAAGCCCCACCTCACATACCGTATCAGCCTCCCCCCACCTCCGCCGGGTTCAGCGAGGGCAGCGGAGGGATGCTGCTCGTTCTTCCCCGCCAACCCCCGCTGCCTCCTTCGCTCCCCCTCCAGCGCCCCCCTCCCAGCCTTTTAGAGGAGGAAAACCAGGGAAATCCCCCCCTTGTTTTCCTCCTCAAAAACCTAGGTGCGTGTTATGGTCCGGTGCATGTTATGGTCCGAAAAAATACGGTATATGATTATATATGGGCCTTCGTCTGAGTCTTCCTTCCAATTTCCCTTCAATTATTTCTTGGACTCGCACTACGTTTCTGAAACTGTTCCCTATAATGTTTTTATCCCCTTTTTTCACACTTCGAATGAGTTCCTCTCCTACAATCCTATTAGTGTTGCTTCATTAACACACTTTTCTACATAACACACATTGTTGTTATTTGTTTCTGGTGATTGATTGGGTTGTGAATGCAGTTGCAGATATGGCCAAAATGGCACCAAGGGTGTGGAAATACCAAAATAAAAGCAGCCCAATGTGGAAGGAGTGCGCTCAGTTACAGAGAATTGTTGGCTGACTTATTGAGGAAGGTGTGAAATGTAGTGGTCAGAATCAAAACAACAGCACTTCACACTGCAACTTTTTGCTGTAATCCTAGTCTGTTTCCTGCTATTCAGCTTACAAAGTCTCCTAGAAAAGCTAATACAGGATCACTGCAATCCACGACATAACATTGCAACCATAAAAGAGGCAGTGATGACAATGGGCTTTGTCTTTCTCTCCGGCTCACCAGGTGGTTGGTTCTACTGGCTTTTGTGGGGGGAGAAGGGGCCCAGTTCCAGTTAGTGAAGTAGCAACTGTTGAAGGCCATGTTTGCAATCTTCCTTCAGGTGGATTCAGAATTCACATTTACAAAATTTATGGGAAGTCCTTATGCCTATAAAGAATCCCATGTGGCTAAATGAGGCCAGGAATACTGTACCTTTGAAAGGCCCCATCTTGGAACCTTTTTCTGACTTGATATAATTGTGTGCATGCTTTGAAAACTCAAATTACCTGGTTGATATTATCACTACAAGGTGACAGCGCAAGACAACCACCACCAGCATCCTGTTGAGTTCTGTACTCTGCACAGAGTCCAACCCCGGTATTGTACAGCTGTAAATAAATATTGATATGAAATAAAGCAAAAACTGAGTTGAAAAGATATTTATTTCCCCTTTACATTTATCATTTGTGTGTGTGTTTGTGCATCAGTTTTACAATCCAATTTATATGTGCATGTCTGTGATTCATAAGTAAGCCCTATAGCCTTCAATGGGACGTACCACCAGGTAAGTGTGTATAGGATTGTAGATTTCATGTACATTTTTGATCAAAGTCATTGCATACCAAGGCAAATTTAAATAAGTTCATATGATAAGGACTGAACAGAATCATTTGTATTTTAACATAAGTAATAAGAGTGTGCATTACGTTCAGATGAATCCCAAACTGAATCAGGGTTCCTTGGAAGGCTTCATATATGGCAACAGGTGTAGGGCAGGTGGGTGTGGCATGGCTTCATGGGCCAAATGAGAAGGTCTAGTTGGCCTATTTTGGTTCACAGGCCAAAAGTGCCAGACCACAGTGGTAGCTGATGCACCCGCTAGTGTTTTGTGGGCAATTTGTGGTTGATACACACCTCTAAACATAGTGTGCAATTAGCTTTTTCAAAATTAGAGAGGCACAGTGGAATCTCATTTCAAATATGGAAATTTAACAAAGTAGTGTTGCGTTTTAATTCTTGAGATTGTAAATATTAACCTTCTCAATACCATATTTTTGTTTCCAAAACCTGATTATGTTTCCACCTCTTAGTATAATGGCTGATGTTTCATCTGCTCTCTTTAACAGTGAAATCCCAAACATCATACACATGTCTGCTCTGAAGTAAGCCCTGTTGCGTGCAGTAGAACTGACTGCCAGGAAAGCGTGTACAGAATGGCAGACTTAGTCTCACAATTTCACTTAGGCTGCAATCTGGTATGACAACTATGGACAGAGCTTCATCAACTTGGAGCAAATGATTTCATACTTTTGTACCATCCAGCAATTTTCCTCTAGGTGAGTACCATTGAAGTCAGAGTACTATTGACCTCAGTGGGGCTCATCTTTAAATTGGATTACACTGAAAAAATCAACAGCTGAAAAATTGTGATTATCATTATGCATGTATGGCAGTGACTGATGTAGTGTTGTTTTCCATTGATTTGGGGGGGGGGAGAGCTGATTAGGGGTGCCCCTGCACTATTTTGTGTCCTGTCTGTCTTTCTGCTCTTTTAGATGTGGTAGCCAACTAATGTTATGCTGCACCTCCATGGCAGCCACTCATGGCACTTTCTCAAAAATTTAAAGGGGTCCACTGGCCTCAGAATTTTGGCGACCCCTACTTTACATAAATAATAACACTAAAAAGTTCAGTTGCCAGAAAGTTCGATTTAATAATGAGCCTCAACAGCAGTATAGATTTCACTTGCCTTGCCTGAAAATCTTGGTCCATGTTGGAGTGGGTATAGTTCAGGATACACATCTGAGATAAACCACTGGAAACTTTTGCATCCCAGTCTCTTTTGCAGTAGAACACGCTCTGTGCAGTTCAGCTTCTCAGTCTGTGGAGAGTACATAGAATAGTTATGAAGTTATTAAAGGTAAAAGGTAAAGGTAAAGGGACCCCTGACCATTAGGTCCAGTCATGACCGACTCTGGGGTTGCGTGCTCATCTCACATTATTGGCCGAGGGAGCCGGCGTATAGCTTCCAGGTCATGTGGCCAGCATGACAAAGCCGCTTCTGGCGAACCGGAGCAGTGCACGGAACGCTGTTTACCTTCCTGCTGTAGCGGTTCCTATTTATCTACTTGCATTTTTGACGTGCTTTCGAACTGCTAGGTTGGCAGGAGCTGGGACCAAGCAACAGGAGCTCACCCCGTCACAGGGATTTGAACCGCCAACCTTCTGATCAGCAAGCCCTAGGCTCAGTGGTTTAACCCACAGTGCCACCCACGTCCCTTGAAGTTATTAAACACCCTTATATATATTTGAATATCTGCACTAGTAATTCACACTGCATTGTAGTTTATTTCTACCTTTCATTGAACACCGCAAGTTAACATTACTGTTATTGTTCTTATAATTATGAAAACTCAGATTCTTTTTTCAATTAAACACACACAAATATCTGGGGTGAATTTGAACTGGTTGGTTATAACGTTAAAAATGTGTTATAAAAATGTGACACCAGAGGGCACTGCAGAGCAGCGATCCATCGGCAATGGGAAATTGCATTGAGAGCTATATAACTTTTTTACATCTTTTAATAGTTTTTTTTACAGATCAGTGTAGATCCAGCCATGGTCTTAAAAATGAGACCTTAACATGAATTTTTGGATTATGTGACTGCCACATCAATACATGATTTGCCCAAATCATGTAAATGGAACAAATCATGTAAAAGGAACGATCTTCTGGGAACATTTATTTTGAAGAAGTTTCATTAAAGTAAATGGGAAAGAAATGAAGTGAAGCAAAAGAAAGTAGGAAAAAACAAAGGAGCATGGAAAGGAGTTTCCAAAATTTGAAGGGTACAATATTTTGTAGAATTTAATCTTTTAACTTGGCTCTCCTTCAAGAGCAACTCCTTCTGAGGAATTTACCTTCTCAATTAAGCGTGCCATTTTGTCCTGTTGGTAAAAGAGATATTTAAATGAACCCAGCCAGGTCTCAGCTATCCGGATTTTGTTCCTCTCTACAGCTTCTTCAGCAGGAAAGTTGTATGGTATGCCTGTTCGATAGACATGTCCCACCCGGGAGCATGGAAGGATTTCTACGGAGCCACCACAGAGCCAGGCCTGAAACAGAAGTGAAGTTTTGTTTTTGATTTCGATTTAAAAACATGATCCTGTCTTGGCATGGATGTAAACAGAGTCGCCGAGTTCCACCCAACATTGGGGAGCCCATTGCGCAGTAGCTGCCGCAAGGCTCAGCAACACCTACTGCTGCTGCCGAGAGTATGTTTCATGTCCAACAATGCCCTTTAAGCCCCAGGCTTAGCTGAAAGAAGATGGTGACAGGAAGCCAGTGATCCCTGGGCACTTTCCCTTCAGTTCATCCTTTCAGTAAATGGCCATGCATTCAAAGTAGCCATTTTGTGTTACGATTGCCCTACGGCAGTTATTCTGCGTTATGCGAGATCGCGGCCCCAAAAGATGTGCTTTTTTGCAGGTTTTTGCAGTTTTTAGGGCGCCGTGCAAGATTACCACACCGCTCAAAATGGCTGCCATGCCGTCACACAAAAATAAAGAAAGCTGCATTGATGCGGGTTTATCTGTATAGCCTTTATTAGTGCTGCCCATGTTTTATTTTAGTTTTTAAATGTCTTAGATGTTTTAACTTTGTACTGAGAATTGTATCTTTTCTGGCTGACGGTTGAATAAATGATGATGATGATGATGATGATGATGACGAAAAATAAAGAAAGGGATGTCCCATTTTCCCGACAACTGTTGAGGGATATGTCATGTCAAAACATGATTATCAAAAAGGATGAGACGTGTTTATCTCAAGTGCTTACCTTTATAGATAACTCAATATTTTCAGCTCCCCACGGGGTCATGTCAGAATCATAACCCCCTGTATTTTGGAAATAATGTCGGTCCACTGCTACTACTATCCCGGGTATTGCTGGACTCCTAGAGAATGTTTAAATGTGTTAGATTTATTTTATTTCATTTTTAAATATTTCATTCTGCTGGATTTCCTAATGCATAGAGAAGTAGCATAGCACAAAGAAACACCTTAAAAGCCTCAAAATAATAGTCAGAAGATATATGATCAATCAACAGTTTCTGTTAATTGGTTCTCATGGGAAACTTACAGATTCTTGCTTCACACAATTAACTCAAGGCAGTGTCAATTTACTCTTGGCAGGAAGCCAAGGTCTGCCTGGCCTGGAAACAGCTCTCTCATTGGTTAATGACCAGCACTGAACTCTGTTATCTAGGAATGCTAGCACAGTTGTTTCTCGTTAGGTGTTAGGAGTAGAAGTGCTGTGTATATGGTTGGAGAGAGAGAGAGAGAAAGGATTTATTTTGCTTTGCTTTGTATGCAGAAACTCTGCTGGTTTTATTTTCTTTTAATAAATCCTGTAAATAGTTATTCTGCGTCTAGCCAACTAGTCATTTCCACCTCAACTAGCTTCTGCGCTGTGCAGGAAAACTCTGCTACGTTTGGGCTAAAGACACTAGAGCTATGCCTGACACTTCAAAATTCTAAGATGACCTTCTCCCCAGCAGCTAAGGGAGAGATTTGCTAGCTGATTCTTAGAGGTAACAGCAATAGGTGGTGGTGAACCATTACCTGATGGGACTGATGGGAGACTGTCGTACCTTCTTTTCGCGTTCTGGCAGTGGCTTCCAGTGGAAATCTAATTTCCAGTCAAAAACACCTCTTTGCAGGCCCGCAGAGTGATAATACTCAAAGGTCTTCCAGTCAATGACATCGATGACAGGAGAGACAATCCGTCTTCTGGAAAGAGACAAATGTCCTGTTCATTTTTACGGATAATTTGTTGAACTTGCTGAACATGTGCGAGAGGAAGATAGCAGCCTCAGGGGAACCCCCTGGGTTTCTTGAAGCGCAACAAATCTTTAAGGAAAAAAAAACCAGGGTAGAAAAAAATCAGCCCAATACAAATTGAGCAAGGTCAGTGATCGCAGAATGCTGACTTAACTGTTGGGGATGGGACCGAAAAACCGGTTAATTAGAATTCTATCCCTACTGAATTCAGGATGAATCCCAAGATGACACTGACGATTTGCTGGTGCGCTGAGAGGTATTGTCTGAAAGTGAGCATCTCTGTAAACACCCAGGTGGGTTTAGTCCCCTTCCCCAAGTCATGACCAGAGACTATTCATTGCTGTCATCCTGCTCCAGGAATAATGGCATGCGACAGGCAGAAGGCAGCTGTACCGTTAGGCAATTGCTTCTGCATTCAACTTGTTCCTGAATCCCTACGTTCGGCTGACGCAGCATCATGCAAAGCATCATGGTCATTATTATGGGTTGTGGTGACAGAAAAGAGGGGGTCACCATGGTGCAGATCTGACAGGGACTGGGCAGAGGAGGAATGATGGAGACCGCCTCCCCAGTTTGACCCTTCCAGAGAAGAAGACAGTTCAGAATTACAACAGAGGTTTGAGGGAGATCGCAGCTCAGAGGAAGATGAGGGGAAAAGTTGGGGAATAATGGGAGAGGAGGAGGAGGCAGAGCCGGAGCAGCTGGTTGACACGTTATCACTAGAAAGCATTCTAGACCCACCATCTCCCAGAACCCAACGAGCCTTAAAAATAGGAGAGCAAAGGGCTCTCAGCGCCAGCCGTAGAAGGGATGACGAATGAGGATGTGGGAGAGGAGGGGACAGGGGAATTACTTGGAGCAACGCCATTATTCCAAGAGGCTGCCTTTCTAAGCCTCTCTCTGTGAACATTGAATAAAAAGCAACTGGTAAAAGCAACCATGGGGGTTGGATCCTCTGACGCTTGACAAGATCCTATACAATGGTGCCTCTGGACAATGGCCATCAGCCACCAACAGGAGTCAGCCCACCCTGGTCAATGTTGGTCTCTTCTCAAGCACATGCAGATGCAGTCCAGACATTAGGAAGTATATAAATTAATGAATGGGTAACAGTATTGAGAATAATGATTGTTATGACAGATTCTTTTATTTTATTATCAAAAATGGAACCACATTTCTTAGAAGCAACAAAAGAGCAGATTACGAAAGAACATACTGTATTAATCAAGGACTTTAACCAGAGGTTGGATGGCCATCTGCCATGGATGCTGTAGCTGAGATTCCTGCATTGCAGGGGGTTGGACTAGATGGCCCTTGGGGCCCCTTCCGATTCTATGATTCTATGACTGCACTTACCACAGATGCATGTCATTGTCTAGAGCGGGGAGACCAGATGTTTTACCAAGTTCTAGCCAGTGGAAAAGGAAAATACAGTATGGAATTCCATGCTAATGAATAAGATTACGGAATATAAAAATTTATGAGGAAAAAAGAACACAGCAGAGATTGTTTCAGAATAATGGGACATGCCTTATATATTTTAATAAATAGGCCAAATGACTCTGCCCTGATGGCTATATTTTGACCATTTGATATGATGTACTCATGATTTGTTGTTACTTTTTTTTAAGCCAAAAGTTGTGCATGAAATGTAATTACTGTTCATGAATATTTTAAAAAATGCAAAAGCAATTGTAGTACCGTGTTTCTCATATTATAAGTCATGTCTTATATTAATTTTTTCTTCAAAAAAACACGACATGGCTTATTTTTGAGGGATGTCTTATTTTTTAATAAAGTGCACGCGGGCGCTGTTTGCCGGGCTTGTCAAGCCCAGCAAACAGCGCCCGCCGATCTTCGGTGACAGGCGGGGGTGGGCGGAGAGCGGAGAACGATCTCCGCTTCCCCCCCACCCCCGCCTGTCACACAGCACAGGTCGGCGGGCGCTGTTTGCCGGGCTTGTCAAGCCCAGCTAGGAGCGCCGGCCGATCTTCGGTGACAGGCGGGGGTGGGCGGAGAGCGGAGAACGATCTCCGCTTCTCCCCCACCCCCGCCTGTCACACAGCACAGGTCGGCGGGCGCTGTTTGCCGGGCTTGTCAAGCCCAGCTAGGAGCGCCCGCCGATCTTCGGCGACAGGCGGGGATGGGGGGAGAGCGGAGAACGATCTCCGCTTCTCCCCCACCCCCGCCTGTCACACAGCACAGGTCGGCGGGCGCTGTTTGCCGGGCTTGTCAAGCCCAGCAAACAGCGCCCGCCGATCTTTGGTGACAGGCGGGGGTGGGGGGAGAGCGGAGCACGATCTCCGCTTCCCCCCCCACCCCCGCCTGTCACACAGGACAGGTCCGAAGATCGGCGGGCGCTGTTTGCCGGGCTTGTCAAGCCCAGCAAGGAGCGCCCGCCGATCTTCGGCTCTGTCCCCCGATGCGCGACGGCTCGGGGAAGCAGGCAGGGAGCTCCTGCTGGGTCCCGCGCCTTCGCCTCTCGCTCGGTCGGGGCTACACGACATGGCTTATTTTCGGGGTATGTCTTATTTTTCACCAACCCTTAGAAATCCTGTCATGGCTTATTTTTTGGGGATGCCTTAAAATATGAGAAACACGGTAAAAAGGCTATAACTTAATGATTGACCATTGGGCAAGAAAACAAATTGCATTTGAAAAGCATTGAGAGTTGTATATAAAGTTAGTGCTACTCAGAGAAGACCCATTGAAATAGATAAACATGATGAAGGACCATTCATTTCATTGGGTCTGGGCTGAGTAGCACTTAGCTGGATACAACCCTGAGACTGTAGGAAGAAATAGTTCAGCGGATATCATATCTCCTTCTTCTGCTTTTTTTTCTGGGGGTATCCAAAGCACACACAGTACGGGCTCCTCTTTTTGTTGTTAACAAGTGTGGCATTTACTGCAACAACTTCATGGTGAGTACCAGAACTTATTTTTCTAGGGGGGAAAGCACTAAATTACAGATTTAAAATGTTCTTATGAAGATAATGCTACAAGAATAGTAAGATTGCCAGATTCCCATGGTTTATAGCTATGAAAGGATTGTAAGGTTTAAGGATGAGTTGTCAAGAAAGGAATGGAAAATGAATGTATTTTAATCTTTCTCTCTGTATGTCATTTGCCAAATTCCCAAAGAGTCAATGTGATAGCATAGCTGGAACAATGTTTAAGCTGGGGGGGGGGGATGTACGTTATTAAATCTTCTGGTTGTAAATCAGCATGATCCTATGGAAATAAAATGAACACAAAACAAATTTACACCAGTTAAGATTCAAAGTCCAGTCTGGCTACAAATGATTATGGATTTTTATAGAGCAAAACCAAAAGTGTGTGTGTGTGTGTGTGTGAGAGAGAGAGAGAGAGAGAGAGAGGGAGAGAGAGAAACTTTACAGAATCAAAGGGCTAAAATGAATAATAAAATTAGCTGTGCTATCTTACCTCTTGTTTGTACTTAAGTGCTTCTTTTGAAAGCATCTGTTTTTGTCATAATTGCAGGAGAATATAATCTTTTCATAGTGAATTTACTACAAAGGCATCCATTTCCAAAAGAAAATAAGAAGAAAGTTGGCAGGTGCTTCTTAAATTCCTTTCATATTTATTTATTTATTGCTTCAAAATTGGCAGGCAATCAACAGCTCCTCAACACTTTAAAATGGAGCACAAAATACTGGCAAGTATCTGCTAATGTTACTCTATGGAATCAGGCAGTGTGAGGGGGGACTCTAACTCCCCCCATCTCAAAATGCCATTAGCAACACTGGTTCCAGGCAACTGAGCTGGGAGTTTGGATCATGAGGGACTGTTTCAAACGTTTGCTTTGGAATATGCCAGGACCCTCCAGATGTCGTTGGACTACTAGTTTCAGCAGCCCAGCGAGCATGTGAAATGGTCAGGTGGCTCTGTGGGTTAAATCACAGAGCCTAGGGCTTGCCGATCAGAAGGTCGGCGGTTCGAATCCCTGCAACGGGGTGAGCTCCTGTTGCTCGGTCCCTGCTCCTGCCAACCTAACAGTTCAAAAGCACGTCAAAGTGCAAGTAGATAAATAGGTACCGCTCCGGCGGGAAGGTAAACGGCGTCTCCGTGTTCTGCTCCGGTTTGCCAGAAGCGGCTTAGTCATGCTGGCCACATGACCCGGAAGTGGTACGCTGGCTCCCTCGGCCAATAAAGCAAAATGAGCGCCACGACCCCAGAGTCGTCCGCAACTGGACCTAATGATCAGGGGTCCCTTTACCTTTACCTAGCCCAGCAACATGGAAGTTCATTAAAAAAAAAAGGTTTTTTTAATCAAAAATAATTGGCAATGAAATGACTTCCCCTGTTTTTACATAAGCATGAACATTGTCCATTATTCTTAGAGGTTTAATATAAATATTGAAGTTAACTAATTCATCTTTTTTTAAAGCTTAAATAAACTTTAATAGTTATTGTTATTGATTTATACAACACTCTGAAAAGGACAAAGAACATTCCCCAATAAATCATATCTGTTGTCCTCAATTTGTTTTTCAAAGTAGATTTTCTCATATGGCTCTGGTATGTATATTGTTAAAACCAGATGCAGCTCGCTGTTTGGGCAAACTGACCACATCCTTTGGAACCACATAAAGCCGATGTTTTGTAGGATCTCTTTTTGCATAGGGACACATTGCAAAGAAATGCCAAATGTATGAAAACCAAAACAAAAGCAGGGCAGCATTAAAATTTCTCCCCCTTCCACCCAAAAAAGGAAAGGAAAGAGAGGCCTTGAACCTCAGCAGATGCCAAAACACATTTTATGAATATACTGTATTTAAATAGCCCAGGGCATTTTGGCAAGTGTCTTTGTCAGGGGGTGACAATTGCAAGTTCTACTGTATTAAAGAAAAAAAGTGCTTCCAAAACGTTTTAGACAGCACCTGCTCAGGCCAGGGACAGACGGACCAAATACCTCAGTTTAAATACACAATTGGTTCCGGAAGTCTGTACTTAACCTGAAGCGTACTTAACCTGAAGCGAACTTTCCCGTTGAAAGTAATGGAAGTTGGATTAATCTGTTCCAGTCGGGTCCACAGAGTACTTAAACTGAAAGTACTCAAACCGAAGCATACTTAAAGCAAGGTATGACTGTAGTACCTTTGTTCTTGAACTTAATCCATTCTGGGAGTCCATTCGACTCCCGAAACTGTTCGAAATCCAAGGCGCGGCTTCCTGCACTCAATCGGAAGCTGTGTCGGACGTTCAGCTTCCAAAAAACGTTCGCAAACCTGAACGCTTACTTCTGGGTTTGTGGCATTCGGGAGCCGATTTGTTCAACAACTAAGCCATTGGGGAACTAAGGTACCACTCCAGGATTTCTGTCTACCCATTGGATAGGCCATGCCATAGGTCATGGACTGGTTGGACACAGAGGAATGGTGGGAGGAACCATCCGGGTGACCACTTGGGGGGGGGGAGCTCAAAACCTGGGGATTGGTAGTGGGACAACGAAGAGGCAGGAGATTGGGAGGTGCAGGTTTCAGAAGCTGAAGAGGTGACAAGGGCTCAGAGAGCTGGGAGAGTCTGTGGCAGAGAGAAGTCCAGAATCAGAGGCATGAAAAGCAGAAGTTGAAACAAAAGGATAGGATGAGTGAGGCCAGACTAGGCAGAGATGAGTCAGGCTGGTGAAAAGTCACAGGGATATCTGAAGCGCCACACATTCCCCATCTCTGGTATGTCAGAATGGAAAGGCAGCCTGCTGCCCTGTCCTAACACTCAGCTAGGAGGGTTCCATTTCTCAGAGGAAAACAACAGGGCACTCTTCACTCTCTCCATAGATGCAGCTGGGAGACTTTTGCGCTTGGAAACCTCGCAAGCAGTAGATGGCAGACTGAGAAAGACAACTGATGTGGCTCTTTGTCAACCTCCCAAGCTTAACACACCAGAGATGGTGTTTACAGGCTTCCCAGCTGAGCCTCAAGCACAGAAACGCAGCAGGCCCCAGCTGGATGCCTTCCATCCTTCTTGAACCTGATTCTCTACTGAGACGCTTTGAAATCATCTTGCTAAGCACCAAGCTTGGGGCAGTGTGGCTCTACACCAGTCTCCCAGGCCTGACACTCGACTGGGAGATGTGTGGCCTTTCTGGACCAGACAATGGAAAAAAATATTTTACAATTAACAGGTCAAGCAACGTAGGCACTCCATGCTTACCTCCTGAACTGTCTCTCGGGATATTGTAAAGAAGCAGAAGCACGAACAAATTGTGTCTAACAAGTGTATAACATGAGGAAGCTGGGTTTTTTTGCTGCTTTTTCTTTTCTGCTTTAGCAGTGTCTTGTATGTGAACTAATGCATTCTTTCAGAAATTCTGAGGCTGTTTGCTTATGAATGTTTCATAAGCCTTGGAAATGAGAGATCTAAAAGATGATGATGCAACAAGCCTGCAATTTTGTTTTCCCCCAAAATGCTAATTGGACAAAAGTCGAAACTCCTGCTGGATTCATGTTCTGAATTAATATCATTGCGCATACAATCCCTTCTGGTAACATGTATTATGCTAATTAATTTTGTTAATATATGATTCGGTTTCCCATTCTATAGTGTGCCTGTACAGTATGGAATTATTATTGAACATAATATATGTGTGTGTGCAGGGTGTGGGTGTTTTGCTTGTCAAGAAGCTTCCCAAGTTCTTTAAAATTTTATCAGCCCTCTGAACACCAAATGCAGCCAAGCACCTCACATCTCCAGGCACCGTAATTTGAAATGAGTGAATACTAGATGTAGAAAACAATTTTTAAAAATGACATATATGTGGCCTGCAACAAAATGTTACAGCATGGAGTTCTCCTGTTCAGTGTTCCAGCCAGCCACACCCTCCACCATCATATTCCATTCCATTCCATTCCCCCTTCCAGCTGTGTTTCTGCTACCTCCTCAACAGCCAGCCAGCATTCCATGACCACTGAACAGATGCTTGGCCCTCAATGGTCCCCCCGTTTTAGTTTACCCCCCTTAAGATTTTTTGTACTTATTCAAACCTCAGGGTCCCCTAGTCTGTTGGCCCTCCTGTATTGAGCATTTGGGCTCTATAAGCAACGGTGCTTATAGAGGGAATGGCAGCCAGGGAAGAGAGCAGAACTTGAGGCAGAGGGCAGAATGCAATGTAATAAAGGAAACTGGTGATTGCCAACCCCAGATTTCTCTTAGGAGACTAACGAGGGGCACTTTCACAGGAGAATCACTGGGACTGGTTCTCAAATGGGAAGCAAACCTAGTTTCAGAAAAAAACAGCCAGAGGGGCATCTGTAGAGGAAAATTGGCAGGCCTGGGTAGGTTTAAGCAAATCTCCCCTCCTCTTCCATGTTGGATGCAGTGTGCCTCTTAATACCAGTTGAAGGATCGCGCAGGCAGGGAGAGTGCTGTGACAACTGGGCTTCCCAAGGGCATCTGGTTGGCCTCTGTGAGAACAGAGCACTGGACTCAATGGGCCTTAGGCTTGATCTAGCCGGACTCCCCAAGTGTCCCTATTTTCCAGGGACAGTCCCAGATTTATAGAAGCCATCCCGGTTTCTGATTTGATCCCAGAATGCCCCGCTTTTCCTTAGGACGTCCCTATTTTCATCAGAGAAATGTTGGGATGGTATGGAGTTATGCAACCCCTGAGCCAAGCAGGGTAACTACCGTATACAACCTTTAGAAGATAGGCAGCCCTGTATAGTTTTATTATGTTTTTATATAGGTTGGAAGCCACTCAGAGTGGCTGGGGATGTCCCTATTTCTATTGGAGAAATGTTGGAGGGTGTGTTCTGTGATCAGCATCAGTCATTCTACCACGGCAACCCTTTAGGCTGCAACCATTGTCCCCTAACAATGAACCAAGACAACAGGGGGAGAGAAACAATCATTTTACCTGTCGCTTGCTAGTCTGTCCAAGAGAGGCTCCAGCCAACCTCTGTGACACTCGCAGTGGGAGTCCATGAAGACCACAACGTCCCCTGTGGCTCGGGCAGCACCAAGCATGCGGCCTCGGGCAACCCCCAGCCTTTTGTTGCTCCGAATCAATTTCACACCTGCCAGCTTAGAGATGTAGTCACTCAGGGATGACTTCAGAAATCCTGCCATTAAAATAGCAAGGGTTTGGATTTTAGTTCAGAGTTTGAAGAGGTCTCTCTAAGAACCAAGCTTGCAATGTTTCCAGAGGCTAGCTTTTCTTTTTTCTTTTTGACCCAGAAATCTACAGAGTCGGAAGAAAACAAAGCACAGAGGAGCTTTATTTAATGTCTAGGCCTGCTGGTCTGCCTGTTTATCTACCTGTCTGTCTTACTAATTTCTATATCGTTTCCTTAGTTGTTGGACTAATTCATACATGCCTGTACATCACTGTCAGCAACAAATCACTATACAAAATATATGATATGCAACTGAGAGTTTGAACTGCCTTCACTGAAGAAATAAAATGGAAGCTTCAGAGGATGGGAAGGTTGGACATTTGCCAAGGCACCAAGAACCACAAGAGGCCCATCACCCTAGCAGTGCTACTCTGCACAGAATATCCTTCTGTGGGGGGTGGGGTCCATAGACACTATAATTAAATGCAATAAGTAAAAGAAGCCAATGTGAATTTTAAAGGAATGAACACACCAAACCATTCCTCTGCTTGCGTGTGGAAACCTTTTAACCAGCCCTAGGAATAAATTCAGACAGGACTCAAATTTTTGGTTTGGTTTTTGGCAGAATTTAGGCCACAACTTTATTGATTACAAATCAAGTGAGTGGTTGCATAGGCTCTGGTTCGACTAGCTCCCTGCACCCTTGCAGGCAGCGCTGATTCTGGGCACCAACCATAAGTCAGCCTCGGGTGAACACCTGGGACAGTGGCAAGCAGGGGGGTCTGCTAGGCCTCCACCCAGAAGGAACTCAGGCTCAGGGCACAACCCCGCACGGGGAAGACCAACCATGAGTCCGTGGATTCCTTCTTAAAGGAATACCCAATGGATAGGGATGGCTAGGCATCCTGCCACCCCTATCCACATGAACCTATCTGCAACCTTACAAGTTGTGACGATTTGCTACGCAGCAGGTGAAACCCAAATGGCACCAGCCAATCAGCCAAGTGGGGAAAATTTCTGCTGTGCCCCTGTCCCAACGACAGGCAACACACGACGGCATAGCAAAGTCAAGTGCAAGCCCTAAATATAGGGAGAGGTGGGCGGGTGTTCCGATGCACTGAGCCCAAAAGAGGAAGCTCAGGGACACGTGCATCTGGAAATATAGTGGTCCCTTGATCGCTTTGACTGGCATCCCTCTTGCCCAATTGCTCCCAAGATCGAAGGACCACCAATAGGGTGTTGTGGCTGCTCCAATGTTCCCACCCACAACACAAGGCCTGATTGCCAGGTCCCACCGCAACACCGTGCCCTCTTGGTAGGGAGGACCCGATTTATCCAACATGGCCCTTTAAATACCGTGTTCTGCAGACATCTGTTAGGAAGAGTCTGGCTGTGGGAGCAAGAAAAGGATCTACCTTGCTCACTCAGGTCATCTACGAGGATGATTTCTTTGAGAAAGTCCTTCGGGGCTGTATCCAAGACACTGTGCACTGTTCTCAAGAGAGTAGACCAGGCTTCATCATGGAAGCCGATAATGACACTTGCTGTAGGCCGACTGAGGCTGGGTTCTTGCTTCAAGCACCTGTGTAAAGGACAAAATGTAAACACTGGAAATTATTGTTGTTGTTGTTGTTGTTGTTGTTGTTGTTATTATTATTATTATTATTATTATTATTATTATTATTATTATTAATTCACTGTTAAATACAGCCCTACAAATTACATGGAACCAGGCTTGTGCCTGGCTATCTTACCTTATACATAAAGGTAAAGGGACCCCTGACCATTGGGTCCAGTCGTGACCGACTCTGGGGTTGCGCGCTCATCTCGCATTATTGGCTGAGGGAGCCAGTGTATAGCCTCCAGGTCATGTGGCCAGCATGACAAAGCTGCTTCTGGTGAACCAGAGCAGCACACGGAAATGCCATTTACCTTCCCGCTGTAGCACTTTGACGTGCTTTTGAACTGCTAGGTTGGAACCACTGTACTAAACAGGAAGTGTGTGGAGTATTTTTTTGTTTCAGGCATCAGTGCTGATCCCAGCATGTGCCAGCCAAACAGAAATTGGCTGCATCTGCATAATTAAATCCTTAGAATCCTATGCCATGTGTAATGCAAAGACAGCTATAATGCTGCCATTATTCACCCCTTGTGAGTGAATGGATGCCAGCCAGCAAGTATATATTGCTTTACTTAAAACAAGTGACTGTTTTCAATTTCCTGTAAAAATCAAAGCTTATCCTTTTTCATTTAGGACAATATCACCTTATTAAAGAGGACCCAGGTGGCGCTGTGGGTTAAACCGCAGAGCCTAGGGCTTGCCAATCAGAAGGTTGGCGGTTCGAATCCCTGCGGCGGGGTGAGCTCCCGTTGCTCAGTCCCAGCTCCTGCCAACCTAGCAGTTCGAAAGCACGTCAAAATGCAAGTAGATAAATAGGAACTGCTACAGCGGGAAGGTAAACGGCATTTCTGTGTGCTGCTCTGGTTCGCCAGAAGTGGCTTTGTCATGCTGACCTGGAAGCTATCCGCCGGCTCCCTCGGCCAATAATGCGAGATGAGCGCGCAACCCCAGAGTCGGTCACGACTGGACCTAATGGTCAGGGGTCCCTTTACCTTTACCTTACACCTTATTAATATACAATTTCATGGGTGGAGATGCCTTTGTGGCTCCGCTTTAGCCTTGTGATGTGAAAATTGGCTTGTATGACTCAGGATAACCTGTGAGAACTCATGGAAGATAGATGGCCACATGCATGTATGCTCTTATGCAACAGTAGAGCTGATAAAACCTGCAATCTGCTGCTTCTTACCTAATGTTAGGGATGGCCTTGCATCAGCAGTCAAAGGTATCACATTTTGAGATAACTTAGAGGAGAAACCTTTTCAAAAACATTGTATGGCCATTACAGGTATCAGCGGATTGGGGAATCTGAGCTTCTAGGTTTCTTCCCATTTGAGTTTTCTCTGACAGTGTTCTTGCAACTTAAAAGTTTGCATGAAATGGTTCTTAAAAGGTATCAGTTTATCTGTTTTGTTTTCCTGACTTTCATGTATTGTGCTAGTTCCACCATGAAGTCCTTAATTGTGGCATTACAGAACTTAATAAAGATTATATATGATGCATACAATCCTTCTACTGTTTTGCATAATACGTTTACTAAGTAGCCGTATTGCTTATAAGCCAAGGATTCCTGCGGGGGAATTAAATATATTGTAAAACCGGATTATAAGCTGTTTAAACAATATCTCAGTTTACTTCCTGTACAAGTGTCATTTAGTAATAGAATAAACTCATTTCATTTTCTATATGAGGTGGATGTCATGCGCGCACACCTTGGCCACTCACATCTATAGTTACTGGTTGCTAGATGCAAGAAAGAACTACCACCCAAATCGTGCACCTGCTATTTAAAAAAAGCGTTTTTCTTCAAAATGTTCTGCCATTCCCACATTTCCCAGTAGAGGGCACCGCCCACCTAATTAAACAGCAAAACTGCACACTCAGATTTAAAACTTGTTATGCACCTGGTTGAAGGAGTACAATTCCTTCAGTTGCTAAAGAAAGTGGAGCAGAAGCAGCTGTGGTGAATTCTTTAACTTTCCCCAAACAGTGTGTTGCTCATTCCTTTGTGTCTGAACTGGTATATCCAAGGTGACATATCGGAAACTATAAGTTTTGCCAGTATTATGTAAGGGTCAGAAAAGAGAATTACAAAAAACCCACATCACAGTGTATCAATGACTTAAATTCCACAGTTGCTCTTAAATTTATTTTTGCTTGTTATGGGTGATGCGACAAAATGTAAGCTGTTTCCTTCCAAGTTTTATATTGTTCATTCTGGGTGACACTTTCTGCCACAACCTCCATTCTAATCTAGGGAATATTTTTAATGTTTGATGTTTTATCTTATTTTTTTTATATTCTGTTGGGAGCCTCTCAGAGTGGGCAGCGTATAAATAAATTATTATTATTATTACTATTAAGCAAACACATACACACACAGTGCTCTGTAGGGTGCAGATTATGAAAGAAATCCTACTGTTTTGGGGACAGGGAGGGATAAATCTCACGCTGAGATAAAAGAGATCTGCATTCCAGAGAGGGGCGAAAGAATTTTTGTTTCTTGAGATCTGGAAAGGTTAAGGTTAATTAGGAAGTTTTACTTACAAAGAATGCCGTACCTCAGGTAGCTCCCTGTGCAGAGGGATCTGTTTGCTGAGTGCTTCATTAAACCCATAAGTTTCCAGGCCACCTATTGCCAGCTCACTTGCCCCAGTCCTTTCTCCACCCTGCAGAGAAAGAGATTTCAGCAGGAACTCGGGTCCTCGCACCTGTTTGCTCTCCTCTTGCCTTCTGTTTTGCTGCCCGACCATTCGGTATCCTTTCATGGCTCTGCTATGGTTTCTCTTGGCTGTGAGTGACTCTACAGCCACCAAGAGCTCATCTTCCTTTAGGGAGATGAAAGGCGACAGCCCCTCCAGGGGCAAATTCTGCTGGCTGTCCTCCTGAGCATCTAAGATCTCTTGAGTTTCACCAAAATCCACACGGTAGCCTTCTTTAGGGACAGACCTTGCAAGCTGGAGTATCATCTCCTTGTTCAGATCTTTAACGGGTGGATTCAGCATTGTTGCCATCATCAGCAGAAAGGCCAGCATTAGCACCAGCAAGAGAAACTGCAGTTTCGGTGGCCCATACCTGCATCTTGTCCTTGGGTACATAGTTCCAGTAGCAAAGTCACACAGATTGTCATGTTAAAAGCCAGTCACACATGCCTCGTGGAGCAGTTGTCTGGTTTCATTGCAACCCCTTGGGGGACCAGCCAACAGGTTTCCATCCTCTTTGGATATTACCGCTGATGCTTCATTCCTTTACTTGCATCCAGAGAGAACAAAACCCTAGCTCTTAGAATGGCTATATTTACTTGGGAAGGAGACCTCACAGATTAGATGGATTCGCTTAGCAGAAGAATGATCTCTTGTCATTGTACAGAGTTCCAGCTTTGTTTCTGTTTGTGGTGAAAATGCGACGAGTCGGCCAAAAAGTCCATTAAAAGTATCTTAAAAGTTGAACTGATTTCCTTCTAATTCTGAAAGGGGGGTGGGAAAACAACAACTCCAAATTGTCTTGATGGTTTTCCTCCACGGGTTGGCTGCAACAGCAGAAATAAATTCCAAATGTTGTCAGAGATGCAGAGGAAAAGGACTTTCTGTTGAAAGCAGAGTTGACAGTTTTTTCTCCCTCTCCTCTGATGCTTCAAGATCAATTGATGCAAACTACTCAGGCTGAGTTTCACACATAAGTACACACTTTGCCAGACATAACAGAGCAGTGTGTGTGTGTGTGTGTCTTTTTTCTTGGTCCTAATGCCCTCACTGTTCTTCACCTATCAAATCAGATCCTTGCAAGCCATTGAATCCGGAGGGGACGGGGGGGGGGATCTTGAAGCTGAAAACCAATCAGGATGTACAACTCATTATGCTCATTCAGAATTTCCTTCCTAAACAAGGGAGTGTCTGTTGTAAAAAAGGAAAAAGGCACATTTTGTTCCAGGAGTTGAGAATGTTTTTGATGCATTGCTACACTATCAAAGAATCATGCAAATAAAACAGGCTGTGGGAGAAAATCATTCTGGGTTTGTTTGGTATTGCATTTGTATCCGGTCCTTCCTTCTCAGAAGGCCAGGGCAGCAAAGATCCCTCCCTTTATGATTGCACAACGACATCCCTGTAAGGTAGCTTAGAATGAGAGAGCCGGTGACTGGCTATCACCCAACAAGCTTAAAAGCTGCATGAGGATTTGTGACTAGAACTCCCCAGCTCTAATCTAATTGCTACACTCTAATTGCTGAGGCTCCAATACTTTGGCCACCTCATGAGAAGAGAAGAATCCTTGGAAAAGACCCTGATGTTGGGAAAGATTGAGGGCACTAGGAGAAGGGGACGACAGAGGATGAGATGGTTGGAGACAGTGTTCTCGAAGCTACGGACATGAGTTTGACCAAACTGCGGGAGGCAGTGCAAGACAGGAGTGCCTGGCGTGCTATGGTCCATGGGGTCACGAAGAGTCGGACATGACTAAACGACTAAACAACAACAACATTCCTTGAAGAAAATGGTTAAAAGAGTCATTGATTCTGCTCTGAAGGTTTGCAGAGCAGATATTTCTATATGGAGCCAGGTTACGGGGTATAGGCATGCAAGTGCATAATGTGATTGAAAAAATAATCAGATAGTTGCTAGTGCAAGTATCTATTCCACAGACCACAAGAGCAGCAATAACCGCCTTAATTAATGTTGCCACTCAAACCCTGACCTCTGCACGCAGGTAATATGATTTGAGCCATTGAGCCAGAGGAGGGAGTCTATAATAGTAGAAATGCTATTATTGCTAATAATACTAATAATGGAACCTCGATACCCCGGAGCATCTGGGGCATAGAGAGTAGCAGTGCAATCCTATACATGTCTCCTCAGCATAGCTGCCAAGTTTTCCCTTTTCTCGTGAGGAAGCCTATTCAGCATAATGGAATTTCCCTTAAAAAAAGGGATAACTTGGCAGCTATGCTCCTCAGAAGTAAGACCAATTGCATTCCATGGGACTTGCTCCAATATTAAGCATAGAGCTGGGTGAATAGGTCCGTTTTGGTCCCTCTACCGGTAAGTTCAGTTCCTCTCTAGTCCAACAAGTGTCAAAATGTCATTTTTGTTCTGGAATGTTATTTTGTGGCATCAAAGGAGGAAGGGCAGAGAATCACTTTATCCCAGCATCAACCACTTAAAGAACCATCACCCTTAAAAATAGTAAACATTCTCCAGTTTCTTCATTCTCACAAATATACTCATTCTCATATACACATTTTTTTTTACATTTTTTAAAATTTGCAATTGATGGGCACAACTGATCAAGAATGTTCACCTGGGTGTTCCTGTGCTCAGCCGAGAATAAAACAAATCTATATAAACCCTGTGGCTGGTGATACGACTTCCAAGGGTTCTGGGTGGCTCTGTAATGCAATTATTTCCTCGTTCTTCCCACAGCACCATGATGAATATTTTGGAACTTGGAAACTGTAATTTATTTGCTGTGGTCGCTGCTATTTGGTGTGTTTGGCATGATTTACTGCTTGGGAGCTTCAAAGGCATTTTCTAGTAGTGTGTTAATAATAAATTAGAACAGAATTGCTCAGAACACAATGTCTGATGTTATCGGAGCTCAATGTTCAGAACTCTTGATGACTCACAAGGATTTTAGCACCCACTGTATGATTAAAAGTACATTTGCAGCCTCGGTGGGAGAAGGAGAAAGCCTTATTATGTGTGACTGGAATTTTACGTAGCGACGTTTTGCCTAATAAGAGAGGCAGCCTATGTTAACATCTAAAAACAATGTAATTAAGTGGGATTAATTGCATCACAATTGCTTATATTCCTCACAGTCGGTCTCCGTGTTGGGCACATCCACAAAACGGGAAGGAGAAGCCTGGATTAATTAACAGGCTCTTCTACCGACTGATAGGCTTTGCTTGCAAGCTTCAAGTCACATCAGTACTTGGCAGTGTGGTGGCTATTATGCATTCAGTGGTCTGTGTTTGCCTGAGCTTGAGTCTGGACTAAGGATTCTGAGCTCCTGTGTTCTGATTCGATACATGATGTCCAATCCCAGAACATTTCAGGATTTGGGCCTCTGTCATTGGCCCTTGAACTCTGAATCGTGATTTGCAGCTTGGAAGTTTAGACAGCCAATCACGTCAGGAGTGGGAGTGGCCCAGGCTTTCAGGAATGTATATAAGTAGTTGCTTTGCCCCTGTTGTCCAGTTCTGTTAGTTCAATAAAGGTTCTTGCTTTTATCACTCTGTCTTGCCTTGTGGGAACCCACCTACACTTCAGTGCCCACAAGGAGAGAGCCTGTGCATGGCAGATCCAGCTGAACATGAGTCAATTATGCACAGCTATGATCACTAAGGGGTGTGGAGGGTGTTAGGGGATGGGTAGTACCTCTGGTGGGGGACATGTCATGCTCCTTCTGGGGTAGTCTGTCTACCTTTGGTCCGCACGCTGCACTCAGTTCTCACCTGTGGCTCCTAGAAACTGTCAGCATGTGACAGCGGCCACAGCCCCAAAATGGCTTTGACTAGTTGCCTAAACCAGGTAAAGGTAGTCGATGTGTCTCAAACCCTTGGCGAGTTAGGGACTTCCTCTGCCATACGAGGACAGGCTTTGGTGGATTGAGTCAACGAGACCAATAGTGGGTCCAATGGTCAAGAAGGCAGTTTCTGCACATGCTGTAAAGGGAAGTGAGGGGCAGATGAAGCTCATCAACCAGGGAAGGTAGCCCATATAGAAGAAGGAAAGCACTGGTCTTAAACCTCCACTGCCTTGCAAGACATCTTCAGTAGAAGAAAAGGCTAAGGAGTAAACCCTACACAAGTCTGGAGTGGAGTCCATAAGACACCTTGTATGCCACCTTCCGGCAACTCCTGCAGCCAAGCTGGTGCCAAATGTATTGTTCTGCTTTCCATTGGACCACATCATTGAGGATAAGGCAAGAATATAGTTTTGTCGTCTGGGCAGCCCAGGACTTCCATACACATTGCCCAGGCATGTGTCCTAGAGAGGTCACTTTGGTGCTACTAAGGCAGCGGTTTGACTTCACCCCCAGAGGTACATTCCATGGTCCCTCAAGACAAGTGGATAGTGTTTTTATTATTATTTATACCCTGCCCATCTGGCTGGGTTCCTCCAGCCACTCTGGGCAGCTTCCAGCACATATAAAAACATAATAAAACATCAAACATTAAAAACTTCCCGATACAGGACTGCCTTCTGATGTCTTCTAAAAGTTGTGTAGTTCTTTATCTCCTTGGCATCTGATGGGAGGGTGTTCCACAGGGAGGGCACCACTACTGAGAAGGCCCTCTCTCTGGTTCCCTGTAACCTCACTTCTCACAGTGAGGGAACTGCTAGTAGACTCTCAGAGGATCTCAATGTCCGGGGCTAAACAATGAGGGTGGAGATATTCCTTCAGATATACTACGATCCAGTCTAGGGCATATCCACACTAATATTTCCTTTCAGGTGCTTGCAGCAGTGTGCCAAAAGTAGATGCTACGGTAAGTACACTGGAAGAGCCAGACAACTAGCTTCTGTTCTAAATACTTTGTTAAGCATTGATGGTTCCACAATAGGAGCAAGAAGGGCTGTGCATGATCTGATTCTGGGTCTGATTCAACCCGGAACAATCCAAGTCAACCTGACCTGGGCTGGATCTACAGACAGGAAAAAAACACGCTACAAATAACTCAAAAATTAGATCGTTATAACAAAAGGAAAAAAACCCTATGTGAAATCACATAGACAAAGTTTTTTGCTCCTCAGCGCCATCTGGCGTCGCATCTTTACAACGGAGTTATGATATAACTGACTGTTTCAACCAAATTTTAAACATTAATTAAGCATGCAGTGGGGGGAGCGCACAGGTTGCCTGTATACATTTCTTTCTCTCCCCTGCTCCTCACCATTCAATGGTCCCACCCCCCCACCCCCATTTGACAGCGCCAGATTACTCAGGATCTGCGATCCAGCCAGAGGTAACGATAGCCATTGCCACATCTCAAGACTAAAACATTAAATACAATTGAGATAGATAGCAGCCTTGTAGCGATTGAAAAGTTGTCAGGAAAAGAGAGCACAATTTAGGACTCTGCAAAAAAAATATAAAAAAAGAAGTGTCTAGGAATGAGCTTTTCAAAGAGTTTTGGGAACAAAGAGAGAAGGGGGACATTTTACGCACTGGCAGGAATTGTTCATCTAACAGCCTCTTTTTGATCTCTGCATCAGTGAACTTAATCTCTGTAATATCATATCTTGTAAGACTCAAAGTTCCTTAATTAGCCACAATGGTCCCCTGAGGCCTTATACTGTACAGGGTAAATTACTGCGCCACGTTAATCGTTCTATGATAAGGGTCATTGAATTAATTACCTAGGGATAAACTTGTATTTATATGTCAATATGCATGTGGTCAGCCAAAAGTATTATTGCAGCATTTCCCTTGCATCCTTTTATTTGAAAACGGGGGTGTTTTGGTGGGTGAGAGATTCCACGAAATGGAATAAAACTAACTGGCCAATTGATTATTAAAATTAAAGTATTAGTGTTTATGAGGGTGACATTGACTTAGAAGGAGGGTGAGATTTGGTATCTAGAACTGTCCCAGATGCTAACCTGGAAGACACAAGACTAGAGGATTCTGATAGCTGAACTATGGCTCCACCAGCCATTCACAAGGGCACCTGGCATTTTCTGAATAGCTTCTGATGGCGGATGGGCTGGATGGCGATGGCAGAAAGCACAGTTGGGACATGAACTGATCCATAAGGCACGTGCAGAAGGTAGGTGCAGAAGCCTGGATGTCTCTATATGACTGTACCCAAGGATGCTTGAGGACAGGGCCGTCTTTACCCTGGGGGTGCAAGGGGTGCGGGGCACCCAGGTGCCAAATTCTGGGGGGCGCCCAGCGCCCACCACTGAAGCCGCCTAAACTGTTAACTATCTACCTCTTATGAAATAATAAATAATTTTGATCAAGAAAAACAAAAAACATATATACCTAGGGATTACTGAAATGTATACCTACTGTTTCACTAAAGGACTTTTGACTTTGTGCGCTCATCCACCAAAGACTTGTCATTCACAGCGGCGGCACTTGTCAGGATGTAAACAAGAGATAAGGCGTAAGCGTGGTGTCTGACATAAGCATAATAAAAGTTAATTTGGGCGCTAAAGTAAATTTGGGTGTGCTGGGCAGATCTTTGAACCCTGACGGTGCATATGCTAAAGACAGCGCTGCTTGAGGAATTTGGTTTTTGTGAACTAACCTGAACTGCACACCCCTGATGCACAGGTTGGAACTAATGTGTGGATCAGAACACACCTATTTTTCAGATTTTGCACTTTTCTGAATGTTGAGACACCGTTCGTGGCTAAAAAGTGTCAAAATGCCACATTGCACTGCAATGTGACATAACTTATGGAAATATTGGATAAATATAAACTAGACCAGGCATCCCCAAACTGCGGCCCTCCAGATGTTTTGGCCTACAACTCCCATGATCCCTAGCTAACATGACCAGTGGTCAGGGAAGATGGGAATTGTAGTCCAAAACATCTGGAGGGCTGAAGTTTGGGGGTGCCTGAACTAGATGTTATTCAATATGCAGTTAATAAAGAAATGTAGAGGACCCATGTTAGGGTGGATGGAAGTCTCAATACTTCATGATATAACTTTACTTTATTTCCAACACTTCACTATTTCCTTTGTGTACATTTCTGATGGAGAGTGATAACTGTGATGTATTTTTAAAAACCAATAAAGGTCAAAACACAAATAAGTATCAAAATGCATTTAGCAAAGTGTGTTTTGAGATAAAATATGTTTAGAGATGTGCATTTTAGAGCAGAAATATGAAAATGTACATTCCACTTTGACTTTTTGATAGTACTGTGTGTGTTTTTCTTTTCTTTTTTAAAAAGGCAGATTAAAGAAAAAAGGGGACAGAACAAACCTATGAGTGGACACATAAGTGATATGGATCAGAAATAGACTGATCCATGAATTCCTAGCCTTAGTACAGTATATGACCCACAAAATGCTAGCACCCATTGTAGGCCCGTTTTTATTACCTAAACAAGTTTGTTGCATTTCAGAAGAGCTCTATAGAGGTAAAGGTTCAAGCATGTAACTAAAACGTTTTTAACCTTCATATCTCCAAACAATGTGGGCTGTAAAAAATCTTTATTTAGGAACTCTGAAATTACAACAGGGTTGCATTTCACAATCTCACCCGCCTACATTTTGCAATATGCTTGTACTTACCCATCTGTTCCATCGATTTCGGTTCAAATTGTACAAGGGAAGAATAACTCTGCACAATATTACACCCGGCAGAAGACAGCAACCTTGTTATCGTCGTTTCCCAGGATTGTATGGTCAGTTGCAGTGGCCTATTCTGTGTAAAAAATGTTATCCATTTCATTTTTTATAAATGAATTGTTATATTCCATATTCTGATCTTCAGTCAGATATTCTGTTCTAACAAGGGAAAACTGGCCATCAAATGACAAAATGAAAACACCACAGCCCCTTTCCTTTGTTTAACCTTAATGGCCCATCACCCAGGCGATTGCCTCTTCAGGAAGCTAGCCTTATATTTTAACACTTGCTGGATCCAGGGGTTACAAGGGCATACAGTATAGCCTATTCCCCCCTCCCCCCAAAAAACTATTAACAAGATACTAGATTGCAGCCCTAGGGAATCAGTAACTACCAGGTCTTTTGACCATCTCCACAATGCTAGGTGAGCACATACAGTGGTACCTCGGAAGTCAAACGGAATCCATTCTGGAAGTCCGTTCGACAACCAAGGCACAGCTTCTGATTGGCTGCAGGAAGCTCCTGCAGCCAATCGGAAGCTGCGTCAGACATTTGGGTTGCAAAGAACGTTTGCAAACCAGAACACTCACTTCCGGGTTTACAGCGTCCGGGAGCCAAAATGTTTGACTTGCAAGGTGTTCGGGATCCAAGGTACAACTGTATATGGAAACTGGAGAGGGGTTGGTGATGCTTAGACAATGCTATTTATGTATTATTGAACAGAATTTGTATACGGCTTTAATCATAAGAAACCTTTAAGAGGTTTACATAAGAGCTCAGCTGTTAGAACATTGATAATTCTGTTACTCTAGCGTTATTAAAATGACATCTGTTGTGAAGTTATTTTTAAAGTGATGATTTTTTTACATGTGATAACAGAGCAATAGCTAATGATCATGTGGGTAAAGTGATGTATCTATTTATTGTGGATATACATAGGCTGGATTTAGACACATCAAAGAAGCATTTCAGTTAAATGCGTTGCAAACGTATGAGAAATCGGGTTAGCAAAAACGGAACTCCACAGTGCCATCTGGTGTCACAGTGTTAGAATGCATAAACAACACATATAGAGTGATTTTTCTTTGGCAATGGGGTTGAGTCCATAGTCTCCAATTTGTTCCATTTGGCATGCAAGTTAAATGTGTTTGAGGATTCTGATTGTTTGATGATAGCTTATAATGAAATTGTTAAATGGTTTTCTTCAGTCTCAACAAAGCTTCAGTTTCGTTTTAACAACTGAAATTGTTTAAGCAATAGCATTCTGAACAACACAAAATCCTTCCTTTCATAGCAGAATTAGTTGTTTCCCATTAGCTGCACTGTCCATTACATTTATACCAAGTATATTTTTGCATTGCAAAGACTAGATTAGGTGCGCTGTTAAAATCAGAATATTCCAGCAAAGTGTTTATTGCATGTGTGGATTAGAAGGAGGGTTGTGGGTGAGGTTATGAAAAGGTAAACTTGAGTACATCCATTTTGAACTTTGGAGCACACAATGGAAATATATGGGAATGCTAATTGATGGTTCTGTAAAGGCCCCAAGACCTTTAATGGGTCTGTAAGATCAGCATCTGGGTTTGCCAAAACATAAAACTCCTGTGGTCCTCTTGCACATTTGTTTTGCTCTTTTTGCACAAGTGCCAATAGACTGCAAACATTCCCACACTACTGTTTGGCACATCATAAATGTGGCGGCCACAAGTCAGAGATATAAACCATTTTCTGTGCAACTTAGGCTTTCTCCAAAGACCAGGCATGCTGCCATTTCAATGATATATTATAAGCTAGACAGATGAGGAAACATTCATCATGTGATCAAATACCACTGTCTCCCTATGCTCTCCTTAGTTGGGAATATTTGGAGATATTATTTGCCTTTACCCATCACCCTTCTAGATGAGAGTCAAAACAATAATGTTTGCTCTGCAGGCAGTTTTATGGGTCCTTTCTGCACTCATTGGGTGTCATCCAGAATGATTCAGGCACACTTAGAGTCCTGTTGATTTTAGTGGGATTTAAGCATGATTAACTATCTTTGGCTAGTACCTTTTTGCCGTTGTTACCAAAATTGTGCTAATTCCGTATTCTGAGCAGAGACATGCAACATCCAAGCTATGTGCTCATGTGAAATGGGAGCATTTATAGCTTTCGTCCAGTCAGGGAGGAGCCAACTGGGAGGGGGAATGGGGAGCCATGTAGAGATCTGGGGAAACCAAGCTTCCAAATTTTTCCTCCATTTCCCACCCTCCATAGGAGTCTAGGAAGAAGATCAGAATGATGCTCGTTCAAGTTCTTGATAGTTTTGAACAATATTTTATCTACCTAGAAGTTTTGTAGTTGGATGTGTCATTCATGTGGCCTGTGGGAACGGATATGAAATAATCAAGGAGAGCACTACCATGAGTTATCAACTATATAAAGTAATCTTATGTTATGAAGCAGTGTAAAAATTAAGTTAATAAATCAATGTGTCCTTGATAAGAGACCAGAGTAAAGTCGTACCTTCATTTTCAAACAGCTTAGTTCTCAAATGTTTTGGCTCCTGAACGCCACAAACACGGAAGTGACTGTTTTTGGAAGCTGAATGTCTGACAGGGCTTCCGTGGCTTCCGATTGGCTGCAGGAGCTTCCTGCAGCCAATCAGAAGCAGTGCTTTGGTTTCTGAACGTTTTGGAAGTCGAATGGACTTCCGAAACGGATTCCATTTGACTTCCAAGGTACGACTGTAGTTCTGACCAGATTACTGACAAGGCCCTGGCTCAGGGGTCCTGATTTTCAGAATAAGACACTGCTGATAATGTACAAACAATTTGCTATTCAAGGATCCCCAGCAGCCTGGCCCAGGGTCTGTAGCGATGATCATAATGCAGCAGCTTATTAAGGGATCTGCTGAGTCCCACAGCAGTGTTCAAGAGGTCCATGGAGGGAAACGTTTTAGAACAGCTGCTATCCCCAGTTCAAACATCTGGATCTCCTGAGTTAAGCAATGGGTGAAACCAGAAAATCATATCCATTTACACTTCAAAGTCAGGATCTGGAAAACAATGTTGCTCTAGAATGGGTGGGAAAAGAACAATCTAGAAAGCTCAAGCCAGAATAAATAAATCCAGTCTAACTGAGGTAAGACTTGGCAGGTAGCCTGTACCTGCTGTGCGGATGCATTAAGTATGTCTCGTAAATGTTTTATATCATCCTGCGTTGAGTTACCGTACACTTTTTAAAAAGAAAAGTCTTAACTTCACGAACCATTTCAATAAAATAAATGAATGTTCCCAACAGAGGAAGATTTGCACAAAGCTTCATATGCAGGGGGTAGAGCTGGTCAGTTTTTGTTGCTGCTGTTAGGTGAGTTCTGAATGGTATTATGATTATGATTATTAATTGAATTTGTTAGTTGCTTTATCCTGCCCAAAGCAATCTAAAGCAACTTACAGCCAAACAAACAAACTCCCGCATAGGTACATTAAAACCAAAAAGCCAAAATACATTAAAAGTATCCCACTCACTTCTTGATGGCCACAAATCATTGGCGCCTAAATAATCATAGGATAGCAGTCATAGAAATAGGATGCCACAATTAATTGCCCCCTTATGTTTGCTTTATAGAAATGTTGCTCCAGTTTTGAATAGTTTATAGAACTATTTATAGAAATATTTATAGAAATAGTTCTGTTAGGCTTACATTTGCCTTTAAAATCTAAAATGAATAATTAAATCGTACTTATTTAAATGCATATCAATACATTCCTGTTATTTTTATTACATTCTGGTGGAACCACTGAAAGGGTGGCCTAAAATATTTTAATAACATGTACATCTTAATTAATTACATAGTTTATGTATTACCTCAGCATAAAGAAGAACTTCAAGCAAAAAAAACCCTATTTATAATAAGCTGTTAGCTAAATGTTTCCTGGGTTGATTGATTGTTCATTGCAACTGCACTTTTTTTTTTTAACGATCTCAAGAGGCATTTTCAAATAAATGTCACATTCAAAGAAAGAAGGGAGAGGCCTTTATCGTTACCAACTCTAGACATGTACATTGCATGCGAGAGCTCAATGTGGAATGATCAGTGATGCTCTGTGCTAAATTCCCACCCCAAAATGTTACAGTAAGCTCTACTGGGTATGTTCTTTAGTTGGCTGGTTGAAAGAAGCATTTGCTGTTCTGGTTCAAGTTTAAGCCAACCCCCCCTCCCCCACCGTTAATATGCAGTATTCTAAGGGGGAGGAAAAGTGAACTAGAGGAGTGGCTGAAAATAAATGGGAGAAAACACTGAAATGGAAAAGGCGGTGGGAATATTTGGCGAGCAGTAAATCAGACATATTTATCAACTGCTGGACATGATGGTGGAAGAGCTCATATATTTGATAAGCTAGAATAAGAGCTGGCTAGGGAAAATGGAGGGTGGAATGAATTGCACTTGCGGGACAGTAAACTCTTCTCTATAGAGCAAGGCTGCATTAATAAACATGGACCCTGTTAATAACACCAGGGCAGGGGGCAAAATATAATCAGTGCTGAAAAATGACAAATGAGACAAGCTTGCCCAGTTCTTCTGAACAGTGTGGGAGCATGTTGCTCAACACTCACTGAAATGAAAATACTGAATCGTTCTATTAATTTGCCGTCTGCCTTATGGGAGGGGGACCACCAAGCCATGTTTAATTGTTTTGCAAAACTGATTTCTGTAGAGACAGAAAGCTTTGTTTTGTCAGCCAGTCGTCCCTGTGGGGAAATATTTAAAAGCAATTAAAAGGGGAAAGAGCAACATTATTAGAAGATTTGGCAATGCAGACCTCTACTGCCTCTGAAGCTACTATTCATCTAAAGTTGGCCGCAGGAAGAATATTGGAGAGGCTATGAGTTCCTTCAGACTAGGGTTTGGGGTGCTTTTGGCAAGTGTATTCTGCAACATGTAATGTATGCAGTAAAAGTGCACTAGTGGAAGATTTATAATGGACTGTCCACACTTCATTCTGTGATCATCATCATCATCATCATCATCATCATCATCATCAAGATACTTGGCTTATCAAGTGCATTGAAGATCTTTTAAAGTAACATTGTAGGTGCATTATTATGAGGGGAGAAGAAGGGACCCTCTTTACGATACTTTTATGTGTAGAGTCGTCTTTCCCATAGGGCTCAGTGGTGCGTCGCGCCAGGGTGACGGCCTCTCAGGGGAGCCCCAGCAAGTGGGGGAGCTGCGCGGCTTTGCCAGCAGCATCCCCTTTCCCTGCATGCCCGGCAACTGCGCCCTGCCAACCATAAGGCCGACGGGCATGCAGCTTCCCCCCCAAACATCCTCGGGAGGAGAGCGATCCCGGCAGAGGCTTAGGATGGAAGCTGCGCCCCGCCAACTATATGGCTGGCGGGCACACAGCTTCCCTCCCAAGTCTCCCAAGCCTCTGCGAGGATCACTCTCCTCCTGCAGAGGCTTGGGAGGGGCGCAACTTCACTCACAAGCCTCTGTGGGGATCGCTCTCCCACAGCGGCATAGGGGAGAGTTGCGCCCCCCTCCAGGATGGCTGGCAGTGCGCAGCTATGGCCACCCCAACACTATCCGTGGTAATTTGGGGACACTGGGCGGATATTTGCACCCCAGCGCTAAAGACAGCCCTGGTTGTGTGTTTGAATCCCAGAGTTTGTGAGTGCAAAGGCACCCATAATTCTTGGAGTTAGCAAATGCCAAAGAGTACTAAATATTTGGAATTACTAAATGCTTTGAGTCTTCACCTGAGTGAGAGACGCCTTAGCAGTGCAAAAATGCAGGGTAAGCTGTCCCCCCCCCTGACCAGAGCATTTCCTGGTAAAGAAGCCTTTAAGGAGAACGAAGGAAATGATGGGCAGTCATCAACCCATCAAAGGAAGAGCCTTGAGTCTGTGAAAACAGGGGTTTCCAGGGTTACAAGGGTGATGAGGCAACCTGCAGGAAAAATTGTGGCCTTTTGCAATAGGCTTAAAAAGCGGGAGAAGTGGGGCTCGGCAGACTCTTGGCGGCTGGCCGAGACAAGCTGGAGCAGAGACACAGAGGTGACATTTTGGCTGCCCTGGAATCCAAAACTGCGCTCCTGCAGGAAGCAAGCCTCTCTAGAGATGGGAATGCTCTGAACTCTCTCCACAGTAGACACAGGTGTAACTGAAACCATATATCTTAAAGACACTACAGTCTCTGCTGTGCCTCATTCCAAAGGAAACGCAAACCCTGCTTAAGTGCCAAGACTCCTGGAATCTTGCATCATGCGACAGAGATTGGGGTGGCCTGTAACACTACAATAAACGCCTAATGAAGAATCTGCTGCTCTGACATTCTATTCTCTTCAGACTGCATTTCCACTACCTGCAGGAAGACGTGCACCCACTGGGTCAAGGATGGGGAAACTATGACCTTTCAGATGTTGTTGGACCACAGTTCCCATAATCCCTGACCACTGGCCTTGGAATTGGGGAGTTGGAGTTCAAAAATCTGAAGGGCCACTTTCACATCCCTGTCCTAGGCCGAGGATTAAGGGATTAAAGGTATACAGTAGCAAGGTTCCACTGAGATGCAAAGTGCAACTTTACAGGGATCCAGACTGTTGTATAAAGGTAAAGGGACCGCTGACCGTTAGGTCCAGTCACGGACAACTCTGGGGTTGCGGTGCTCATCTCGCTTTACTGGCCGAGTGAGCCGGCGTACAGCTTCCGGGTCATGTGGCCAGCATGACTAAGTTGCTTCTGTCTGGCGAACCAGAGCAGCGCGCGGAAACGCCGTTTACCTTCCCGCTGGAGCGGTACCTATTTATCTACTTGCACTTTGACATGCTTTTGAACTGCTAGGTTCGCAGGAGCAGGGACCGAGCAATGGGAGCTCACGCCGTCGTGGGGATTTGAACTGCTGACCTTCTGAGCGGCAAGCCCTAGGCTCTGTGGTTTAACCAACAGCGAATTTGGAAGAGAAAAGGGAAATAAAAGAAACCCCATTCCCGAGTCTGTCGTCTCTTGTGCATCTGATGTGATGCCTTGTAAACAAAGTTCAGTATGTGAACCTCTTGATCACAAGCATCACATCACAGAGGCAAGAGGCCAGGCTAATATTTCTCTCAAGATCATAAATAGCTTCAAATGAATGCCTTCCCACTTGTTTATTCTGTGGTCATTCCAGTAATAGTTCCCTCCCCCCTTGCAAATCACAAGTACTCAGCAAATGCCTTTCTGTTTTTTCATTCTGTGGTCATTCCAGTAAGCAGAAGGACAACATAGTCCAGGAAAATGTCCTCATGTATTTGTCTGATGGCATGTGATATTAGATGAAGAGAGGAATAGACATATAATACAAATATATTCTATTAGAGAGAAAGTGAAATGTTTGGATTCGGAAAATAGCTTTGAATTCACACACACACACACACACACACACACACACAAACACAAACACACACACACACACACACACCCCTGCTTGACCTTGATTAGACAAGGTCTTAAATCAGATAAGAAAAGGACACAATTGCTGAGTCTGCAAAAGCTTTATATGTGGTGTTTGGCCATGCCAAAGTTGGTTCCTAGTTCCTTATTCAACACAGAATATAGTAGCAATCTGAAGAAGTCCAAAGTTCACAATCTGTGCCTGTTTATGTTGAAAAGATTAATGATGCTGTGAGGAACCAAATATGAGTGCATCAGTCACCTGCTGCAAAAAGCCAGCCATGGACCAGTTCTTACCAGCAGAAGATGTGCTACTATCAGGGGTGAGCAGCCTGGTGCCTTCAAGAAGTTCTGGACCACAAATCCCATAAACCGCAGACAGCATGGCCAATGGGTAGGAACGGTGGATGTTGTAGTCAAGAGTATCTGGAGGACACCAGGTTGCCTACAACTGTGCTACTAGAATCATGAGTCACACACACAAAAAGACCCTACTCTAGTAATATCAAGGGCACCACCCAAACAATCCCTAGGCTGTTTGTCAGAGGTGTGGAACCTTTTGCAGCCCAAGGGCCACATTTCTTTCTGGTCAAGATTCCAGGAGTCACATGCAGGTGGGGCTAGACACACACACACACTCAGGGGGGTAGGAAGGGGGGTTGGTCTGCCCCAGGTGCCATCATGGAGGGGGGTGACAAATTATCAAGGAGCAATTACTGCCCTTCTATGAAATTTCATGCATATCAGTTAATATCTTGACCCTCCTCCATGAAAATAGCTGTTTACTTGGCCATTTTCCTATGTTGTGAAGGCTGAAATTTCAATTCAGTGGAGCAGGGTCAAGATATTAATTGATATGCATGAAATTTCAGATATAGCTACATAATCCCTAGTTTAGTAAGATATGACCTTTAGAGCAGGCATTTTCAAAAAAGAAAAGAAAAAGCAACCCATCACTGGTAGGTCTTGCCTCCATGAAAACCAGTTGCTGAGACTGAAGGTCCCCACCTCCTCACAGCGGCCTAAGTCCCCTCCTCACCACACCACGGTTTTTAACAAGCAATCAGAGACTGTGCCTGTGTGTCACCAATCTCTCCTCTGCCCTTTTTATGCCTCTTCTGGTTCTGGGAGATGAGGGGAGGGGAGCTTATACAGGAGGAGACAACTGTGCCTCTTCACCAGCCTGATTCATCTCTGCCTCGTGGCATCTCTCGTCCCACCCTCCTGCTTTAGCCTCAGCTTCTAATTATGGACTTCTTTCTGCCACACTCTCCCAGCTCACTAAGCTCTGTTGCCTCCTCTGCTTCTGACCCCTCCTTTTCCCTGTCTTCTTCCTCTGACCACTCATGGTTGTCCCACCACCATCATCCCCCAGGCTCTGAGCTTTCTTCTCTTGGTTTCTCTGCATTCAACCAGTCCATGACACTTATTTAGCCCTCAGGCTTGAGGTTTCCCATCCCTGCTGTATGCTTTCCAAACCTCCTTTAGGGCAGTGACAGAAATCTTTTCCCCCCGGCAGTTTATTATTCTGGAGGGTTAACATCTTCTCATGCTGCCTTCGGATGGTACTGCCTCTGGCCGTAAAAATCAAAGCAGTGGCATGACGTACACGCAGCTGGTACAATTTGGCCATCAGTGCAAATATTACACATCCATATATAACCCTCTCTCAGGCACTCTGGGAAAAGTCTTCACCGTCTGCTTCCTCCAGCAGGATATACGTTTTAGCATGACTACAAGAACTGAATGGTTTTCAAGGGATTTTGTGCAGATTGAATCATTTGTTTGTTTGAACAAAACATTAAGCATGCAAGCATATGACCGTGTAACGACTTGCTGCATGAGAAAATGTCTTGTAGGAGGTGAACGCTCATTTGGGCTGCAGCTGAATTTCTAATGATTTTTCCCTATAAATCACCTCTTGAGGCTTGTGTAGTGTGTTTGGAAGCATGGCAATAAAAGATATTGAAACGGGGAAACTGACTTGTAGAGGTGGAACAAAGCCAAGACGAAATATGCTGGGAAACGTTTCCAGAGGCAGGTCGCTGCTGCGTGCAATGAACCAAGGATATCCCTCTATACCCCCACCCCCAAATCACAAAAGGAAGGCCAGAATGAAGTTATAAGCAATAGAAATTCTTATACCTACAGTTGCAGTCAGGCAATCCAAACTTCATTCATTCATTACAGACACAAAATGGGGGGCGGGGGGGGAGTCTGAAAACATTTATTCCCTGTATCAAGGATGAGGAACCTGTGTTTTTAGACTCCAACTCCCATGAGGCCTGAATATAGAATAGCTGGGGTGTGATTCTGACCTTTCCTTCTTCCATCTATGCAGATACATAGGCGAAATAGGGGCAGCAATTGGTGCCAGACATACCACACTAAATTCCCGAAGAGTTCTGTCACCCCTAGTAGAGTAACTGCCAAGTCTGTCCTAACTTAATCTCACTCTATCAATGCTTCTCCATTTTGTAGCAGATCTGTTGTTGTGACCTAGCCTAAGGGGATTTGTTGTATCAACTCCTGTGATAATAATCTATCTCTACAGAGGATCATCTGTCCAGGAGGTCTCATGACACCACTGAACCTAGTCTTGAGATGGAACTTCACAAACATCTCTCTGAAGAGGAGGGATGAAGTTACCAGACCCCCAGGTCTGGAAACTGCACCTCAGATGTGGTCTGAATTAACTCATCTATCAGCTGGGCTCCTCTCTATATAATAAAGTGCAAAGTTGCATGCTGAAAAAATAATAAGTCTCCATCAGAGAAGACAAAAGTCTTAGGACCGGAATACCTCAAGGACTCTCCTGATATAGACCTTCCCAGACTCTGCATTCATCATCCGAGGCCCTTCTTTGTGTGCTTCCTCCATGTGTGCTTCTGGAGGGTGGCAACATGAGAACAAGCCTTCTCTGTAGTGGCTCCACGTTTGTGGAGAGCTTTTTAGGCAGCAGGCAAAAACATTCCTCTTCAACCAGGCCTTTGGCTGATTTATCCTACAACCTTTTAAATGTGTTTGTGGGAAGGGAGGGTTGTAATTGTTTTGCTGTTTTGTTTTTAATTATTTACTTGTTTTTTTCCTGTATTTTATTCTGTGAACCATCCTGAAATCTTATGATGAAGGGTGGTATATAAATCAAATCAAATCAAATCAATACAAGCCAAAACCATTCAGTTGATGGTACAAGGCAGAACTCTAGAGTGGTACCACTTTAAAGTCTCCATCATTTCACATGAAGGACAGAGCACCAGTAGTCAGTCATCAGGCTCTGCTTGAGAGTCTAAGAGCGCTAGGTTTTTAACCTTCTGGACTCTGAATTGTGCTACCTCTTTTCACTGCAAGGCTAGGCAGGCTCCTCTTGACTTTGCCTTGTGCTCTGCAGGCTTATAGTCTGGGCCCAAACAGGGTATTTGTCTGGGATATTACTATTTTTTTCCAGCAAGTCAATCTGCACATGATGTTGTGTGGATATGACTACATTATAGCAACCAAAGATCTACCCAAAAAGAGAGTAGTTTAGATTTGATAGCACCATGGGAAAATAAAAATATGAAAAAGGGAAAGCTTCAAACGTCCCAATGAGTCATGGTAAGGAAGGTCATTTCCCATAAGACATTTGCTTTGGGGGGGAAAAGAACTAGAGAAAACATGTGGTTTTGTTGTGATTTAAGGTTTTAGTGGGCTTTTAAGAACACCAGCCTTCAGCAAAGAAATCCTTTCCCTGATTGAAAAAGCAACTCAGCAGAGTGGTTTGAGCTGCAGTGTTTTTGGAGTTTATTCTGCTGTGGTTTCCTTGGCTAATTCCCGTTGTTGATGTGAACCTGCTGGCAGATTTGTTAGTTTCCATTATGTAAAGAGGAAGGTGTTGGGAGGGCAACAGGTATCAGTTTACAGCCAGCAGAATTTCTGATAGTTTCTAAGTCATGTACAGGGTCCCCAAAGTGCGTCTTTCCCCCCCCATTAGTTTCTCTCTCGACGCCACCTTCGCTCAGTGCAATAAACCCTGACAAGTTCAGATAATTTATTTGCTTTAAAGTAATGAAATGAGCCCAAGGAGCATTATGTTGTGTCATGAACTTGGCAAGAAATGAAGAAAACAGCGAGAAAGAAGGCAATAGTAAAGGTATCCACTGCAATTGATAAAAGACGAATGTGAATGAAAACTATAATGATTATGAATTAGATCAGGCATCCCCAACCTTCAGCCCTCCAGAAGTTTTGGACTGCAATTCCCATAATCCCTGACCACTGGTCCTGTTAGCTAGGGATCATGGGAGTTGTAGGCCAAAATATCTAGAGGGCTGCAGGTTGGGGACGCCTGAATTAGATTTATTTTCACTGTACTGAATCCAGGCAGGCAGAGCAATCCTATTCCCGAATCTGCGCTGCTGACAGGTGTTAGGATTTGGTGCAAGTGTCGGACTCCACTAGTGAGGGATCTGCCACCATGGAACAACCGAAAGCATGGTTGACCACATACCGCCACCGCCACCAGGACCTCCTCTGTGGTAGCTGACATCTTGCCCTGAAATGGGATGATTTATTGGTGGGGCAGTGACAGAGCCAAGCTGGTGATGGAGCCGATGGAGCCAAAGCCAGCCCAGTTCCTGGGGGCTGCTCCGATCTGGGGCCCTACATTGTACTAGCCTAGAATTGGCCCTGCACAATAAACACAAAACTGCCTTCCACCTGCCTCCCTAGCCAGGAAGAGATGGCAGGGCTGCAGATGTGGCAGGGAATCCACCCCTCTCTCTCCCCACTCCCACCCCGTTAAAATTTCTCCTTAAACTAAGGACCCCTGGATGGTTAAGTCCGGTCAAAGGCGACTATGGGGTTGTGGCGCGCATCTTGCTTTCAGGCTATCTACTTGCACTGGTGTGCTTTTGAACTGCAAGGTTGACAGGAGCTGGGACAGAACAATGGTAGATAACCCTGTCACAGCGATTCAAACCACCAACCTTCTGATCAGCAAGCCCAAGAGCAGGGGTAGGCAACCTAAGGCCGGGGGCCCGGATGCGGCCCAATCGCCTTCTCAATCCGGCCCATGGACGGTCCGGGAATCAGCGTGTTTTTACATGAATAGAATGTGTTACAACAAATGTAACTGGTCTGTAGAAAACACAACCTGAAGAAAGAAACAACGCATGTGTGTTACAATGAATGTAAACGAGGAAAATATTATATATATATATAATTATATATATAATTATATAATTATATATATATATATATATATATATATATATATATATATATATGGTGTGTGTTTGTTATTCCGCACCTTTCTCCACAACCGCTTGCCTGATCGCCCTCAACTTTGCCCACAACATCAGAGTCACATGTGGGGATGTAACCATCCACTTACATTGACCAGATGACACACCTAGCACAGGTAGAAACCTGGATTTCTGTACAAAAGAGTGGTCCCTCCAGTGGACATCTGGGGAAGCTGGGAAATAGAAGGCAGAAGTGGTTGCAACACAGCACCCTCTAGTGGGTGGCTACACTGGTACTACAGCTAGAAAACCTTGGCCCTCTATTGGAGGCTACACTGGTACTGCAGCTACTAGGCCAAATGGAGGCTCGCCTTTACGGACTAGGCCGAATGGAGGCTCACCTTTACAGACTAGGCTGAATGGAGGTGGGGACTCACCTGGGTGTGGGTTTGGGGTAGGAGGGGATGGGATAGGTCATGGATCGGGACAGGGTGGGGGGAATCACAGGGATGAGCCACAGCAACGCATGGCCTGGCCAGCTAGTTAATAATAAACACACATACACACACCAAAAAAAACCACGGAAGAACCCTGGTCCAAGACAGTGTGTTTCAGTCTAATTCTGTGTTGGGAATTTAGAAATTATTACCCAACTTTTGCCTGTGGCTAAGATTGCTGTAGTGTGGCAAGAAAAATAGTCTGCAATAACTAACTGGTTACATGAAACATTATTTTAGTAGTTCATTTAAACTATTATGTAGCATGTGAAGGAAGGCAGACTAATTTTATTATTGATGTTTTGGGAAAAAAGAGCTAATGATAATATGTAATCACACTACATTACACCTGTAATCTCATAGTACGGTATTTTCTAATTCTTTGTTTATGCTCAGCTGTCTGATGCTGAGCTGGTGCTCATTATTCGCAATTCAAAAACTGACCAGTTGGGCAGAGGCGCCTTGATGAGGCTGGCTGCCACTGGTAAGCCCGGCCCTTGTCCAATTAAGGATGCCAAGAAATATCTGTCACTTCGCCCGCCTGGGGATGGTCCCTTTCTGGTCCATGAGGATGGGTCCTTATTAAGGAGGCATCAATTTGCTGCAGCTATGCGTAAGGCAATCACAGCATGTGGCCTGTCAGCAAGCTAGTTCGCACCTCATTCCTTCCGTATTGGGGAAGCTACCACTGCTGCACATCGGGGCCTGTCCGTCGACAGGATTAAAGATCTGGGCTGCTGGAAATCTAAAGCATACAAGGGTTATGTTCGGAAGCGGCATTGAGGTGCAGTTGCTAATGTTTTGTTCATTCCTTGGTCCGCCCACCTTGCACGTCTGGATAGTCGGGCACAGCATTGTCCACTGGGCCGGCAGGAGGGCGGTGGAGTCTGGATTCGGACACAGGCTCGGGCTCCCCGACCACGTGTGCATCTCCTGGGTGTCCAGATGTGGAATGCGTTGGGAGGAGCTTCTTCTAATGGTGCAGGCGAAGGTGTTTGCGGAAGGCATGCCTGTGGCAATGGTGGTGCAGCTGGATGAGAACAACCTTTCCAGAAGCTCCCAGCTTAAGCCTGCAGACCCGCATGCAGGAGGACTTGGAGGAGTGAAAGCAGCCCTTCCTGGACTCAAAATTTTCTGGTCGCAACTGCTGCAGCAACGTGAATGGAGAGGAAGTTGTTGCCCAGCTGCCACTGAGAGGGCCAGAGCGCATTGGCCAAGAAGGTTCTGGCCTTGGGCGGGATGGTGATCCACCACCCGGGCATTACCTTTCGCAATGCGTCCCTTTACCAGCTTGATGGGGTTCATCTGTCTGTGATTGGGAATGATTTTTGGCTGACCTCCATGTCAGTGGGGTTAAGGGATTGGTTACAGGTGTGAGTGGTTGGTGGCAAGCATGGGCTCGTGTGGTGAATAGGCTCTGGTTCAGGTGATAGGGATGGGGGAATGCTCTCGCCATCCCTATGTGGAGGGTATTCCATTAAAGGAATCCAGGGACTCAATGGTTTCGTCAACCCTGTGAGGGGGTTGTGCCCGTGCCTGAGTCCAGGGGGACATCTGGGTGGTGGACATAGCCTGTTCCTGGCTTTCTGCCTAGCTGGGTGTTCACCCTAGGCTGACCTATGCTGGAACCCTGGGTCAGCGCTACCTGCAATGATGCAGGGAGCTAGTCGAACCAGAGCCTATGCAACCACTCACTTGCTGTAATCAATAAAGTTGTGGCCTAAATTCTGCCAAAAACCAAACCAAAATTTGAGTCTTGTCTGAATTTATTTAAGGGGGAGGTTTAAAGGTCTAAACATGCATCTATCTATACTAATAAAACAACTGACCCACTCAGAATTAATTAAACTCGACAACCAGCAGCAGCAAAACACCAATAATTAAACCACCTTCAGGAGAAAAACAGAAAGAAAAAAATTGTTTTAGATTCTCACAGGTAGTTTGCAAGACTGTGGTAAAAAATAGCAATCAAGTCTCTCTATAATTACTCTTATGGGCCTAAAAGGAACATTCAAATGAGGTTAAATTATTATTCTGATTATAGCTGTAAATTATAATGGATAAAGTTACAACTGGAGTATGTCTGGTAAAGAGCTACAATGAGGGAATATATGAAGCAGGATTTCTAATCTGTGGGGTGTTGGCTGTGTAGAAAAGAGGTACAGGAACCTGTGGCTGATGTTGATTGCCTTCACTGATCTTCTTTTTCCAAAGGAAAATCTCATTTTACAAAATGGTGAAGCACATCTTGCAGAATAATGCCAAAATAGGTGTTTTGGCTTGCCCAGCAAATGGTCCTGGAGGAAAATATATACATAATTCCCCCCCCCCCCCAATTTAGAAAATTCTCATAAGTGCAAGAACTACCCATAAAAGATGGTGCCCAATTATCTACAGCTATTTGGACAGCTATTTGGCATCAGTAGGATCTACGCCTTTATGATCATAAGCCAAGAAAGCCCAGATGTCAGTGCTGAATAAATCCACATTGAGCAATGCCAATGGCAACACCGCTTTATGATTTGTGAAAACACCGTTGACCTTAGTGGGGAAACTATTACCTCACACGAGTGCAGCATCTCAATCTATAGGAACAAGGCCGGTTGCCAGCTTAAGTCTGCGGTAGTGCAAGGAGTTGGAACAGCTCTGTGGGAAGAGAGATGGATTGTTAAACCACTCTGGGAACTGTGGCTCTGTGAGGGTGGGTAGGGGTCTCCTGACAACTCTCAACAGCCTACAGTCTTCAGGGTTCTTAGGGGTGGGATAAGCCACGACTGCTACAAGTGATATTATACTGGCTTTAAATGTATAACGTGGATGTGGCAGCATGCCACTACATCAAGAGTCGGGAGCCCTTGTGTTGTGGCCCAGCACCAAATTCAAGAAAGTTCCAGCTCCCTCCACCCAAAGCACCTGTCCTGGATCTGGGTGCTCTTAGCAGTTCTTCATTCCTCTTGGCCTTGGCCTCCTCTCAGTGTGCGATGGTCCCTCTGTGCACCTTACTCCAGGTGTCTCTGCTGCACCTTCACCCAACATCACACACCGCCTCCTTGGTCTTCACAATACTCCTCCTCCTCACACCTACCCTGGAGAGTTGTGGCACCACTTGGGGGCCTGACTCTCTCATACCCCTCAACTGCCCCAGGAAAACTGGGACATCCCATTTTCTCACACGAGAGCACAGCGGCCATTTGGGGCACCCCGATCTCATGATTTTGCCCCCTCAAAAGTCCTTTTTTGGGGCACCGATCTCTTGCAGGTTGAAGGGTATGGAGTTATGTGTCAAGGCTCTATCGAGGCTTCAAGGAATTACAGTTCCTCCCCTGGTGGCAGTCAAAAGGCAGATAACCGAAAAGAGTTCTTACCATGTAATTTATTCAGTATTCACACAGAGAGACAAAGGAACGCTGTCTCCGTTAATGATGGCGTTGCTCAAAGTAAAGTCCCACCCCTTCAGCCCCTCCTAATCTACGTAACTCCTGCCCCAGTTGGTCAGTGCTTTCTGTCTCTGAGATTTCTGTTCTATCACCCTCAGTGCACACCTAGTTCTGGGAGAGGAGGGGCTCAGGAATGCTCTCCAAAGACCCTGAGACTGCCAGCTTACTCTCCCCTTGTGCTTCTTCTTCCTGCTGCTCCCCCTGCTCCTCCAATATTTCCCAGCTTTTTCCCTCATCAGCCTCTGAACTATGCCCTTCTGCAAACTACTGTTCTAAATCTATACTGTCTTCCTCTTCCCGGGAAGGTGCAGAGAGAGGCATGTGTGACTTCCACCATTCCTCCTCAGTCCAGCCCCTGACATAAGTAACTATACAACCTTTAGAAGACATCTGAAGGCAGCCCTGTATAGGGAAGTTTTTAATGTTTGATGTTTTATTATGGTTTTATATCTGTTGAAAGCTGCCCAGTCAGATGGGCAGGGTACAAATACAATTAACAACAACAACAACAACAACAACAACAGAATACGCACAAGACAACATGGGCCACAGCAGAAAAAAGGCTCCCCAGCCCTGCTCTGCGTGTTATGACATTGTCCTTAAAGCAATGCTGGAAAGTCTTCGCTTCTCAGTGCACATAGTATGTTTCATTGTACAAAATATGAATACCCCTTGTGGCGAATTTGAAACTGTTATTTTATGTTTTTGTTTTTCGCAACCGACCTATCGGAAATGGAAAGGGGAACCGTTATGTCAGTGGGCGGTTGAGGGTTGTTTTTTGTGTGGGAGCTTGGGTGGTTGTGAAGAAGGTAGACTTAGAGTAGATGAAGTAGTTGATAGGTATTCTGTTATTTGATTACCAAGAACGTTACCTGTGAAATTAAGTTTGTACAAATGATACCAGAAAGCAACCATTAAGATTCAAGCCAATAAATATCCATCTTTAAAGTGTCATACCAGTAATCGTCTATTTCATTTTCCAGCTAAGGTATCCAGGAACCCAGTTGGTGGGGAACTCTTTTAAACTGTCAAAACTGCCTTTTAGAGGAGAAAGGTTAGTTTGTGGCTGAGAGTGCACCAAGAAAAGGGGGGGGGCTAAAGGAGGAGACAAGTTCTGGATGATAATTAAGTTACCTCAGGAAGGAGGCTAGCTTTACAGTAAGGGAGTTTCTAGTGAAGTGAAACCCTTATCTGAGTACACATAGGAACAGTCTTACTTAGAGCCCCGAGTCTGTAGGTACCTGGCCACGTTTAGGCTGGAAGAGGACTCTCTTTTATTTTTGTAAACCCACGAGTGCTAGAGGGTTTAAAGAAAGGCTAGAGGGATAAGTGGGAGGTTTGATTTACCTCAGAAATCCCTGTTAGTGCTTTTAATAATTGAGAGGTCAAAGTTATAAGACGGAAAGTAAAGGACTTTCGTCGCACCCCTCATAGTCACTTGCATGGTGTCTGTTTCTGACCTCGAACGAACATGCAAATTGTGGCAATTTCCATTTCCATTCCCAACAGAATTTCCTGACATCCTTACTCATGAGAGAATGTCACCCTTGGCCTGAAATATTTCCTCACCCCTGTGATACTGTAAGGCTCAAAACACAACCAATGACCTACTTTCCAGGTTACAGATCATCTTACCAGTCCTATTATCCCCTTCCTAACACTATCTCCTCCATATCTTCCCCATAACCATGCATCAGTTACCTCCTAGTGATGCTAGGCCCTCAATCCGTTAAAATGACCAGGGTGTTGAGGAAGAGGCTGAAGCCATCTTCAAAACTTTGTAGTTGCCCCACCAAGCAGATAGACCACCTAGGCCAGTACTGGGGCTCACCAGTCATAGTGACAGGTACTTGGGAGGTTAGGCATCTGGGGCAGAGATTTAATTTGTGTTTCAAGAAGCCCTGCTAATCCAACAGGTTCATAATTTCAGGGCAGCTCGAATGTTATTTTTATTATTATTAAAGTTTAAAAGGGGAACAGAGTGCAGAGAAAGTTCAGACTCCAGAATAACAGCGTTTTTCCAGGAAAGTGTTCTCTTTCATAACTCCTGCCGTCAGCAGACTCAAAGATTCCCGAAGAAAACAGAGTCTAATCCAACGTAATTTTAAACTCTCCCTGGTTTTGCAACAGGTGTAGTACATTTAGTCTTATACCCTGGCACAGCCTTGTACTCTTGTGCCAGGGCACTGAAATAAATAAGCTCTCTTTCATGTGGCAAACTATGACTGGCCTTAAGACATTTTATACTCTCAGCCTGGTTTGAGATTTTTAAAAATATTTTATATTTTAAAACAGCACACCAGTTAGGAAGAATAATAAGCCAGCAAGGCATTTCTAAAGTAGCCCAAGAAAGTCAAAAGTGGTATAAGGTAGCTTTGCGTTCAAAGGTTTGGGGAGGGGGCAATTTTTGGCAGAAAAATGACACAGGAAAACTCTCTCCCATTGCATCATATCCTGGATCCAGATTCTATCCTCCCAAACTGCTTTTGCCTTAAAAAAATAAAAATCAAAGGGACATGGGCAGTTCTAAGCATGTGCCATTTAAAACAATTTAATAATAATTTTGAGATGTGGAAAAGTACAAGGCAGTGATTGCATCCAGGAAACACAAAGTAAGTTGATAATGAATTCTGGGGCGCTTATCTAAACTTAAATTGCAAACTTATAATTTCTATAAACAGAGAAAAATGTTGAGTTAAAACCCTTCCATTTAAAGATTAGAGAGCTATCTGAGAAATGGTGAGGTACAAATGATACTGCCTGAGGTCAGATGTTTATCTGACGTTTGGTGGGTGTTCAAGCTATAACTCAAGGTTAAAGTTCTGCTAATCAGTTAATGGTCAATACATTTTGTGTAGGAAGCGTGTAAATATGATAAGCCGAGTACTGTGTATGTTTGCTATAATCAGGTGGTAGCAGAAGCTAAGATTTGTCAAAATTTCTAATTCAAAATTTAGAATCATAGAATTGTGGGGTTGGAAGGGACCCTGAGAATCATCTAGTCCAACCCCCTGCAATGCAGGAATATGCAGCTGTGCCATACGGGGATCGAACCCACAACACTGGCATGATTAGCATCATGCTTCTACTGGTAACTATTGCTTCAACATCTAACTAAAAACTGAATTTCTTCATAAATTAAAAAATCTAGAACGACATGTCTCTCTTTGCTTATTTACGGATAACGATATAGTGATGCTGTGAGCCTAATTTAGGGACAAACAGGTCATTTTGGAGAAAACTTCAGTATGAAATGGTATAAATATGCTCTGTTGTTGCTGTACATAATTTTCCTACCAGCTGGAGCTGCTTGCACACGAAAGCTCATACCTATGACAAACTTAGTTGGTCTCTAAGATGCTACTGGATGGATTTTGTAAATTTTGTTTTGACTACGTCAGACCAACACGGCTACCTACCTGTAACTGCTTGACCGTGCACCTGCTAGCTGAACTGTTTGCATACACACAGCTAGTAATACAGTGGTACCTCTGTTTAAGAACTTAATTCCTTCTGGAGGTCCGTTCTTAACCTGAAACTGTTCTTAACCTGAGGTACCACTTTAGCTAATGGGGCCTCCTGCTGCCGCCACGCGATTTCTGTTCTCATCCTGAGGTAAAGTTCTTAACCTGAGGTACTACTTCCAGGTTTGCGGAGTCTGTAACCCGAAGTGTTTGTAACCCAAGGTGTTTGTAACCTGAGGTACCATTGTACTTTGGTCTTAAGAAAAATGCTATCCAATTAAAATCTTTAAGACATGAAAAACATAAGAACTCTGCTGGATGAGGCCAATGGCCCATCTTATCCAGTACTGTATCCTGTTCTCACAGTGGCTAACCGGAGGCCCAAAGGGAGCCTGAAAACAGAGGGAAACTGGAAAACAGGGACACTTAGAGGGTCTGGCATTCTCCTCACAACTGACATTTAGAGGCATACTATCTCCAAAAGCAGAGGAAGAACATTGCCATCGTGGCTAGAAGCCATTGATAGACTTGGATGTCCCCAAGTTCTAGTGTTATAAGACAGGGAGAAAAACGTTTCTCTGTTCATTTTCTTCACATTATCCACAATTTTGCCAGCCTCCTCTTATTCGCCTATTGTCTAAACTACCTTGAGGCTTAAACTATATAAAAAGAAACATTTAAGAACTACTATTGCTTATCATCGCCTGCTTTATATTTTGATGTTTATACATAATTTTGCAACGATGTTTATCAATAACAATAAAACATGGACTCCAACAGGCCCTCCAAGTGTCCCTTTCTAGAGACAGTCCTGGATTTACAGAAGCTGTCCCAGTTTCTGATTTTATTCCGGAATGTCCCGCTTTTCCTTAGGACGTCCCTATTTTCATTGGAGAAATATTGGAGGGTATGGAGTTATCCAGCCCCCGAACTATCTGAAGGCAGCCCTGTTTAGGGAGGGTTTTTTTAATGTTTAATTTTTTATTACGTTTTTATATATGTTGGAAGCCGCTCAGAGTGGCTGGGGCAACCCAGTCAGATGGGTGGGGTATAAATAGTAAAATTATTATTATGAAATAGGAAGTCTCTATTTTCATCAGAGAAATGTTGAAGGGTATGCTCAATGATTCTCCCCTACTCATTCCTTACCAATACAACACCAAAGTGGAGCTCATCAAAACCAATTTCAGTGCTTCCTAAATAATACTGAAACTATACATTGATAAACCCAGCAAAGCTTAAGTCCATAACAACAGAATCTCAAGACTTTGAGGGAGTTGTGGGATGCTTGAAATACTCGTACAAGTGGAACTCAGATGGAACAAGCATCCCTCTGCTGCAGCCAGGATTTCTGTTTAGGGAGCCCCCTTTGTTGGTCTTTTGCTTTGTCTCTCGCAGAGTCAATAAAGGAGTGAGGAGGGAGCACAATCTCCCCTTTCTCTTGGCAAACCTATACAAGGATGGCCAAAAAGACAGCACTAAATCAGGAGCATGAATCGCACCAGTTGCAACGCTGTCATTGACTGATTGCTACAGCCAGCTAAACTTTGACCCAGCCAAATATTGTTGTGCTCCTCCTCCACCACCACCAATACAGGCCAGTCTGTGTTAAGCCACTATTCTAATTCACTAGCATGTGAATGAAATAAATCTCGCTTTACCAAGTGAGGTTTTCTTCATCCAATAGCACAGCACATATTGTTGTCTGTATATAGTTCCTTCCCAAGGCACCACCTGCAGAATTGTATCCATCTACCAAAACTCTTGAGTCCTGCATTACACTTAGAAGTGAACAGGTTTGTAAGAACACATTGTTCCTTTACAATTTCTAAAGGATTGGTTGTGGTAGTCCAGAGGAGTAGCAGACTTGCAGGGGCCAGCTGTCAAGGGACTCCGTCAAAATACAGCATTATAAATGTGTTATAACATTGTGACACCAGATGGCGCTGTGGAGCTGAAATCACAACTCAATAATATTTTCAATTGTGAGCTTTATAACGGTTTTTTCCAGAGCGTTTGTTATAGCTGTGTAGACCTAGCCAAGAACGCAGTAGTAGTACTATAGTCCATTTCTTGCATCAGCATGGGGTTGAACTAGATGAACCCTGAGGTCCCTTCCAGCTCTCTTTTTCTATGAAACCTCACAGTGATTTGGCATGGCACTCATTGAAAACCCTTTGTTTGTTTTCCAGTGTGGAGAGATCAAATGCAATAGCAGAGGGGCAGAATTTAGAGGAACAAAAAGAAACAAGCTTGTGTCAAAGAATTTGCAATAACCGATGCATACAGCGTTGCTCAGCCTGATAAAATGTGGAAGTATTTTATACAGTTGAAATAGTGGTTATTTTGCCAAGGAATTCTGTCCCCATTGATTAAACTTTTTATGCCAAGTGGTACATATTTACCAGGTTTGATTGTTTCCACCCCATCCCTTCCCCTCATCACTCACTCTCCTCCTCTTGAATCATCCAGCTCCCATTTTCAGTCTTCTCATCATGCCTGCAATCTGCCTGATTTATGTTCCAGGGCAATAGAAATGTCCACAATCCGCTTCCTTTTGTTTTGCTCATTGCTTACTGTGGGATGCCAGAACTCCACCTGGACTTGGTTGGGAAGAGAGACACTGTCAACAAGTAGCAATAGCATCTAGACCTTATTCAAGAAAACTGTGGGGTCATGGAGGTGAGGAGGAAGTGGCCACAACCATAGCTGTCAACTTTCGGATTTGAAAATAAGGGATCAGCAGCCTCACCTGTCCCGGGGACAGTCTACAATATATCTAACAATCCAGGATAGCAGTGGGTGGCACCCCCCTGGGGCGCTCGCCCTGCCCCCGGGTGAACAGCATGTGCACCGCTCCGGGCGCCAGAGCAACTAGCTCCGCCTCTGGCCACAACATCCAGGCTTTTCTTCAAATGCACCCACAGTGCACTGCTCTCGGCTTGTCCACAAGCCAGCTGCAGCTCTTATGAAAAATAGCAATCCTGGTAGAAGCCAGTGATGAGGAAAGACTAAGTCTTGGATTCCACATGGTCAACCTACTTTTGTTCCTTGCGCCCCAAAGGTACAGCCAGCCAAAAAATGGAGAGGGACATTTCCATGGAATTCTAATGAACTTTCCTCAACCTAATGCCTTCCATATGTTATTGGACTACAGTTCCCATCAGCCCCAGCTGGCATGGCCAATGATCAGTGAAGGTGGGACTTGTAGGCCAACAGGGTTTGGAGGGCACCAAGTTGAGGAAGGCTGGCCTAGATGAAGGAGACATTTTTCATCGGAAAGAAATGTGTCTGGTTGGCAGTAGCAGCTAGACAAGGGTTGTGTCCTCTGAAGCAAGAGATTAATAGGAAAGCTGCTAAAGTGCTGGCACACCCACCCACTTAGTGGAGTTATGCCTGTGAGTCACCAGCACTTTTTAGGGTGCTTCTTTGAGGGAATAATAATAATAATTTTAATCGATGGGTTGATAATATTTTTTTAAATGACATGTCAACCTTTCCTCTCCTCTTGCTTCTCACAGAAAAATAGTTTTGGGTGCTGTCAATCATAAGGCTCAAGTCCTTGAACTCTAGATCCCCTTGTCACTTATTCATTAGTGCACACTTCGTTCCCAACTTAATTTCCTGCAACAGGAAAAAGAATAAAAGGAAAAGGAACTGGAAAACTATCTGCTCTCTGGTGAGAACATGCTTGCTCTGGTCTGAAAGTTATAGAACTGCATGTACAAGGATTAGCTATGTGAAGATGTGATGTCAATACACTGTCAGTTGGATCCCTGATTGGCTGGGGCAAAAACACACAACCTTGCTTACCTTTTCTGCATGTTTTTCCACTTCTGTTTGCAGCAGTTTCTTTTCCAAATGTGCAGGTTTTGCATCATGAATTAAAAAAAGTAGAGCCTTCGTCCTGAGTCAGCCCAAGTCAATAAGGGATCTCACCGACAATGCGTTGACCTCACATCATCACACAACCATTCAGATTTGGCTAAGACATTAGATTCCTGCCCTCATTCTGGATGCGGGAACATTTTCACTCCACTTTGCAAGCCCCTCAAACTATTCTGAAAAAAGACAGAAACACACGCATATATCCCATTCCAAGTCATCCTTAGTTGCATGTAGGATACAAAGGCCCAGTAGCCATGGGAAGCCACAAATCCAGGTGAGAAGAGAGGTAGAGAGGCAATGTAACATCCCATAGAGACAGGAGTCTTGAAATGTTTGTGCAGTTCTCTCTCTCTCTCTCTCTCTCTCTCTCTCTCTCTCTCTCTCACACACACACACACACACACACACACACACACACACAGTGGTACCTCATGTTACAGACGCTTCAGGTTACAGATGCTTCAGGTTTCAGGCTCCGCTAACCCAGAAATAGTACCTCGGGTTAAGAACTTTGATTCAGGATGAGAACAGAAATTGCAGCAGCAGGAGGCCCCATTAGCTAAAGAAAGTGGTACAGTGGAACCTCGGTTTATGAACACCTCGGTTTATGAATTTTTGGTTTACGAACGCCGTGGACCCATCTGGAACGGATTAATTCACTTTCCATTACTTTCAATGGGAAAGTTCGCTTCAGTTTATGAACGCTTCAGTTTATGAACAGACTTCCGGAACCAATTACACCCATGCTTCGGGTTAAGTACACTTCAGGTTAGGTACTCCGCGGACCCGTCTGGAATGGATTAATCCACTTTCCATTACTTTCAGTGGGAAAGTGCGCTTCAGTTTATGAACGCTTCAGTTTATGAACAGACTTCCGGAACCAATTGTGTTCATAAACCGAGGTACCACTGTACCTCAGGTTAAGAACAGTTTCAGGTTAAGAATGGACCTCCAGAACGAATTAAGTTCTTAACTCGAGGTACCACTATGGTAAAGAAAAATACAATTATCTTTTTATTTTGTCCAAATTAAAACATTATTCTAAAGGGGGGGGGAGAAATAAAAGAGAATGGAAGAAATTAAGAAATTAAGAGTAAGAGATAAAGAAAAAGGAACAGAAAAAGATTTAAACGAGAGGAGAGAAAGATTAAGAAGCTAAAGAATGACTGATTCTTCATCTGACCGCTATATATAAACATTATTCACTTCATCCACTCCAGACTTCTCAAATTAAGCAATAGTTTTTGTGTGAGAGACAAATCTCATGGAAGTTGCTAGGATATAAAAGAGGGCACTAAGTTAGACCTGAAATCAAGGAGCAGAGCAGAACTGTGAAGTGATGTTGCAAATTACTGGAATTCAAATAAACATGCTGTACACCTGATGATTTCCCCACAGAGATCATTTCTGTGTGGCGAAAAGCCAAGTATGACATCATTCAAGAAATGAGATGGAAACGCTTGTTTTGCTACAACTTTAGGTAGATCATCTATGTGAAGAGAGAGAGAAAAAGTATAATAGCCATGTGATACTCTTGCCTTTAAAAAAGTTTCCTTTAAAGATTTTGTTTTTTACATTGTCCCAAAATGTACTTTCTTTAAAACATCAAGTCGGGGCATCTACAATCACTTTGATTGTTCATATGTGGAGTGGAGTTTGTGTGCAGTTTCAGCAAGAACAGTATGTGCCAACTTTCACCTGCAGCAGAAACTATTTGGAATATTTCTGTATAGCCATGATTTTTGTTCTCGAAAGGGCTGAAAAGAATGCAATGAAAGAAATTCCCCAGCCTTGGTAGACAAACACAGCGTTCTTGATGTATGTCTGATCGTTGTTCAGGGGCTGAATAGCTGCAGCAACCTAGACATTCACAAGCCCTTCCCTAAGTACTCTTTGTTGGTTTTGTATTCATTGCGAAGCTCCATGAATTTATTCAAAAGATTTTCAAGTCTTATCAATAGACTTACCCTACAGTAGCACAAGCTGCCTATATTTCTCCCTAGAAAGTCTTCCCTTGGGAGTAAAAATCCAGAACAAATGATGGAAGGTAAAATAAAATACATAATATACGGTAATTCCTAAATCAAGGATTTAAAAATAAAAACTGTATATGCATACACTTAAAAAAGAAAATTATTTACAGTACGAAATAGCCATGGTTTTCTGCATCTCCATTCTTGAAAAAGTTACTGATCCCAGGGGCCTGAGGATCCCCCAGCAGATGCTGAATTGGATTCCTCTGTCACTTTTTGTTGTTGTTGCTGCTGATGTTGTTTTGGGACCAAGCTTAATCTTAAAAGGCACAGCCCTTTGGAAGGGTGCAATACAGATTTCTGGAAGCTCTGATTATGCAAGTTATCACAGTGAATTTTTATCCTCTGGGAGGAATGGCAGGATAAAATTCTGGTAAATAATGTCAGGGGCTGGTTGGACACAGACAAATGGTGGGAGGTCTAGCTGGGGAACCATCAAGGGAAGAATGCTCAGAGCCCAGGGAGTTGTGGTGGGACAGTGATGAGCAGTCACAGGGAGAAGCAAGAGAAGACTAGGAAGAGGTGTCAGAAGCTGAAGAGGTAACAGGGCTTAGTGAGCTGGGAGAGTCTGTGGCAGAGAGAAGTACGGAATCAGAGGAAGAAGCTGAAGCAGGAGAGTGGGTTGAAGGAGACCAAGAGGCAGGGATGAGTCAGGCTGGTGAAGAGTCACGGGTGTCTCCCCCTCCTGCTGCAACAAGCTCCTACCCCTGGTTATCTCCCAGAACCTGAACAGGCATGGAAAGGGCGAAGGAGAGGTTGGGCTTTATGCAGGAGCAGTCTCAGATTGCTTGGGGAAAGCCCTGTTTAGGAGAGGACTTAGGTGACTCTGAGGTGGTGGGATTTCTAGTCTCAACAACTGGTTTTCATGGAGGAAGACCACCAGGAATGAGCTGCTCTGCTCATTAGGCTTGTAGAGCCAAGCCTGTAGAGTTTGTGTTTTGCTAATAACGGGTTAACTCCATCTTTGAACTGTGCGATTACTGACCGGCACATTCCTGTGACAAATAATGATACAAGTAAGAACTTCTTCACATGAGACATGCTTAATTTATGGGATTCATTGTCATAAGATGTTTTGATAGCCTTCATCTTAGAAGGCTTTAAAAGGAGGTTGGGCAGATTAATTGGGGATAGGACTCTCAAGGGCCATTGGTCACAGAGACTATAGGGAATGTCTAATGTTTGGGGATAGCAGTTGTGGATCACTATTGCCTTCATGCTCTATTGTGGGTTTTTGGTTGGAAAATTGGAAAATAGGATCAGAACAGACTTTTGGTCTGTTCATGTATGGTTCTTCTTATGTTTTTAACCAGACTTTACACACTCCTGCTCAGTCCTTGTTGTGCACCATGTTTGGATTTTTTAATAGCTTAGTCTATAGGGGAGATAACATGTGCCAGATCCTAACTAGGGACAAGGGATTAGATTTGATGAGTAACTAGTTCATTTCAACTTTCTGCTTCTGTGAAATAGGCCTTCCAGGGCCTTGTCTTGAAAGGTTCTCCTGCAATGGCCATAACCAGCTCTGGGGCTGGAGAAACGCCACCCACCGATTGTCTGACAGCATGTGCGATTCCAAGGTCCCGTTTGCAACTGAAAGTGAAGAAAGTTGTCATCGTATCCAATGAAGTGTACAGAATCAGGATTGATATGGTGTTGAGGCTGCCCTCGATGATTTGCTTGTGGGGTGGGGGGAAGCTTTCTAGCCCACAAGCCAAGTTCCCAGGTCCAGATCAGTTGGTTAGTGCACACTAGGATAAAGATAATATCGCACCGGATGATCGAGTTATCATTTGAAAGCCATTTCTCCCACAAATATAGAACTGCAGAATCTGCAAAGTTGGAAAAGACTTTGTGGTCATCAAACCGACCCCTGTACCCGATAAATTGTCTAGACTCAAAATCTGCATGTGAGTGATATGTTTTAGTCAGCAAGTTGATTGAACCACTTCCTTGGGAAACTTCTTCCACTGCCAATTGGTTGTAACATTTTCCCTCTGCTATCCAGGCTAAATCTGCTGTTCTGCAATTTGAGACTATGCATTGCATTGTCCCCTTAGATGCCCAGATAAACAGTTGCTCTCCCTTTTCTTGATGGTAGTGTTTTAGGAATCTGTGTGTGCCACTGGATGCTTCCCTTAACTTTTCCAGGAGCAGGGAACTGGAGGCCTCATCACACAGAGCCACAGATTTGTGACCAAATTTCACCTGTACTGCTGCTTGCAGCATATCGAAAAAATTTCTTGCTTTAGAGTACACAAGGGCCGCTCCCTTATTAAATACAAATTCATCATATAATTTCATGAGTTTCAGTTGATTAATCAATCAGTTAAATTTGCCTGAATTTGCATTGGAGTAAAAATTGTTCTGAAACAAAAGGCGCGCGCACGCGCACACACACACACACACACACACACACACACACACACAAGCATCTTCCCAGAACAGACACTCCTTGCTGCATGTGAGAGAAGGAATTGCCTGTTTTAAGGTTATCTTTCTTTCTTTCATTGCATGTCATTTAAACACTCACTACAATTGATCCCCCCTATGTACAGTGGTACCTCGGGTTACAGACGCTTCAGGTTACAGACTCCGCTAACCCAGAAATAGTACCTCAGGTTAAGAACTTTGCTTCTGTCTGAGCAGCCACTTTAATATTGGACACCAATTTATTGCAATTTACGTGAATATCAAAGACACTTTAAACGGTTATGTTTGCATTCTTCACAGCATACACCTGCCAAGTAGGGTTGTTGTTGTTTTCTTAAGTGTAAAAAGAACACCCAAATAAAATCAACATGACAGAAAACTCCACGGTTTTAAGTGACATGTCATCTCAAATCTCAGGCTGGCTCAGCCTCACCCAAGTGTTATTTTTGTGGTCATTGGTTTCTCATGTTCTTTCCACTGAGTTCTCTGAAGCCAACGCACGCCCCATCCTGCAAAATATCTGTGAAGGGAGGAGAAACAAAACACAACAACTATGTACTACAGCAAATGCACAAAATTCAAAGTAGGCGCAAAGCTGCCTTTGGCACAGTTTTGCTGTTTCTGTCCTCAGCATTCCTCGAGGAGAAAAAGTTGAGGCACTTGTGTAATGTTGCAGCCAGAGCTATGCTGACCCATAACATACAAAAAAGCAAAACAGGATTAATAAGGCAAATCAATATTGTTCATTCAGCAACAGGGGGGATGCCAAGGGACCCTCTGGAAGATCTGGCCGCATGCACAATCCAGGCTGGACTGCTGCAATGCTCTCTCTGTGGAGCTGCTTTTAAAGACAGCTCAGATACAATGCACGGCTGTTCACCAGATGGTGATGGGAACATGCTGGTCCAGAGCATTTTACATCTGTCCTATAATAATTGTGTTGGATACCAATTTGCTTCCAAGCTCAATTTAAAGAGCCAGTAATAATGTTTAAAGCCCCAAATTGCCTGAAATAGGTTGCCTCAATGATTGGGGTGTATGGGGTGTTAGTGGAGGGCTTAACACCTCTGGAGGGGGACATGTCATGCTCCTCTGGGGTAGTGTGTCTACCTTTGCGTCTTTTACTTAGTGTACTTGCAGTTGCAGATTAAATATACAGTGTAGGCGGGTGATACTTTAATTGCTAATATGTCTTAGGACTCAGCTATACAACTGCAAATATAATGTTTTATGTGCATTATACAAATGTGACACTAGATGGCAGTGATGAGCTAATGACAAATTTCATATATATTTCACAGCGTGTATATACCGGTATCTTATATCAGTGTTTCTCAACCTTTTTTGGGCCAAGGCACACTTGTTCCATGAAAAAAATCACGAGGCACACCGCCATTAAAAAAGTTAAAAAATTTAACTCTGTGCCGCCCTATATTGACTATATAATTATGACTGTAAGAAACACTTGCCAATTGCTGTGTTGGTTGCAATCTCCTGTAATAAGGCTTCACAAGCCGCTGATTTCTCTGCCAGCACAATCCTTTGCTCAGCAAGTTTCAGGTTGAGCTCATCCAGCCAGCTTCTTTAAGTTTGTCTAAAACCACCCTCCCGTGGTGGTGGCTGTTGAGAGCTGCGCTCGCTCCGCGTCGTGACCCGGCCAGCTTCCTTTCCGGCGGGTCAGCGCTGCCTATTGGCGACCGCCAGGCACGTGACAATGCAAATCGCCCTTCTCGTCGCGGCACGTCGCAGCACACCAGCCAGCGTCTCGCGGCACACTAGCCAGCGTCTCGCGGCACACTAGTGTGCCGCGGAACAGCGTTTGAGAAACGCTGTCTTATATATATCTATATATCTATATCTGTGTAGATTCACCCTTACATAGATTAAACTGTTACAGACTACCTAACTCTGAGGCAGACAGCAGCGCAACACAATGTACCTGCTGCTCTAACTGTTAAGACTGTTGTTGTTTACTTGTTTAGTCGTGTCCGATTCTTTGTGACCCCATGGACCAGAGCACACCAGGCACTTCTGTCTTCCACTACCTCCTGCAGTCTGGTCAGACTCATGTTGGTAGCTTCGAGAACACTGTCCAGCCATCTCGTCCTCTGTCATCCCCTTCTCCTTGTGCCTTCCATCTTTCCCAACATCAGAGTCTTTTCCAGGGAGTCTTCTCTTCTCATGAGGTGGCCAAAGTATTGTAACCTCAGCTTCAGGATCCAGTGAGCACTCCGGGCTGATTTCCTTCAGAATGGATAGGTTTGATCTTCTAGTAGTCCATGGGACTCTCAAGAGTCTCCTCCAGCACCATAATTCAGAAGCATCAATTCTTCGCCGATCAGCCTTCTTGATGGTCCAGCTCTCATTTCCATACACCACTACTGTGAAAACCATAGCTTTAACTATACGGACCTTTGTCGGCAAGGCGATGTCTCTGCTTTTTAAGATGCTCTCTAGGTCTGTCTGTTGCACCATATGCCATAACTGTACCAACTGAAAATAAATGCCTCAAGCTTGTGACATCGCAGAGTTCTACAGCTCTTGCAATTGACCATTTACAATATGCATTTGAGATGCTAACATGAATCCAAGCACACAGGGACTCTTGAGTATTCACTCTGATGCTCCAAAAAGGCATCTTTTTCCTCCTGGGCAAACAGGAGTTGGATGTACCCATCCCTATTGGATGCCTTATAGAGACATCTTATAAACTCTTATTTCATCAGAGTTAAACTTAACATAGACATGGTGGCTTATAGCCCTAAAAGACTTGGGCACTGACAAATAGTACCAGCATTGCGGTTTTGCTTGTAGTTTCAGAAAAGATTAGATTTCTCATCAACACAAGTGTCTCAAATTAGTCTTCATGAATCACATATGTGCTGCATCACTTTTGTGTCATCCTTTTCTTAAAAGCACGGGATAACCAGGTCATTATTTTCATATCTTTTCTCTCTCTTTTTTGCAAGAAGCTCAAGACTCTGTTCCTTTGGCTCCCTCTGATGTTCAGAAGGTAAAATAGCAGAGCAGGGATATCTAAATGTTCCATCACTGCAAATCTTTTTCTTTTTCTTTGTTCTGGTCTCCACTTTCAATTAATATTACTCCCCACTGCACATGCAAATAATTTTTTTTGTGGGGTGGGGGCAGGCTGTCTTGAAGACAAAGAAAAATAATACTTATTTCTCAAGTTGGGTAATTTTTCCTTATATAATTTTTGGAGTGGGGAGAAAAATTAAAAGTACTGTAAATGAGGAGAGCCGCCTCAAGCTCCTTGGAGAAATAGGTGGGATATAAATGCTGTAGATAAATAAATAAATACTGCTAATCTTCTTGTGGAGACTACAGAGGGCAAGTATTCTTTTGCCGTGGTGGTTAATTATATTAACGGCTCAGGACCGCAATACCTCAAGGACCACCTCTTTCCATATGAACCTACCCGGACCCTGAAATCATCTTCTGAGGTCCTTCTTTGTTTGCCTCCTCCACAAGAGATCCGGAGGGTGGCAACACAAGAACAGGCCTTCTCTGCAGTGACTCCCTGTCTGTGGAATGCTCTCCCCAGGGAAGTTTGCCTGGCATCTTCATTATACACCTTTAGGTGCCAGGCAAAAACGTTCCTTTTTAACCAGGCCTTTGGTTGATCTGATTTACATCCTATGCCCTTTTAAAATGTGTTTTTTGGGGAGGGAGGGGCTTTGGGTTGTTGTTTTTATTTTTATTGTGTATTTTGTGGTTTTATATCAGGCATAGGCAAACTCAGCCCTCCAGATGTTTTGGGACTACAACTCCCATCATCCTAGCAAACAGGACGAGTGGCCAGGGATGATGGGAATTGTAGTCTCAAAACATCTGGAGGGCTAAGTTTGCCTATGCCTATTTTATATCTTGATTTTATTCTGTGAACCGCCTTGAGACTTCCAGGTATAGGGTGGTATATCATTTCTAATAATAATAATAATAATAATAATAATAATAATAGAGGGGGGGAGATGAAAATCATTTTTCTAGATTTGAGACACCTTTCAGCTTGTACAACTTGAGGGTGTGGGCAACCTTGTGATGTACCCTAAGACAGATGGAAAGAGGACAACCTGTATGGTTCTTCATGTACCTGCCCTGTCCAACTATAAATGAATGCGTTGAAAGGGTCTTTCAGGGGAAGGGTTCAGAATAGGGGTGGGAATTAAGTACCCAGAATAACAGAGTGAGAGGGTTCAGCTCCTTTCGTCCATGTGCCCCACTGCAATCAATATGGCTAATTTGATGTAAACTAATAAATGAATAGATGAAGAACCTTTTCACAGGACACAGACTCAAAACCCCTGCACATACGCTATGCAAAAGAAGGAAACATCTTAACCCCACCTTCTTTTCTCCCACCTCTCATGATAGCAATGTCCCACACACCAATTGTCACTGACTCTATGAACTGAAAACAGCGATGTTATAGGTACCTTTGTTATCCATGAAAAGCTTTTAAGAAAAGCAATTAATAAAAAGAAAGAAACCAGAGCGGCGGGCGGGGCCAATCTCCCTATTTATATATGCATGAGAAGAACAGAACCATGGATCCCTCGATCACATCGAGTTTAGGAAGCAGGGTAATGCAGGCTGAAATTCCACCGACACAGATGTACAGCAACATGTTGGTTTCCCAAGTAACAAAGCAGGGGGCACGCAGGCTATTTTTAACTCCTTTGAGTGGGTGCTATTTGGTCTAAACTACTGACGGTAATATAGTTTGATACATGGAGGTGGGAGAACCAAAGGCATAATGCTTAATGGAACGGATGGAAAGCTCTACTGACTTGTTAAATCACCCATAAAACCTATGCGTGGATACAGTGGCAGAGTAAGCCGATTGAGGCAAGCCAGGGCAGAACGCTCCACGGGGCCTCCAGAGTCTGCCTTCCTCCTCCCACTCAGCCACCCTACAGCTGAGGGGGAGGCGGTGGGCGGACCATTTGGGGCAGTGCGGAGCCTGCTGGCGCTCAAGCCATCGCATCACTCCCAGGAGAGACGCATGGCTCGGGCGCGCTGCAGGTCCCGCAGTGAGTGTCCCCGGCAATTTGTCAACCCCCCCAGTGGTGACACCTGGGGCAGACCGCCCCCACCACACACCCCTTTCTTCACCCCTGTGTGGATAAGAGAAAAGAAAGGTTGCACCCCTGGCCCAGTCCAGCCGCTGCACCTGTGCACTCATGCCAAACGTCTACAAAGGGGCGCATAAATGGGAGGAGCTGGTTGCCCATAGGCATTCCACATGATCAGGCTTCCCATGCACGCAGGAGTCCCAGCTGTATTAAATGCCACATGTGAATTTGTGTGTCTTCATATGTTTAGCATGAACATATGGGTGTTGGTTAGGGATGAAGGAGAAATTTGGTTCAGCTCAAAACTGACAGATTCACCCATCCTTAATTAGAACTCCCAATGTGAGATAAATTAAAAGGTGAGGCCTACCAGGCCTACCTATTAAGAATCTGATTTTGGCTTTGTGATTTTCAGCAACAGAACAAAAGAGCTCAAAGGTTTGTGGAAGGTAAAGAGATGGCAAAATCTACCCAGTGATCCCCAGATTGATGCTGGTGGAGAAACATCTGCTGAAGCACATGACAAGTGTGAAGTCAAAGCTTTGATATCTGAAGAAGGTATCTGAAGAAGTGTGCATGCACACGAAAGCTCATACCAAAATAAAAACTTAGTTGGTCTTTAAGGTGCTACTGAAGGAATTTTTTTTATTTTACTTTGATATTAAAATAGATTTGTGTGTGCTAGTGCAACTTAGGCTAACAAAGGTGCCTTCGCAGTGGTACTTTGCAGTGGAACAGCAAGCCTGGTACCTTTTATAGGGGGAAAACCCACTCAGCTATAAAGCTAGTGGAGTAGCCTTGGGCAGGCTGTTATTTCCGGATCTAGCTTACCTGCCAACCTAGCAGTTCGAAAGCACGTCAAAGTGCAAGTAGATAAATAGGTACCGCTCCAAGCGGGAAGGTAAACAGTGTTTCCATGTGCTGCTCTGGTTCACCAGAAGCGGCTTTGTCATGCTGGCCACATGACCTGGAAGCGGTACGCCGGCTCCATTGGCCAATAACGCGAAATGAGTGCGCAACCCCAGAGACGGTCACAACTGGACCTAATGGTCAGGGGTCCCTTTACCTTTAACTTACCTCACAGACAATAAAAGGCTGCTCTAAGCTCTCACTGGAAGCCCAAGACAGAAACGCAATCATCAACAAATATATTTGGCTGCATACATGTGGCATTTTAATCTAGAATCAACGGAGACTATGGATACTTGTGGGGTTTTTTCCCCTATTCAGTCTACGCCAGGCATCCCCAAACTTCGGCCCTCCAGATGTTTTGGACTACAATTCCCATCTTCCCCAACCACTGGTCCTGTTAGCTAGGGATCATGGGAGTTGTAGGCCAAAACATCTGGAGGGCCGCAGTTTGGGGATGCCTGGTCTACGCACAATCTAGATCTAATGCATATATTTCGCCCCTGAAAAGTGCTTCTCGGGAAACTGTTTTTATTCCGGGGACTCTGCATTACTCCACAGTGTGCCCACTTGAAAACAGATGAAGCTAGTGGAAAGGCATGGGATTGTGTAGATATGAACTGGGGTGCTTCTCAGTGGCTTCTGAAACCGAGTTCTATGTGTCAAGCGAAATAAGTACACAGGGGCAATGGGTAACGAACGGGTGGGGAAGTATCCTTCACTCCAGATTTAGGTACCACCACAAGCAGAGAACAGGCTTATCCCCCATCCCAATAACAATAACAATATCAATAATAAGAAAGTCCCTGCCCTCAGTTTTACAATCTGAAAGACCCAACATAAAAGGATTGGGTGGAAGCAAAAAGAAAACCCAGGCACTTGTTCTTAGCTACAAAGTTCAGCAGGTCGCAGAGATGGATCTAAGGTAAATGGCAGGCCTGCTTCTTCTCCTCCCTCCAGTGACCTCAGTGATCACAGCTGGTAGTTGGAGGGAGAGGGCTTGCAGCTGGAGCTGTACTCCGGTTACTAAACTTTGGGGTAATGTTGCAATAGGGACAGAACCGACCCTCATAAGGCATGCCGCCAGCAGGGACCCCATGAAAATGGAGGGCATTTCTGTGTACAGGGGATGGTTACCATATTTCAAAAAGTAAAAACCAGGACACCCCGAAGCTTGTTAGACGAACCCCCAAATTGTTGACATCAGTTCTGCCTTTGAAATCCGGGAAAATCCAGAACCCATTGAATCCTCTTTCCTCCACACATAAAAGCTCCTGAAATATATAGAACTTCCCTCCATGCACACCCTGCTTGTCAAAATGGCAGGCTTTTTTTTTTGCCAAAACCACATCATGCATAATTTTAATGAGACAGTCTTCCACTTTAAGAAATGTAAATGTAGTTTTTTTAAAAAAATTAGCTACAGAATAGAAGGAAGTCAGTGATCCCCAGCTAGTGTCAGGCATTAATGCCATGGTGTACCTCGAGTCCAAATGATGGCTGTGTTGTGGCACATAATATAATATCTTGTTTCCCCTCTGGCTGATGAATGGCACCAAATGTAGCATGCCCATTTGCATCCTGCTAACCCTGTTCTTAGAGGGCAAACAGCCAGTTGACCTGCTGGGATTTTGGTGAATGAGATCGGCCTACATGTCCAAAGCAGTTGCTCAGGTGCAAAGCTTTAAAGTCTAAAGGTTTTGTTAATAAGTTACCCTGCCCAATGGTGCAAGTGCCCAAATGTCTCTGAGAGCCCTCAAGGTCAGGGAGCCAGCTGATTGCCAGGCCTTCCTTACATGGGCTGCTTTCCAGCACAGAGATGAACAAAATATTTGTACAATGTCACTCCTGAAGTGTTGTGAGAATATTTATTTCATCAGTGGCAAAATAAATGCTTATCCCAAGGACAGGTGTGTGTGCATGCAAATAGTTTCTCTTTACAGTGAAACCTCAGTTTATGAACACCTCGGTTTATGAATTTTCGGTTTACGAACGCCGCAGACCCATCTGGAATGGATTAATCCACTTTCCATTACTTTCAATGGGAAAGTTCGCTTCAGTTTATGAACGCTTCAGTTTAAGTACTCCGCGGACCGCCTGGAACAGATTAATCCACTTTCCATTACTTTCAATCGGAAAGTTCGCTTCAGTTTATGAATGCTTCAGTTTATGAACAGACTTCTGGAACCAATTGTGTTCATAAACCGAGGTACCACTGTATTTCTAAAGACATGTCACTATCGTTACAGGAGCGTGTCAACAAGAGCTGCTAAAATCAGTCGTGACAACTTGTTAAACTTACTTTCTAAGGAAGTCCTAGCGATGATTCTGGTGAAGAAAGAACCAGAAAGACTAGCCAAAGAGGCGAGATTTTTAGAACTCCCCTGAGAGTGATCCCAAGAAACTGGGCAATCAGAGAGGCAGTGTATTATAATGGTTAGAGTGTTGGGCCAGGACCAAAGAAACTCATGAAACTCACTGGATAACCTTGGACTTGTCACATTCTCTCCACCTTACAGGGTTGTTGCGAGAATAAAATAGGGGATGTTCTATGCTGCTCTGAGCTTATCAGAGAGACGGTGAGATACAAAACGTAATAAATAAAGAGATAATCACCCAAAGCAGTACATTTCAGGGTGGTGTTTTTCAATCCGTTATGCATTGAAACATAGGAGGCCCAGCAAGGCAATAGCTGGGATGAGACCAGCAGGGGGAGGGATGGCCAGCTTAGAGTACTTACTTTGCCCCATCTAGGATTTTATTTTGAAATCCTAGAATCATAGAACTGTGGAGTTGGAAGGGGCCCCAAGGGCCATCTAGCCCAATCCCCTCCAATGCAGGAATGTTTTGCCCAACATGGGACTCGAACCCACAACCCTGAGACTCAGAGTCTCATGCTCTACTGACTGAGCTATCTCCAACAGCCTGGGATCTAATGCTTGAAGGCTGGTTCTGTTCCCAGAACGAGGGAAAGCTGTTCTAGGCATGCTCAAAGCAGCTTGTTTGTTATTATTGCTTTCTTCTTCCTCTTTTTCCATTACATTTACATTCCATCTTTTCTCCTGCTCTTCTCGAGTTTACACGGTTCCCTGCCGTTTTTATCCTCACAACAATTCTGTGAGGTTTATCAAGCTGAACAGTAGCCTCGGGACTGTGAGTTTTCACAGCTGAGTGGGGATGAGGAAAAAGGCGCCTCATTTGACACTCTACCAAGGGTAACCACACACACATACACCCATCATTCCTGACCATTGACCATGCTGGCTACGGCTAATGGGACTTGTAGTCCACAACATCTTGGCGAGTATCAAATGAGTTCTAATCTGTATTCAGCCATGAAACCTGGGCAAGCTGAAGCTCCCAGGTCTGTGCACTGAGATTATTTCTTTTATTAAGATATGTGACATTATGTGAAAACTTGCATTCTCCCCCCCCCTTTTACTGACTAGCAGCCGCTGTTCAGCAATAAACTACTGCCCACGCTTCTCAGAATACCAAGATGCTTCAGCATGAACTTTGCAACTGCCTGTTCCATTTCTATGGAACATGGTGAATGCTAGTACCTCAATTAAGTTTCTGAGCTACCACAAACACTTCAGGAGACTGGGCATAGGTCTGAGTTCTTTTTAGATAGGTTTTACCTTTACCTACCTAGATGATTTTAATTTAAATTGAGAAAGCTTTCTTTGAATCAATGTCTAAAAGCTCGTATCAAAAAATAACATTGTTAAGACCACAGTTTGGCACTTTTTAGCACTGAGCTGGATGTGACACTTGCAATAAACATGCAACAGATTTTGTTAGGTAAACAGCAGCTGGAAGGAGGCCCAAGCAACCTTGGAGGTGGGATAGTGGAAGAGAGTTAAACTCTTTCTGTCCCTGACACAGTCCTCATTCACACACCCAAAAACTGACCACACAAATGCACTTCAGCAAACCCACAATTGGGTAATATATGATAGTGAATTTGATTTTGTTTCCTTACCAAATAACTTCACTGATCAGGAAAATCTGAATCAAAAGGGTGGGAAGTGTGGACCGACACTTGGATGAGGACACTGTCCTGTGGATGCCACAAAAAGGTGCACTTGTGGTGTTACGTATTAGGTGATCTATGTTTGCCTGACCTTGAGTCTCAACTAAGGATTCTGAGCCCCTGTGTTCTGATTCGATACATGATATCCAATCACAGAACATTTCAAGTTTTGGCCCTTTGCCATTGGCCCTTAAACTCTGAGTCATGATTCGCAGCTTGGAAGTTTGGACAGCCAATCACGTTGGGAGTGGGAGTGGCCCAGGCCTCCAGAAATGCATATAAGCAGTTGCTTTGCCCCTGTTGTCCAGTTCTGTTAATAAAGGTTCTTGCTGTTATCACACAGTCTTGCCTTGTGGGAACCCACCTACACTTCACATGGGATGCGCCAAAACCACTTTAAAGTGTGTACAGAGCCACAGTCTTTTTCTGTTGACTTGGTAACAATAAGCCTCCAGTGGCAAACCTGCTACAGAAATTTAGCTACTTTTCCTAGGGTGGAGATGGGATGACAAGAAAATGAAAAAATGGGGGAGCAGAAGAAGCTTTTCCTTTTGGATTTCTGACTGGCAAGCGCCAATAGATTTTAAGAACCTTGGTAAGAAAAGGTGACAGCTTTATTGGACACTGAAAGCAGGTATGATGATCCAATGTCAATCTTTTCCCGGAAACTGCTGTCTAGAATAGGCCTACTGAGTATAAATCTGACTTTTTTTCAACCTAGGGAAAAATAATTTCAAAGCCCTAGATTGTGCTCTTGTATGGCAGGAATGATATAGAGCTGTAGCAATTACTATAATGAGCTTAGGATGTTCCACATACATCTAGGAACAATGATAATTATTTGGTTGCAATAGTGAAATATACTCGGAGTCAAGAGTGAATTTCATGCTCTTTATTCAGCTCATAGTCATCAAGGAGGAGAAGAGAAGACGAATAGCTCTTTTCCCCAAACCATCTGCTTATATACATTATTTACACAATGGGCCTTGCGTGATTGGCTACTTCAGGGCTACACCTGTGGGCCAATTATATTGTGGATTGACTTCTGCCTGCAGCCTGATTGGCTGCTCCTACAGGCCAATCAGGTAGCAGATTCACTTCTGCCAGCCGCCTGATTGGCTGCTCCAGCAGGCCAATCAGGTTGCGGATTCACTTCCACCTGGAGTTGGATTGGGTAGCTCCCGCTGATTCTGAATCCTATTGTTCTAGGATTCAGCTCAGTACATAACACCCCTCCCCTCTAAGTTCCAGTCCTGCCCGGGAAGTTGCATTCGTAGTCCCCAAGGTCTGCTGGCCGCCTCCGTGTGCGTTGTGGCCTGGGGTGTTCCTTGGTCAGGGGTTCTGGTTCTGGCTCGTGTTCCGAGGCTGCTGGCTGTGCCAGGGCTGTCTGGTCTGGCGCCACTGAACCACTAGGTTGTAGCTCTGGTTCCGGTGTCCTTCCAGCCTCGGGGCGCCCCTCTGTGCCTACTGCTTCTGCTTCCCCTGCCCACCCCTCTCGCTCTACAGGCCTCACTGCCCTGCTGTCCCCTTGGGACCCCTCTGTCCCGCTCTCCTCCCGGGTTCCTCCTGGGAATCGTCGCCGTAGCTGGTCACAGTGGCGGCGCCAACATTGCCCCCCTTCCGTTAGTACCTCGTACGACACGGGACCGGTCACCTTGGTGACTGTGGCGGGTACCCATGCTGGGCCTGCCCCAAAATTCTTTGCATACACTGGGTCCTGGGCCACAAATGTCCGGGGGTTCCTGCCTTTCCCCACCACTACCTCATCCTGAGCTCTGTCAGGGTGAAGTCGGTCCAGTCTAGTTGCAAGGCGCCGGCCCATTAGTAATTCAGCTGGGCTCCGGCCCGTCGTTGTGCTTGGGGTGCTGTGCTGTGCTAGAAGAAATGCGGCAAGGCGGTATTCCCAGTCCCCTTGTGTCATGCGGCGGAGGCTGTCCTTGGTGGTCCGCACCATGCGCTCCGCTTGGCCATTGGTGGCAGGGTGGAATGGTGCTGAGCGGATGTGGCGGATGGCGTTCTGCGCTGTGAAGGTCTGGAACTCCTCTGACGTGAATGCGGTTCCATTGTCCGAGACGAGGGTGTCATCAGGGAGCCCGTGGGTCGCAAACAGCTTACGGAGTACCCGGATGGCTGCCGCCGTAGAAGTGGATGGTACCAGTGCGACCTCCAGCCATTTGGTGTAGGAATCCACCACTATGAAGAATGTTTTTCCCTGGAAGGGGCCAGCGAAGTCCACGTGCAAGCGTGACCATGGATGTCGGGCGGACTCCCAGGGCTGGACTGGGGCCCTTGGGGGATCCGGGCGGGATTCTTGGCAGGTCTGGCAGTGTTGGACCCAGGCCTCTATCTCTCTGTCAATCCCCGGCCACCACACATAACTCCTGGCAAGGGCCTTCATCCTCACTACCCCTGGGTGTGTCTCGTGTAGGGCTGTGAGGACCCTTTTGCGGAGGGGCTGGGGAACAACAACCCTGCTTCCCCATAACAGGCACCCCTTGTGGGCCGACAGTTCATGTTTGCGGTTTGTGTAGCCAGCGAATTCTGGCCCGGGGCTGCTGCTGGGCCATCCTCGCCACACCCAGTCCAGGACCCGGGAGATGACCCTATCTTTTGTGGAATGGTGCGCAACTTCTTGTGCCTGAATGGGTCGGTCGGGAAGCAGCTCCAGTGTCATAACCTCTTGCGCAGGCGCTGGGTCGGGGCCTGTTTCTGGTAGTGGTAGCCTGCTGAGGGCGTCTGCGTGGCCCATCGCCTTCCCAGGGCGGTGGATTAGTGCATACTGGTAGCCGGCAAGGAAAATTGACCACCTGAGGACACGTGGAGACAACACTTGGGGGGTCTGCTTCTCAGGGGCAAACAGGCCAAGCAACGGCTTGTGGTCAGTCACTATGGTAAAGGGCCGCCCGTACAAGAAATCATGGAATTTTTTTACGCCCTTCACGATTGCCAGACCCTCCTTGTCAATCTGTGAGTAGTTTCGTTCGGCTGCAGCAAGCGTCTGGGAGAAGTATGCCACCGGCACCTCTCTTCCATCCGGGAGTTGGTGTCCCAGGACAGCGCCGATGCCATAGGGAGAGGCGTCGCATGCCAGCACCACTGGCAGCCTCTCGTCGAAGTGTGCTAAGACCGAGTTCGAGATGAGCAAGTCCTTGACTGCCTGGAATGCGGCCCTTTGTCGCTGGCCCCACACCCAAGGGGCCCTTTTATCTAGGAGTCTGTGTAGGGGCTCCGCTACCGCTGCCTTATGGGGAAGGAAGGCATGGTAAAAGTTCAATAGTCCCAAGAATGACTGAAGTTCGGGCTTGCTCTTGGGCGCTGGGGCCTCACAAATGGCCCGTACCTTGTCACCGGTTGGATGGACCCCTTCTGCGTCCACCTTAAATCCCAGAAAGTCCACCTGCGGCACTCCCAGTAAACACTTTTCCCGCTTCACCTTGAGGCCCGCCGTCTGGAAACGGTGCAGGACGGAGCGGAGGCGGTCCTCAAATTCCTCTGGTGTGGGCCCGGCGATCAGTACATCATCGAAGAAGGGGGTGACGCCAGGAATCCCTTTAAGGAGAGAGTCCATTAGATTCTGGAATATGCCTGGTGCCACGCTAACGCCAAATTGCAGCCGCTTAACTCTGAATGCCCCTCTGTGCGTCACAATCGTCTGAGCCTCTGCTGTGGCTTCGTCCACAGGCAACTGTTGATACGCTTGGGCCAAGTCCAGTTTGCCAAAGATTTTTGACCCAGCCAGGGTGGCGAGGACATGGCTGACCACTGGCACTGGGTATGCATGGGCCGTGAGAGCCTTGTTTATGGTGCATTTGTAGTCTGCACAGATGCGGACCGAACCGTTAGGCTTGACGGGTGTGACAATTGGAGTTTCCCAGGGGGCATTGGGCACCGGCTCCAGCACTCCTTGCTCCACGAGCCGGTCCAATTCCTCGTCTATGCGGGGTTTCAGGGCGAACGGGACCCGGCGGGCCTTGTGCCTGATGGGTCGTACAGCGGGGTCTAGCTGTAGGGCAATGGGGGGTCCTGTATATCGTCCCAATGCCCCATCGAAAACCCCTGGAAACTCTCTGCATATGGCGTCCACGTCCACTTGTAAGCTAGTGCGGTTCACCCCGGTAACGGCTAGCCCCAGAGGTCCAAACCATGCCAGTCCCAGTAAGCTAACGTAGGGGCCCTTAACTACCAGCAAGTCCAATTGTTGCTTTCGCCCTCGATATTGCACCCTGAAGGTCCCCACCCCCATAGTAGGGACCTTACGTTTCTGGAAGTCCCGGAGGGTGAATGGGGCCGGCCTTAGTTTGGGACCCCCATTAGGGCACAGTTCCCTTAATGTTCGGGCCGAGATTATGGATAGAGTTGAACCCGTGTCCAGCTCCATGCGGCATGGGGCTCCCTCTATCTGTACCTCTATATAAATTTTCTCTGTGCTGGGATGGGGCAACTGGAATACCTGGTAGTCCGTGATCTCCGTCGAGTTGCCTTGGTGCATGGTGCCGTGTGACCTGCTTGTCGACGGGTGAGTCGAGCCCGACACACCCGGGCGATGTGTCCCAATTTTCTGCACTGCCTGCACTCTGCGTTGCGGAAACGACAGGTCCTCCTCTCGTGGTTCTCCCCGCAGCTTGCACAGTTCCCTCCTTCTCGTCGAGGCTGCTGTGGTGTGTGTGCTGCTTGAGTGCGCCGCTGTACTCGGTGTACTTCCTCCCTGTCAGATTCGGATTCGTCGGTGAGGTCTTCGTGGTAGACCCTCGGTTGGGATGGCGGGGCCGGTCGTGCCTCTTGCGTTGACCTCTCGGCGGCTTCGGTTGCCAGGGCTTCCTCCAGAGCAATCTGGAACGTGAGGTCTTTTTTGGCGTAGAGGCGTCGTTGCAACATCTCGTCCCTCAGGCCACCGACGAGGCGGTCACGAAGCATGTTCTCCAATTCTGAGAAGTTGCATAACCGGGCGGCTTGGCGGAGGGAGGTCACAAACCCAGTTATGGTTTCCCCCGGGGCTTGCCGCTTTGCGTAGAAGGCATTTCGGCAAGCTACCACCGAGGGCTGTGGTGAGAAGTGCTCCTTCAGCCGTTCCATTATTGTTTTGTAAGAGACGGTAGCGACATCTCTAGGTGCAAGGAGAGCCCGGGCGATTTCAAACGTCTCCTCTCCACAGACGCTGAAGAATGTTGCCCTCTTCATGGCATCGTTGGTGACTTCTTTCGCTTGCAGGAGGAAGTTGAAATGGGCGGCGTACCCTTCCCAGTCTCCTGATGCTGGTTTGAATGGCGAGAAGCTGCTGTCGGTTGCCATTCTGGGTTCCTTGGGTCCTGGAGCTGAAGCCTGGATGCACGGTGCGATGCAGCGGTGCAGCAGGTGGCGGTGCTGCGGTGCAGTGCGTGGTGGCGGTCAGCTCAGCAGGATCCCACCTTCGTCGCCAGTGAAATATACTCGGAGTCAAGAGTGAATTTCATGCTCTTTATTCAGCTCATAGTCATCAAGGAGGAGAAGAGAAGACGAATAGCTCTTTTCCCCAAACCATCTGCTTATATACATTATTTACACAATGGGCCTTGCGTGATTGGCTACTTCAGGGCTACACCTGTGGGCCAATTATATTGTGGATTGACTTCTGCCTGCAGCCTGATTGGCTGCTCCTACAGGCCAATCAGGTAGCAGATTCACTTCTGCCAGCCGCCTGATTGGCTGCTCCAGCAGGCCAATCAGGTTGCGGATTCACTTCCACCTGGAGTTGGATTGGGTAGCTCCCGCTGATTCTGAATCCTATTGTTCTAGGATTCAGCTCAGTACATAACAAATAGCAAGGGCTTTCTTCCCACACAATCTTGAAAAGTGTGTCACAAGGACTTGTCATCCAATGTGACAAGTAATGTAAGTAATTTTTCAGTGGCAATACTGCAATATTATACCCGCGTGTAAAAGCACCAGCAGGGGTTTCTGGGCCCAGTGCACTGTATAAGGATCGGGTCCTCTGTCCTACTTGCAAAAGAGGATGCAGATTTACATAACAATTACATATGCAAATTTGTGTTTTCTTTTGCAGGTGGAGTGGAGGAACCAACAATCAGTGGCTACACATGTAATAAAATGCCTGACAGACACAGGTGAAGAGAAGGTTAAGGGGTGATATGATACCGTAGCCATGTTCAAATATATAAAAGGATGTCATATAGAGGAGGGTGAAAGGTTGTTTTCTGCTGCTCCAGAGAAGCGGACATGGAGCAATGGATTCAAACTACAAGAAAGAAGATGCCACCTAAACATTAGGAATAACTTCCTGACAGTAAGAGCTGTTCGACAGTGGAATTTGCTGCCAAGAAGTGTGGTGGAGTCTCCTTCTTTGGAGGTCTTTAAGCAGAGGCTTGACAGCGATATGTCAAGAATGCTTTGATGGTGTCTCCTGCTTGGCAGGGGGTTGGACTGGATGGTCCTTGTGGTCTCTTCCAACTCTATGATTCTATGATTCTAAGTCCCCCCCCCCCAACTGTATTTTTATACTACGGCAGGAAAGGCTTAACCTGCCGTATTTCTGTCTACCACACACCTGTTAAAGGCACAAGAACTCTGCTTTTCCCCTAGTGACAATCCTAGGCTACAATCCTGTACCTACCTACCTGGGAGGAAGTCCAACACAAAAGAGTCACTTCTGAGTAGACATATACACCATTATACGGTAAGTAAGAGAGTGGGTGGCCACTGAGCCTCTTGGGCTTGCTGATCAGAAGGTCAGCAGTTTGAATCTGCAACAGGGTGAGTTCCCATTGTTCTGACCCAGCTCCTGCCAACCTAGCTGTTCGAAAGCATACCAGTGCGAGTTGATAAGTAGGTACCACTGCAGCGGGAAGGTAAACGGCATTTCTGTGCACTCTGGCACTCATCACTGTGTCCTGTTGTGTCAGAAGTGGTTTAGCCATGCTGGCCACATAACCCGGAAAGCTGTCTGTGGACCAACACTGGCTCCCTCAGCCTGAAGTGAGATGAATGCCACACTCCATAGTCAGCTTTGACTGGACTTAACCACCCAGGGGTCCTTTACCTTTACCTTTGTACTGTAATTTAATGATACATTGAGTTTTTAATGAGTGCACAGCACAGGCATGCCTAAGTAGGATATGCAGAAAATAACTGCATAGAGAGTACCTCATCTCAGAAAAGTATACCTTAGGAAAGATGCATACTGGTTGCTAGTGAGAGGGAAACCAAACTACAGAGATCCCAACGTCTAGAAAATAAGACAGAAGCAGTAAAAGTGCACTAGGCAAACAACAGCTGTTTAGGACCCCAGGAATTCATATTGTCTTGTATCCAAATGACTCACTTGTCAATCACGCCACTCATTGGTTAGAAGCACTGATAGGTGGGAGCTGCCAGACTAGCACATTTTGCTTCATAACTTTCTTTCTAGACAGACTAGAAACTTACTTTAAAAATCAAAACAAAAGCTCATATTCTTGGGTCCTTGCTGTACCCTCCTGGTAGCCCTGTGTAAAAGCTGGTGGAAAAACTATGGTACTTTTCTAGGTAGATGAGCACTGGACTCTTGCATGGGAGCTAAACGTAAAAAGCTGTCTTATACTATATATCAATCTTCTAGCAAAGTATTATCAGGCCCTTCACATCACCTTATACCTAATCCCTTTAACTGGAAATGCCAGTGGTTGAACTGGGGCTCTTCTGCATGAAATACAGGAGCTCTATTGTTGAGTTGTGGCCCTTCCTTAAGAAGGAGGGCTGTGCAGCTGGCAACTGCGGAGCATCCAGATAATTCAGAATGCAATAGAGAAAACAAAGGCTTGGGTTGTGTTGCTCATCGCTAACTGCTTCATAAACCATATGAATCCACTCAAACTGCATTATTGACACTCAAGCAATGACGTTCCTCACAGCAGTCGCAATATTAACGCATGCGCTCTCTGGATGAAGGATTGCACTTTCCAA